>NW_026068121.1:82822-114341 GCF_014885135.2 Alexandromys fortis
GGGGGGAGGGGAGGGAAATGGGAGGCTGGGAGAAGACGGAAACTTTTTTTTCTTATTCTCAATAAAAAAAAAGAATTCTGTATTCCAACCAACTATTTCTCTATAGTGAAATCAAAATAAAAATATTCCCAGACAATTAAAAAAAAAAAAAAAAAGAAGCCGCACCTCTGCTTGCAGCCAGCAAACAGGGCCTATCTGGAAAAAAATGTGGCTACGAAGAAGCTGTGTTCTTTTCTGTCTAGAATTCCTTCCCAAGCTTCCTTAGTTTTTATGTGGATATAGTTAACCCACACCAGCACCATTATATAAGGTGAAGCTCTATTTCATTTTCCAGTCACCCAGACCTAAATAATAACACAGAATCTATATTAATTATAACACTGCTTAACCAATGACTCAGGCATATTTCTAGCTAGCTCTTACATCTTGAATTAGTCCATTTCTATTAATCTGTGTATTACCATGAGGCTGTGGCCTAGGAGTAATATTCTGAGCATCTTTCTCCTTCAGCAACTACATAGTATCTCTCTGACTCTGCTTATTCTCTCTCTAGCTCTACCAGCCTGGCTATATTCTGCCCTGCTATAGGCAGAATTTACCTGCCAAAGCAGCTTCTTTATTAACCAATGGTAATAAAACATTTCCATAGTATGCAGAGGGAAATCCCACATCAATATTCCATACTATAGTTTGACAGGTAGATATAATTTGTGTTTTGATATTACAAGATGTCACACTCAAGACATTGCCTTGAGTGTCAGAAGAAACTGGACATTCTAACAGTGTTGGGACTGTTCCATAATGTATAGATCTTTGAAATTTGGCCAAATACACTTTGCATCATGGTTTTACTTTGAGTCTATCCTGACCTGTGTCAAAACATGGATGGTTGAATGAAAAGTCTCCCAGGTAGTATGCTGTATTTGTCTTTGGTGTGTGACCTTCAATGGTGACTCATGATACCACAAGGAAGAGGAGCCTTTCTGGAAAAAAAAATGTGCTCACTGATAAAGAAGTTTGAGTGTTTATAACCTCACCACACTTTACTTTGTGTGATTTAAACTTAGCAGCCTGCTTCCTTCTCATGTAGCCACATCATCACCATCATTAGAGAGTCCTTTGCTAAATAATTTAAGATAAAATAGAAGCAACTCCTTTATTTGC
The DNA here is from genome assembly GCF_014885135.2 of Alexandromys fortis. Lineage (NCBI taxonomy): Eukaryota > Metazoa > Chordata > Mammalia > Rodentia > Cricetidae > Alexandromys > Alexandromys fortis. The sequence continues at coordinate 83,987 of NW_026068121.1, forward strand.
TAATTTTTTATTGCCTGATGATTTATGTTTATATTTTTTGCTGGCCAAATTGGTTTTTTGCTCTTGTGCTTAACTCACATCACTTTACCCACATCATGGCTTTTAAACTTGGGAAAGAGTTGTCATTTTTCAGCCTAAGAATGCATGAATTCATGATATTCATTGTGGACTCCTCAACCAGTGAATTACTGAAGTCTCTATTTTTGTATATGCTTTTGCATTTTTAAATTTTTCAAATGTTGAAGGAAGGCCACTTGTTTGTTTCCCAGCTGCCTAGCCCTGAAATAATCACACAGACACTGTATTAAGTATATCACTCCTTGGCCCATTAGCTTTAGCCTGTTATTGGCTAACTCTTGCATATTAATTTAACACATTTCTAGTAATCTGTGTATTGCCACATGGCTGTGGATTACTGGCTAAAGTTCCAGTGTCTATCTCCAGCGGGGCTACCTGGCTGCTTTCTCACTCTGCCTCCTTTCTCCCAGCATTCAGTTTAGTTTTCCCCACTTAGCTCTGTTCTACCCTATCAGGCCAAGCCAGCTTTCTTTGTTCATTAATGGTAATCATAGCATATAGAGGGAAATCCCACATCACCTTCCCTTTTCTGTTTAAATAAAAAGAAAGGTTTTAACTTTAACATAGTAAAATTACATATAACAAAACAGTTATCAAGCAAAAATTATAGTTACAATATTTATATCTATTTTATCTTTTATCATGACTAAGAAAAACTATAACTATAAATTCTTCAACTCCATCAAAGACTCCAGAAGGATATATTACCTAAGTAAACAGGAAGTGCATTGTAAGCAACTTCCAAAACTCTAGAATTGAAAGAGACATCTTGCTGCCTGGACAGACACCCAAAGTTCTTCTGTACCATTAGGGCATCCATTTTCAGCCTACAGGCCCATAGTGTCCCGCAGACCTTTCCACAAAGCAGGAAATTTCAAAGATAGTCCTTCCTATATTGGCAGCTTGTCAGTCACTTTCTTCTATGTCCTGCAGAATGCCTGGCAGACTCTTTCATGAAGCAGGAACCCTGAAGAACAGTCTTACCTTTAAGAAAGTTCAGCAATCATTTCTCTGTGGGTCCTGCATGTACAGTTCATACAGCATACCATCAAGCAGTCCAGGAAAGAGCAGTTTCTTGCCCAAATGGCTAACAAACTCCATGAGCCTCTTCAATGCCCATATTTCTCTTGGAGTAATTGGTGCTGCCAGCAGATGTGTCTCATTGTCACGAAAGGTCCTAAGTTCTTAAAACATTTTAAATGCTATATTGTGAATGTCTTTGAAAGATTTGAAGAATACCTAACTGAAATATATCTCTATATATCTAGAAAACATAACATGACTACAAGCTTGAGTATTATAGATGATTATCTATTTCTTAATTATGCATTACATTTTTAAATGAGTTACACAAACACAATACCATAATCAAGAACAGAAATACATATATACAGTATAACAAAACTGACCTTAAATTTGTATCAATAAACCAAGATCCATACCAGTGCAAATCTCTATAGTATATCCCACTTTAAATGTAAGCAAACATTTACAAACAATATTTGGGAATATGGATATAGTCCTGTTCAAACTGCTTCCTCCTTTTGCTGGGCAAAGTAATTTTGAGGGATGTTCCCAGTGACCTCTCAGGTGGTCTTGGTGAATCAAACCACATTAGCCTGGAATGAATCCACAGGTTCTCATCCTCTGTGGAAACATAAGAAGAACCTCTTTTTTCAAAACAACATATCCTTAGATCCAAATTCGGAAATCATGATACCTTTAGAACATATATGCTGATATTAGCTTAGCAGCCCATACAATGAAATGTCTCTGTATTTAGCTCCTTTGCAGTCAAAAAAATTAAAGGGAAACACAATAATATACATAATCCAGACTCAATGATCATTTTCCTTCTTTAATTGGCTTATTTTTCTTTAAGCCTTTTAATCTATGACTGTCTGTACTCTGTCTCTTTAAAGACTTTACCTTTTTTAAAAAAAAATCATTTACTTCTTTTTATAACTCTCTATACTCTTTTTTCTTCTCTCTCCCAAGCCTACATACATTTTTAAACACACTCTCATCTAGAGGTCCCTTTCTCTGAATTTGTGTTTATTGTGTATTTATAATTATTTTCTGACCAGACTGCTTCTTAAAATGCTAAGCGCTTCTTAAAAACTTAAGCTATGGCATTACTAGGGTATCTACAGTACTTTCTGGTTGCTCTGCACAGTCCAACATGGTGGAAGTCCATTCACCATCTCTGCAAGCCATGCACATTGCCCCAGTTCCAAGTATGCAGTGGGTCTACGTCACGCCATTAAACAATTATAGCACTCTGCTCACAAAACCCATTTAATGGCTCGATAGCTGGACCTCTTGAAAGAGTCAGAGGTCATGCTGGCAGCATGGACCAGAAAGCCAGCATTTAAAAAGGGCATGGCTTTTTTCTGCTACCAATGAGTCAGGAAAACCTCTCTTAAAGGTGCCGCAGCATGCCACCAGTAAACAGCAAGGAGCTATGTTAAACTCTGTGTTTTTGTGTCTCCAATTCCTTTCCAAGCTCTCTCAAGTTTTAAGTAGATTTTAGTCAACCATGGTGGTGCCAATTTGTTGAAAGAGGCCGCTTGGCCTTGTGTGAATCTTCTGCTTATAAATATGAATGTGTACCACTTGTCTGTTTGGTATTTACTGAGGTCAGTGAGAGCACTGGGTTCTCTAACCTAATGTTAGGAACAGTTGGGAGAATCCAGTTAATCCAGTCTAGGACTTCTTCAAAAGCAACAAGTGATCTTATCTGTTCACTAATCTTTATATACGCCATCATTTTATTATTGTTGAGGGTTGTTTTATTATTCTTACGATCATCATTTACTTTTGTGAGAATTCTTTGATCTGTCATCAGTAACTTACCAATAATACATTTCTTTCTTGAAATATTAACTTTACAGTTTAAAAAGTCTCACTCCAGTTTATGATAGACAAGTACAGAATTGTAGTGAATGCTTAACTCTATGGAGGAGTCCAGAGGGAGCCTCTGAATACTTTTTGCATGTTTGTTTAATTGAGACCAGATCTCACAGTGTTCCTTTGGCTGTCCTAGAAATCTCTACATAGACCAGGCTGGCTTAGAAATCAGAGTTTAACTTCTCTCTGCCTCTAAATGGTTAACAGACTCCATAAGGAGCCTCTTCGATGCCCATCATTCTATTAAAGTAGATTGGTGCTGCCAATGAATGGCAGAGACTTTTAACAGTGCCTAAATGTGGTTGTGATAGGTCTGATGACCTGAGTTCATCTTATGGAAGACATGGTTTCTCTGTGTAGGCCTAGCAGTCCTGGAACTCACTCTGTAGACCAAAGTTCCCTTGAACTCAAAGAGATCTGCCTGTTTCTGCCTCATCAGCACTGGGATTAAAGGTTTGCACCACCACATCCTGTTTAGGATTTTAAGATATATCTTAAGGCAGTATCCATGGATTATTTTTTATAAAGTCTAGACCCTTTTTGAGATCTGTCTTTATTAACATGTTAAAGTGACTGGAAAGTCATTAACAGTGTGGAACAAACAATTTACCTTCAGTCTCTTTATCAGTAAGAGATTATCTATGAGCTGTTGCTTTAGTAGCCACATTATTTAATAAGCTAATAACCTGCTCTATTCAGGTGTTACATTTTTTAGAATAAACTGAGAGTTTCTAGAAAGGAACTTAAAAGGCACAGCCAAATATTCAGTAGTGAAAAAAAGATAAGATCATTTTTACGTTTCAAACCCTGAACAAACAGCTGAGGTTCCTATTTTACTTATCAATGTTGGACCTGGCCACCAGGTTCCCCCAGAGTCCTTCACTCCCTACCTGTTACAGGGTTATGGATGCCATACTCCACCCCTTACCCTGAACTCTCCAGCCCAGTGGTTCAGCAGCCCTTTCTCCAGAGGCTTTTCTGTATTTAATCCAGACATTTTGGTCACCAACCCTTCTTTTGGACCTATATCCTCCAAGATTTACACTACCACATCTGGCTTAGGATTTTAAGATGTAACTTTAGATGTAACCTTTGCGTATATTTATAAAGTCTTTGCGTATATTTATAAAGTCTTTGCGTATATTTATAAAGTCTTGATAAAGGGACTCTCTGAAAAATAGATCTTTGGTGACATATTAATGTGACATGCCAGTTATTAACAGTGTGGAATGAACAATTTTTTGTGACAATGAACAAAATTTTGTAGTTTTAAAATGATGTTTTGATAATAAAAAGATAAAATTTCCTTGCTTATGTTCCTTCCAAATTATTGACTAAATGCATAATTTGATCTAGCAGCCATCTATTAAATATACCTGATTTTAAGCAAACTATTTTTTTTGTTTTTAGTTAATTACATTAGGCAAAATTTTTGACAACATATATAGAAGAGCAAAACTCGCCTTTTAAAAGAATCATGTTTCTACTTAGTATGACTCCAAACTTAGTTGTAGCACATTAAAGGGTTTGATCATTTATATGGTGATTGTGTTGACCATTAATTTAGATGTCTTAATTATCTTTAACAGTTTATAAGGTAGTAAGTAGCTTCTATAAGAATAGGATTTACAGTTTTAGATATGCATCTCTGAGTTAATTTTTGTTAACTTGAGTTTAACTTTATAACCTTAGGGATTAATCATTGTACAAAATCCATTCTAATCTAAAATATTTTTGAGAGTTGTTGTTGCTTCCAAAGTTTAAAAAGAAGATATAAAAATAAGCAGAGGATTCATTAGGACTAAGAAATTTTATAGGTCCTACCCTTTACAATATCATAGTTGTTTCTGGTTTTCCTGCCAATATTTTCTAGAGATGGAGGTGCCAGTGGTTCTGTGTTACTGTCATGCTTCAATAAGATTGGATTTATTTGTTTATTTATTTATTATTTTTAAAGCAAGGAAGCTGAGGTGAAGGTGCACATCAAGCCTTTTTTCCAACTCTTGTCTCCCTTCCATTTCTGTCTCCAAAGTCCTCATGTTCCATCCATTCCGACTTTTTGTTAACCAGACTCCAGTCTCAAGTACCTCATTCCAAAGGCTTCCTTCTACTCTGTCCTTTCTACATTCACAATTCTTCTGCAACATTCTTTTTCTCTCTCATTCGGTCACTTTCTATTATTAGTCCATCTCTGTCCTTTATGTACTAATTTATATATGAAGTCAGTCAATGTTGAACCTCAGTCTTCTTTGAAGATGCCCATTTTGGATGAGAATATGTAAATGGTTCCAGAGCTATCAATTGTGACCATAAAACTCTAATACTTTCTAGTCCTTCCAAAAATCTATCATGCAAATTTAAATCAACAGAGTCAGTTAAAATATTCAATGGCAGCCAGATGTGGTGGTGCATGCCTTTAATTCCAGCACTCAGGAGGCAGATGCAGGTTGATCTTTGTGAGTTCCAGGGCAGACTCCAGAAAAGGATACATTGACAAAGCAGATTTCAATGTAACTTTTTAACTATTCCTTTACACTGCTTTGCACTGAGTGCTCTCAATTGAAGGAACTTACTTGGCAATGGTTACAATCGACCACCCGAGTCTCCTGGTGAATACTTGGATTGAAAAAGGTGTAATATTTAAAACTTAAGCTTTGAGGACCCAAGGAAACCTTTTAGTGTATTAGAAGGTGTTTTAAGGTATGTAAAGGCACATTTATGTAAGGTCTGAGCACGTGAAAGCTTAAGGGGTAATAAAGTGATTTAAAGTATATGAAAATAATAAAAAATGCTTCAGCTCTTTCTCTTCCTATCTTAGAGGTTTAACATTAATCAATGGAGTTCTGATAAGCCATTAACCTAGCTCTGACAATGCACTCCTTCTATTATCAAGGTCACAAGCTCAAGATTTTAAATTCTCCTTGATTGTTTTCTAAGTATAGACTGAAAAGTGTTTCTCATTGTGCTAAAAAAAAAAAAAAAAAAAAAAAAAAAAAAAAAAACTGTCTCGTGTGTATACACCCAGTCTTCTGGACAGAAGGAAGAGGCCCTGCTTTTCCTGATCTGCAGACATACTGAAAATCATGGTCGAGTGAGCATTTGCCCTTCATCTCTGAAGGTTCCTGTCCTCCCTGAGCTCACTTTAAAGGGTGTTCATGTCTGGGTCCCCAGTCTTTTACTATGACACAAAAGCTTGAGCTTCTGCTCTTTTCATGTGTGGATTTTAGTACAGATTACAAAAAGAGTGATAATGCTAAGACGTTTAACAGTTGTAACTCATTTTATAAACTTAAAACAAATTCTTGTAAATTTCAGGCACTGGGCTTGAATTCACATCTGACAAATCAAATGGCCTTGTTTATAAAATGAGGTACAAGTTTGAAACATTTTAGCACTACCAGAAAAGAGTCCTACTGAGTGCAGGGATTGTTCAGGGAAGACTTTGCAGTCCAGCCCCAAGTTCTGCTGCAATGCCAGTCTCTGCAGGTCTGGGCTGGAAGCCAGGGCTGGGAACCACTGTGCTGCGTCCCTTCACAATACTTTGTCCCTAAGGACGCCGCTCCTGGCACTCAGGCCTCAGTAGCCAATCAGGACCTCCAGATGGACTGTCAGTCAGCATGGGGAGGGCACTTCCGGTTCGCGGTGCTGCAAACACCTTGTCTCCGGACTGAGGAAGGTTCTACTGCTCCGTGTGCTGCGCTGTGACCCGCTGCCCGGAGCCCGGAGCCTTGAGGAGAGCCAGGCGAGCTCGGAACCCGCCATGGTGAGCGAGGGCCGCCGTCCCCACGCAGGTGGAGCCGCGGGATCCGATGTGGGGTCCTGCCGGGTCTGTGGGAACCGGCGGAGGACGCGGTGGCCGGAGTGATTCCCTTTGCCCCCTGAGATCCCTGCGACTCCCGTGATGAAGAGGGACCTCTGAGATTTCGCTCTGCTGCACGCGCAGAGCGTGGAGGAAACTGAGCTTTTGTGTGGGAACGTCCTTGTTACCGTGCAGGACATCTGTTGTTATCAGACAGATTTGTGACACTCCATGTTTGCTGAACTGAAGACTTTCAGGCTTAATTTGTTAAAATAGTTAAATCAGAGGTGGTGATGCGGGCATTTAAACCCAGTGCTTGGGAAGCAGAGGTCAGCCTGGTCTATAGAGCACGGTTCAGGACAGCCAGGGGCTACAGAAAGACAGCCTGTCTGGAGAAACAATTACAAAAACAAAAAGGTCAATAGAATTTAAAACTTTTGTAGCCTTGTGGAGGAAACATCCACTTCGGTAGAATGCAGCTTGCCGATGGCGTCATCTACAACATCCACACTTCAGCACAGCAAGAGACTGATGCCTTCGTTGCTTCCAGCAGACCTGATCCAAGGTTCCCAGGTTCTCTGAGGGAACTGGGTAGGGAGGGAAAGGGAGGATCATGCCTTGCACTCAGAGAAAAGATGTTGCTTTAAACCTAAGTTTGGAGGCCTTGAATTGTTTAATCTCTTCTTAGATGGGGTAGGGAAGGTTATATTAAGGAAGCCTGTAACCAAACAGAGAAGTTGACTCCCGTTATTTGGAGGAAATAGTTTTTCCTATTGTTTGTCTCTCTTTGTCTTCTCGTCTTCCTCTCTCTCTCTCTCTCTCTCTCTCTCTCTCTCTCTCTCTATCTATCTATCTATCTATCTCTGTTTTCCTTAGTGTCTTTCACTCTTTCCTTTAGAGCTCTTTTTTCATAGATTGTATTCCTGCCATGGTTTATATTTGCTCAGCATCCTCAGGCTCCTATCTTTGAATGATTGTCCCAACTAGTGGAAGTAACTGAGCCCTTCTGGGAGTAGATGTGTCTTGTTTGTATAGGTGTGTCACTGTAGGTGGGCTTTGAGGTTTCAGAAACCCAGTGCAAGACAATTGTCTCTTCCTGCCTGCGGCCTGCCATGTTTTAACCCTCAGCCCATGTCTGCCCACTGTGAAGCTTCCTTTCAAGATGAGAATGGACTGACCCTTGGTCAATCGCCAAATTAAAAGCCTTCCATTATAAGAGAAGCCTTGATCATAGTGCTTCTTCACAGCAAGAGCAGAGTCAGGAAGACAGGTTGTGTAATATATTATCTCTTTGTATTCTGTACATGTCCTGGAAAATCAGATAAGGGTAAATGAAAGAGCAGTGGACTGATTTTATATTGGGGGGGGGAGTTGTTCTTGGTTACTAGTAAACAATGATTTAAAAAAAAAAAAAGATACTTATTTTATGTATATGAGTGCTCTGTCTACATGTATGTCTTTATTCCAGGCGAGGGCAGCAGATCCTACTACAGATGATTGTGAATCACCGTGTGGTTGCTGGGAATGGAACTCTGGATGTCTGGAAGAGCTGCCAGTGCTCTTAGCTGCTGAGCCACCTCTCCAGCCCCATGGACTAGTACCTTGAAAAAGCATTCAGTCTGTGGCATGGTTATCACTTCTGTTTTTATTTCTATCTTAACCCATTTTTCATTCATTAGAGATGTCCTGAGGGTCCACATGTTTGTAAGCTTTCTGATTCTTCTACTGTTGTTGATGTCCAGCTTTAATCTGTGGTGGTCTGACAGGGTACAGGGCTTATTTCAGCTTTCTTCTATCTGTTGAGACTTGCTTTGTGCCTGAATATGTGGTCGGTTATAGAGAAAGATTCTTGAGGTGTTTGTTCTGGATCTTCACCAGAGAAGTCTGCCGGAACATGGGTTTAAGGCAAGAGAGAGTCTTTTATTAGCTGGCCTGCAGCTCCACTGGCTGTTCCTGTATCCCAGCGTAGCCCCAAGCCTTTCCCAGGATGAGCTTTTAAGCACAGAAACCATGTTCTGGGTTGACATACGTCAGTTAACAGGAACCATTAGCCAGAAGCAGAGCTACAGACTAAAAAGCAAGGTTGGTGCATGTAGAGACTTGCTGTAAATATGCACTTTGATGGATGAGGCCTTTGTTTTCTTTTGGCAGGTGGTACTTTCTATATGCGGAATTCTTCATCCTGAATGGCACTTCCCTCATGGATTTGGTTGTGCTAAAGTCTGGGGGCCTACTAGGGACTTTGGCCTGTTACATTTCCCACTGAACTGAGTTCATGAGTCAAATCATAGACTCATCCTGTTTTAGTTAAGATGCAGGATTCCATGATGAATCCAATCAGAATGAGAATTAAGTGCCCAGTCAGTGCTGATTGCAGGGTAGTTAGACAGTGGGACAAGGAGAACAGAAACTGGTTTCAGGTATTTGCCCAACCGTGGCAATATCTTTTTAAGTTACTCCTGATCAGTTAGCATGGGAACAACAGGTTGTTTTCCAAAGCCATACACTGTCTCCTTTATCTCGTGAGAAGTAAGTCTGAGTCTTTTCAGTTTTGTAGGATCACTTTTGTAAGGGAATCTGGCTGTTGTTTTAACTCAAAAACGGAACCTTTTAATATCATTTTTTGAACAAATTGTCTACTTACTATGGAAATCATCAGAAGAGGTACATGTAGTCTAACTATTGGTACATGCCCACCAAGCAGTCCTAGGGATTCAATCTTGTTTTGATCTTGATGAGTTAACCCATAAAGCAGAACATTAATTTGGGCTGCCTCTAGTCACAGTGGGTTTTATCTGTCAGTGGGCTGACAGCCAGTTCCTATCCCTGTGTAGTATGGCAGGGGCCAGGTGTCTAAACATAACCAACAGTCCTGGCTTATGTCTGGCTGGGAATGGTTAAGACAGCCTCAGGGTCCCTTCCTATGGCATAGGGCTTGATTCTGCAAGTATTTTCTATTTCCCAGAGGCCTGAATCTTTTAATGAAGTTTTTTTTTTAAAGATTTATTTATTTATTATGTGTACAGCATTCCTTCCATGTGTGCCCGCATGCCAGAAGGGGGGGCGCCAGGTCTCATTACAGATGGTTGTGAGCCACCATGTGGTTGCTGGGAATTGAACTCAGGACCTCTGGAAGAGCAGTCAGTGCTCTTAACCTCTGAGCCATCTCTCCAGCCCCCTTAATGAAGTTTTTTTTAGGAAGCTTCAATTTCACAAAACTGAATTTTGTAATAGAAAATTGCTTTTCTTCTGGCACAGCCACAGGGCATGCATAGAATTGTAAATTCTGTATTTCTGTCTCAAAAGATAAAGCCCCATGTCTTTCCTTTCTGTAATACAACCAGGTATTTAGAGTGGGCATCAGTGAACAGAGGTCAGAATGAATATGGGCTGCTGGTCTGTAATTATATTAGGTAATAACTTTTCCTGTCATTCCCTGGTCCAGGCCTAAAGGCAGTCCCCACTGGAGCATGACCCTGAACTCATACCAGGTGTTAGACCCTGTAGGAGGTAGAGGATAGGGAGTGGAAGGGCTTGGGGATCGGTGGAATCTAATTTTAGTGGGTCCATTGTCCAGAGACAGTCCATTTGGCAGCAAATGTGGCTTCTGCTTTCTTGCTCCAGGTGATATGGGTCCTTAGTATCATGCCAGCTCTCTTCACTGCTTTAGAAGTAGAGAGAATCAAACCTTTTAGGGGCTTTTCCAGGTTAGTTCCAGTGTCATCGGGCTACTTGCTTGACCCAGACTGGTCAAAAGGAGACAGGTGGTGTACTCGTCAGCTGGGTCTCCAGGATAGTCCAGTAATTAACCATTATGAAGGGCTGGAGTGCCTGTAGTGTGTGAAAAGTTTCTGCCCCCCAATAAACCTCTCCACTGAAGCCATAACCCCAATCAGGCCACATCAAACCAAATTAGAAAAAGCCCAGGTTTATTTATTTTACCATGGTGTCTCAAACATTAAGTGGTCATGGTATATCATCAGAATATCAATTTTCTCCACCTGTTTCCTAAATATCAAGGCCCCCACTGGTTTGGTGGTGAGCCAGGTCAGAAGCCCAGCAGTGGAGGACAGTAATATATAGAGGAAGCCAAATAGCCTGCCCCACCCCACCCCCGCAAGATTTTTTTTTTTTTTGGCAGGGTTTTTCTGAAACAGTTCTAGCTGTCCTGGAACTCGCTGTGAGACCAGGCAGGCCTCAAACTCACAGAGATCCCCCACCTCTGTCTCCCAAGTGCTGGCAGGGGTTGGGGTCAAGATTTTTCCCAGTGCTGTGGAGCCCTCTTTCTAGATCATACTGTGGACATGTATAAGTGTAGTGACTGTCTATGTGTATGGTGGAGGGCGGGCTTTCCTTTTTCCTTTTCCTCATCTGAGAGCCTAGTTCATAAAAATAAGTGCAGAAAGTCAGTTATTGGGACAAGGAATTGTGTCTTTATGATGTCTGCCACTTTCTTTTTGTGAGTGAAAAACTGGCACTACAGTTATTTCATGCCTGACCTTGGGAGACTCCTGGAACTTGTTCTCAGAAGAGCACTCAGGTTAAGATCCTTTCTGGTAAGCCACCACCTTGTGGTGCTACACAGATTATTAGAAATGGGTTAATCAAGATGTGAGAATTAGTCAGTAAGAGGCTAGAGCTAATGGGCCAAGCAGTGTTTAAAAGAATACAGTTTCCATGTAGTTATTTCGGGGCATAAGTGTTGAGATAGGAGCGGCGGGGCTGCGTCCCCGGCACCCGGCCGCCCGCATGGCTAGCTTATGTCCAAAATAATTACACGGAAACTGTATTTTTTTAAACACTGCCTGGCCTGTTATCTGTAGCCTCTTATTGGCTAGTTCTTACTTATTGTTCTAACCCATTTCTGTGTAGCCCATGAGCTGGCTTACCAGGGAGGATCTTAACCTGCATCTGTCTGGCGTGGGAGAACCATGGCGACTCCCTGACTCAGCTTCTTTTTCCCAGCATTCTCTTCTGTCTACTCCACCTACCTAATTTTCTGTCTTATGAGGGCCGAGGCAGTTTCTTTATTATTAACCAATGAAAGCAACAGATAAGATACAAGACCCACCTCCATCACATGAGCTAGCCAGGCGACCGGGAGCTGGGACAGCAGGAATGCAGCCCGCTGCCCATACTACAGAAGTCATCCTTCCAACAATTCACAGACATTCTTATGCCCAGAAAGTGTAAAACACATCACCAAAGGTGTGGAAAGAACCCCACAGTGGCTCTTGTTAGGGAGGCAAATAAAGTCACTTGAGAACATTACAGACAGGAACAACCAGTCATTCATGGTTGACAGTTCTACGGCTTTGCCAAGTAGGGTTCCCCAACAACGTCTAGTGGCTCAAATTGTTCAGTTCTAGTTGTCACTACTGTGTATTCTTTTAGTGACCTCCAACAATTTTTTTAATCAAAGTTTCCTTTTACAAAGATGAAAATCAGCACATTTTCCACCGCTCGCCTGAGGTATGGCTAGCACAAAGACTGGCAGGTTTCCTTGGTCTTATCTCAGTGTCATAGCAAAACCTGACTAATTCCCCAGAAACGAGTCCTCAGCCCCCTAGAAACTGGGCAGTGTTGTCCTCTTTTTTTATGGTCGCTACCTTTTAAGCTAAGGCTGTCTTACTGGTCAACAGCAGCTAAGGCCACAAGAGCTAAGGAAATTCTGTTTTCTTAGGCACTAACTCTTTCAAAGCTACTAAGAGAACTTATCTAAATCTCTGTTCTGATAAAGAACTCACAATTGAAAGGTTGAGGTAGAATCCTGCTTCCTAGAGAGGCTGAATAGCAAGCAGCTCGCCTAGCTCACCTCCTCACATCCCCCTTAAAATAATATTCTACATTTTCTCCTTTTTGTCTAAACAAAGTTGTTTTCATTATTATAGCTCTATAGTAGAGCTCAAAATCAGGGATGGCAATGACTCCAGAAGTTTCTTTATTGTACATGATTGTTTTGACTATGCTAGGTTTTTTGATTTTCCATGTGAAATTGAGTATTGTTCTTTCAAGGTCTGTGAAGAACTGTGCTGGTATTTTTATGGGGATTGCACTGAATCTGTATATTGCTTTTGGTAAGATTGCCATTTTTACTGTGTTGTTCCTACCTATCCAAGAGCATGGGAGATCTTTCTATTTTCTGATATTCTCTTCATTTTATTTCTTCAAAGACTTAAAGTTCTTGTCATGCCACTGCAAAGGAAAGGTAGAAGCCTATCCATTCTTTGGTAGACTCCAATGAGTTTTGTTCTTGCCATTGTTGTCTTATGTGTTGTTAATTCTTTTTACCTAGCCAGAACTCTGAGGTATATATGCGGAATCAGTGTTCAATCTGTACCTACAGATTTAACTCTTAATTGAAATGTTTTGGCTATGAAAGTGTATTGTTGGACTCCAGTCCTAGGAGGAGGCCAAATCAGAAGGCCAGTTCCTGGAGGAACTTTTTAAGCTATTATTTGAGTAGGTTTAGTTTGGGTTGGTATACTTTTACCAACCCAGAATGGGTATGTACAGAAACTAACAAGTACTTTCATACTCCCGCAGTAAGCCAGATCTTGGTGAAGTTTGTTTTCCTAGAGTTCTTGGTAGTCTTATTCTCTTACCTGTACCCTTTCCTTCAGAAGGGCTCTCAACTATGCTGTTTGTTGTGGGTATAAGAGCTTGACCCAGAGTTAGCTTGTTTGTTTCCTTTTCATTGTACTGCTCTCAGACTGGTGGGCCAGCCTGTGGCTACAGGGTCTAATAATTTGGACTGGTATGTCACAAGGCATTTCCATGGCCCCAAAATTTGGGTTAAAAACCCTTTTGCCTGTGCTTCATGGGGAAACAGATGAAAAGGTTTTGAGACATCTGGAAATTCTGTGGCTGAAGTGGAAGACACAGCTGATTTGAAAGTGCTAAATGGCTTTTATTAAGTCTCAGTTCACATTAGGGACTCAGTGCCCCCTGTTTGTGCTGGTGTGTAGAAGCATTGGCGTTTTCAGAAACTGCGGAATACAGAGGCAACAGTACCCATCTGCACCTGGGGACTCTTGAACATTTTTCATAGTCCCTGGAATTCATATCTGAAGGATGACAGCAATTCTACTCTGAGACAGGCTCCTTTGGCTTCCCTTCAGCTGGTAGCCAAGGTAGGTAGGCTTTTACAACCTTGGGCTTTCTTAGCCAGTATTTTGTAACCCAAGCCCTATAACTCTTGCAGGCATCCCTCAATGACCCCTTTTTAATGTGTTAAATAAATAAATAAATTAATAAATAAATAAAACAACCTGTGAAGAGGTTAGAACTCTGCATTTAGTGTGTCTACCTCCTGGGGCAACCTTGTACAGGTGTACTACCCACTGAGTGCTCCCTCTGGGTCTGATCATTTAAAAGCAAATATAGAATAATTTACCTTTGCCAATGGGAGGCTAAAGAATGCATCTTTCAGGAGAGTGTACACCTGTTTCTCTAGAAGAAACAGACTCAAGAGAATCAGAAGACCCAGGTTTCTTTATAGGTAGGAGAGGCATGTTCCAAGGTGACTAGGAGGGTGCCAGGATGCCTGTTTCTTCAAGACAGACAGTATGGACTTCAAATTCCCCCTTTGTTTCCAGGATCATTGGGTATTGCTTATCTTTTGATTGGAGGTAGAACTTTCTGCTAGGTTACAGTCTTCTGACAGATGTTAAGATACCAAAATTTTATTGGGGGATCTGTAAGTTTTACTGTGTCTTGTTATCAGAGAAGGTGAAGTTGGCTGTGAGTTTATGCAAAAGTTCGTTTTTTGGGGTCAGTTTTCATTAGTAAACACCTTTTAAACTACCTCCAGCAACTGAAACCTACTTATACCTTTAATCTTTTTTAGTTTTTGCAACACTTTTCTAATATCTGGGGCAACTGGGTGACAAAGGGAATCTTTGCAGTTGTCTTTAATCTTTCTAAAAAGTTGGACTGAATGAATTTCTGCATTATGGTATGGCTACAAACTTGTAAGTGCCAGGACATGTGTTGGTTTGAATTGGATTGGCCCCCATAGACTCGTGTCTTTGAATGCTTGGCCCATAGGAAGAGGTGTGGCATTGTTAGAATAAGTGTGTCATGGTGGAGGCAAACTTGAGTCTGTGTGTCTCAGTCTCCTGCTGCTGTGAATCAAGATACAGAACTCTCAGCTCCTTCTCCAGCACCATGTCTACCCGCATGATACTATCTCTCTCTCTCTCTCTCTCTCTCTCTCTCTCTCTCTCTCTCTCTCTCTCTCTCTCTATAATGGACTAAACCTCTGAAATGTAAGCCAGCCCCAAGTCTCTGGATACTCTGTGAGACCTCAAGTAATGTTTTTGATATTCACCACCGAGGATGCTGGGACATGGGTTCAAACCAATAGAAAGTCTTTATTAGCTGGCCTGGGACTACACTGCTTAATTGGGATCTAAGTATAGCATCAAGTCTTCAGCATGCACCTTTTTGTTTTCTTTTGTTTTGTTTTTTTTGAGATAGACTTTCTCTGTAGATCTGGCTTGCTTCGAATTCACAGAGTTCTGCCTGCCTCTGTCTCCCGAGTGCTGTTGTGCTTTTGAGCACAAAAACCATATTCTGGGTTGATATACTTGTGTTAAAAACAATAGTTAGCCAGAAGCAGAGCTATAGAAGCTCAAAAGCATGATTTACAGACTTTCCCCTAACTACGGGCTTAGGTGGATTAGAACTTTGTTTCTGTTTTGGCTCATGGTGCTGCATATGTGCTGAGTTTTACGGCCTGAATGGCACTTCCATGATGGAGTCAGTTATGCTAAGGTCTGGGGCCCTGTTACATTGCTGAGATGTAGCAGTATTTTCTTGTGTTTGAGTGAAATGTCAATGTCTGTTAGGTCCATTTGGTTAATAATATCTGTTATCTCCAGTATTTCTCTGTGTAGTTCTTGTCTGGATGACCTGTTCATGGGTGAGAGTTGGGTATTGATGTCTCCCACTATCAGTGTGCCGGGAATAATATTTTATTTAAGCTGTAGGAATGTTTCTTTTACAAATGAGGCTGCCCTTTTGTTTGGCAAATAGATGTTAGAAATTGGTGGGCATACTAGAAGAGCAATGGGGCCATATTTGTTACTAATTTTTCTGGTGGATTCACACATGATAGGCAAGTAGTCTGCCACTGCATCAGCTTTTATACAGAATATCCTTGAGCCAGACATGTGCCATACACCTTTATTCCAATACTTGAAAAGCTGAAGCAGGAGGCTTCAGTCTAGACCAGAGCATAGAAGAGACCTGGCTTGAAAGACAGAATAATTACCTCATTATAATACCAAGAACTCAGTTGGGCATATTTGCAAGTTCTACAGTGTATCATTGGAAAATAAAGTGCAGTTTTCCTAGGCCGATAGAAGGCCAAGTGGTGATGCCTTTTACATGGCTAGACCATCCATTACTAGCGTTAAAAGATTTTAAAATTGATCTGTCACTTTCACTTTATTTTTGTTCTTTAAGAAGTTGCCATATATTTCTGTATTATACTCTGATTTAGTCAATACATTTAAGTAGCTGAGCATGAGGGCTCACACCTGTCATCATAGTATTTTAGAGTCAGGTGCAGAAGTTCAAGACTAACCTCATCCAAATAGTGAGTTCCAGGCCAGTCAGAGCTACAAAGAGCTCTTGTGGCAAGAAGCGCTCAAAAAGTAGAAATATGTTTAAGATTAGGAGTGAGACCATCTGTGAGTTAGAATTTGACCAAACAGTGCTGCTGAGGTGGCTCCATTGAAAAGAGCTCTGTATGCAAGCCCGATCACAGTTTGATCCTAAGAACCCTTGGTGAGGGGCTAGAGAGATGGCTTAGTGGTTAAGAGCATTGCCTGCTCTTCCAAAGGTCCTGAGTTCAATTCCCAGCAACCACATGGTGGCTCACAACCATCTGTAATGGGGTCTGGTGCCCTCTTCTGGCCTTCGAGCATACACACAGGCAGAATATTATATACATAATAAATAAATAAATAAATAAATAAATAAATAAATAAATAAATAGAACCCTTGGTGAAAGGAGAAACTGACTTCTTAATGTTGTCCTCTGATCTTCAGACTCTCACTGTGGCATTCTTGTGCCTGCCCCAACGTACATACCACATACATTCATCACACTAATATATGCAATACTAAATTTTTAATTGTCTAGATAGGAAAAAAGAATATATTTTTGTATTGTGATGGGATTAAGATGTCAAGTCGATGTATGATATGTATTAATAAACAGATAATTCTTGTACTGAAAATGTAGTGCTTTTATGTGGCATTATTTCTCCATTTCTCCTAAAGCTCCCTTAATGAGTTGGAACTAAAATAGTTCACAATAGAGAGAATTTGTTTTATTTTTTTAAGATTAGATCTTCAATGGCTAAGGCTGACATTGAACACCCAGTTCACCTGCTTCCACCTCCCTGTTCATGAGATCATGGTTTTCAGGTATCCATGCCTAGCCAACAAATACCTTCACGAAAGGCTTTATTTTAGTGAGACCTCTGTTGTATAGGTTGTAGTCTTTAGCCTAATACTCAAAACTTAATTTTAGAGCCATTCATAAGTATATAGTGATGTGATCAATATAACTGGACAAACAAAGGCTGTTCGTTTGGTCCTATGGATTCTTGTTTGTGGACAGTAAATTCCTGTTTCATTTAGATACAGCCATTTCTGGAGTATACTACAAGTCT
Source organism: Alexandromys fortis (assembly GCF_014885135.2). Taxonomy (NCBI): domain Eukaryota; kingdom Metazoa; phylum Chordata; class Mammalia; order Rodentia; family Cricetidae; genus Alexandromys; species Alexandromys fortis. The sequence goes on from NW_026068121.1 coordinate 101,462, forward strand.
TCTTCCTCCATATAAACATTTACATGTCTTCTGGTAATTACAATCACAAGTTGAAGGCACTACACTGAAAGTTTCCACGGGCTGTAAAGAGGTCTCACATAATTGTGCACGTAGAGCTTGCAGAAGACAGTTCAGTTCCCATACCCAGGTTGACATTTCTTTTAAGTATGAGTGGAATCAATACCTGTTCCATATTTGTGGCCTTTCATAACTCTCTTGTAACATGTATCCCAAACCCTTTGTTCTCCATTTTCCTGGAGTAGTCTTATATGATTTTTTGTGTGTTCTTGTTTCTTGAGGTAGTAGGGTCTCATATACCTCTAGCTGGCCACAAACTCCCTATGTTCCCAAGAATGACCTTGAACTTCTGATCCTTCTACCTCCACCTTTCAAGAGATGGGCTTACAGATATCCTGGTCCTTGCCCCTTTTAAGGAATAGGAATTGAACTGAAGGCTTCATGCATGCTGTGCCACCAGCTGAGCCACATGCACAAAACTCAAGTCCAAATGGATTAAAGACCTCAATATAAATCTGACCACGTTGAACCTGATAGAAGAGAAAGTGGAAAGTAGTCTGCAACACCTGGGCACAGGAGACCACTTCCTACGTATAACCTCAGTAACACAGACAATAAGAGCAACAATGAATAAATGGGACCTCCTGAAACTGAGACGCTTCTGCAATGCAAAGGACACTGTCATTAAGACAAAAAGGCAACCTACACACTAAATGGGAGAAGATCTTCACCAACCCTGTATCAGACAAAGGTCTGATCACCAAAATATATAAAGAACTCAAGAAACTAGACATTAAAACTCTAATTAACCCAATGAAAAAATGGGGTACTGAACTGAACAAAGAATTTTTTTTTTTTGGATTTTTCAAGACAGAGTTTCTCCGTAGCGTTTTGGTTCCTGTCCTGGAATTAGCTCTTGTAGACAAGGCTGGCCTCGAACTCACAGAGATCTGCCTGCCTCTGCCTCCCGAGTGCTGGGATTAAAGGCATGCGCCACCACTGCCCAGCTTGAACAGAGAATTCTTAACGGAAGAAGTTCAAATGGCCAAAAGACACTTAAGGTCATGTTCAACCTCCTTAGCGATCAGGGAAATGCAAATTAAAACAACTTTGAGATACCATCTTACACCTGTCAGAATGTCTAAAATCAAAAACACCAATGATAGCCTATGCTGGAGAGGTTGTGAAGTAAGGGGAACATTCATCCATTGTTGGTGGGAATGCAAACTTGTGCAACCAGTTTGGAAATCAGTGTGGCGGTTTCTTAGGAAACTGGGAGTCAACCTACCTCAGGATCCAGCAGTTCCACTCTTGGGAATATACCCAAGAGATGCCCACTCATACTACAAAAGCATTTGTTCAACTATGTTCATAGCAACACTATTTGTAATAGCCAGAACCTGGAAACAACCTAGGTGCCCCTCAATGGAAGAATGGATAAAGAAGGTGTGGCACATATATACTTTAGAGTTCTACTCAGTGGTAAAAAACAATGACATCTTGAATTTTGCATGCAAATGGATGGAAATAGAAAACACTTTATTGAGTGAGATAACCCAGACCCAAAAAGAGGAATATGGTGTGTACTCACTCATAAGTGGATTCTAGACATAAACAAAGGATATTGAGCCTATAATTCATGATCCTAGAGAAGCTAAATAAGAAGGTGAACCCAAAGAAAAACATATAGTTATCCTCCTGGATATTGGAAGTTGACAAGATCCCCGGGCAAAAGTTGGGAGCAGGGGGCTGGGGGTGGATAGGGGGGAAGAGGAGATGGGGAGAGAGAAGGGAGAAGGGGAGGACTGGGGAGAGCTTGGGGGAGTGGGATAATTGAGATGGAGGAAGGGTGGATATGGGAGCAGGGAAGAAGTTGTCCTAACCAAGGGAGCCATTTTAGGGTTGGCAAGAGTCTTGGCTCTAGAGGGGTTTCCAGGTGTCCAAGGGGATTTCCCCAAATAGGTCCGCGAGCAGCAGAGGAGAGGGTGCCTGAACTGGCCTTATCCCATAGACACACTGATGAATATCTTGCATATCACCATAGATCCTTCATCTGGCGAGAGATGGAGATAGAGACAGAGACCCACATTGCAGCACTGGACTGTGCTCCCAAAGCCCAGATGAAGAACAGAAGGAGGGAGAACATGAACAAGGAAGTCAGGACTGCCAGGGGTGCATCCACCCACCAAGACGGTGGGACTGATCTAATGGGAGCTCACCAAGGCCAGCTGGACTGGGTCTGAACGAGCATGTGATCAAACCAGACTCTAAATGTGGCTGACGATGAGGGTGGACTGAGAAGCCAATGATAATGACACTTGATTTTGATTCTACTGCATGTACTGGCTTTTTGGGAGCCTAGTCTATTTGGATGCACAACTTCCTAGACCTGGATGTAGGGGGACCTTGGACTTCCCACAAGGCAAGGCACCCTGACTTCTCTTAGGACTGGAGAGCGAGGGGGAGGGGGGAAGTAGGAGAGAAAAGGAAGGATGGGAGGAGGTAGAAATGTTAAATAAATAAATTTTAAAAAATTAAAAAAAGAGAGATGGGCTTACAGATATCCTGGTCCTTGCCCCTTTTAAGGAATGGGAATTGAATTGAAGGCTTCATGCATGCTGTGCCACCAGCTGAGCCACATCTCTAGGCCCTTTAATTGTTTTCTTTTTAGTAGGACTTAGTTTTAATTTTTCTATGTATGAATGTTTTGCCTGTGTACAGTATATGTGCCTGGTGCCCAGGAGAGACCAGAAAAGAGTCAGATCCCCTAGAAGTGGAGTTAAAGGTGTTTGTGGGCCACCATGGGTTGCAGGTTCTTTGGAGGAGCTTGAAGTGCTGGTAACCACTGAGCTACTCACTTGGCCCAAAGTGTTCTGAATCTAATCACTCCAAATCCTCTAGTTCTCCAGACATTTGTGTTTAACTCGGCAGTCTTTCTTCTTTTGTAAGTTAATGTTTTATGGTATATGTATGGGTGTTTTATCTGCCTGTGTGCCCTTGTACCACATGCATGTCTGCAGTCGGAGAATGCCAGAAGGGGGCATTGAGTCCTTTGGAACTGGACTTAATGATCACCGAGTCACTATGAGGTTTCAAGGAATCAAACCGTGTCCTCTAGAAGAGCAGGCAGTGCTCTTCAACCACTGTGCCTTGTGTAAAGCCCCAGAGGTCTAATCAACAATTTAGGTCATGTCCTGTATACATATGTAGTCTCAAAAGTGAAGGCCTGACAGTGAAGAGCCTTGGAGAATCAGCTCCTCCCAATGCACTGCTTTTCCTAGCCCTCTGTTGGCGCTGCTTTCCCCATGCTTCAGGGCTTCGTTTATCAAGCGCATCAGCACATTACCACTGGTTTTCTCTTTGCCGGGAATGGTCAACTGTTATTTCCTTTGTGTTACTTAAAGAGGGAACCCTACTGTAATCACTTCAAAAAGCTGGAGCCTCATATCCCAGAGTGGTGGATTGTGCCTGTAATTCTAGCACTTGGAAATTAAGGTAGGAAGATCAAGGTCAGGGCTGAGCTGTCTTGGTTACAGTGGATTCAACATCACCTGGGACTACAGGACACCCTGTCTCAGTGATAAAAAAAACCTGTGCTCTTAGTGTGGGTCCTGGGCTGCCTTGAAGAAACTGACACTTACTTGCATGGAGGCATGAGATACAGCCTCGGTTCCATTTTGAAGTAACAATATATTCAAATACCCACAGTTTGAGAAACCTGCCATAAAAAGCTGCTTGTAGGAAGTAGGAAGAAGAGAGAGAGAGAGAGAGAGAGAGAAAGAGAGAGAGAGAGAGAGAGAGAGAGAGAGAGAGAGAGAGAAAGAGAGAGAGAGAGAGAGAGAGAGAGAGAGAGAGAGAGAGAGAGAGAGAGAGAGAGAGGTTCTAGTGAGAAACAGCCATGTAAGCCCTTTGGAAATGATACCCCAGGTGTCTGACACAGAGCTGCAGGATTTAGGATTGCCCTGCAAGATTTTGGACTTGTTTAGTCCAATCTTTTCTTAATACTTGTGTTTGATAGCTATAATTTGTGTTTTCGTATTACAAGATATCACAGTTAAGCGATTGCCTTGAGTGTCAGAAGAAACTTTGCATTTTGAACAGTGTAGCGACTGTTACATCAAATGATTATTTTAAAAGCTATACTAAATGTATTTTGCTTCACGTTTTGGCTGTTCAGTGAAAAATCATCCAGATAGTATATTGTGTTTGTGCATTTGTCTCTGCTGTGTGGCCTTCATTGGTGACTTATGCAACCCTGAGGAGGAGGAGCCTTTCTGGAGGAATGTAGTCTCTGGGTTAGAGCTTTGAGTGCTTATCCCCTCGCCCATACTTTGAGTGGTTGGAACTCAGCAGCCTTCTTCTCCTGCAGCCACCCCAACACCATCATTAGAGACTCCATTCCTAAAGAATGGAAGGTAAAGTAGAAGTGATTGCTTTCCCTTGCTAATCCATTTTTCTTGCCTGATATTTTTATGCTTATAGTATTGGCTGCACAAATTGGGTTTTTGTACACGTCAAGCATTTCCTCCTGTGCTGAGCTTTGCCCACACCACTTTTGATCTTTGGTAGAGGGCGTCATTTTAGGACCAAGAATGCATAGAGGACATGATAGTGATCTCCTGAATCACTGAGTTACAGGTGTGTAACACCATCCCTTCCTTTGTGTTTGTTTTTACATTTTTAAAATTTCAAATATGTGAATCTTTTGTCTGTACACATGGCTGTGTACCATTCTTGTGTCTGGTATTTAGTGAAGTCAGAAGAGAGCTTTAGATTCTCTTGACCTGGGGTTAGAAATGTTTGGGAGCCTGCAAGTGAGTACTGGGGATTGATTCCAGTCATCTTCAGTAGCAGTAGGTGATCTTATTTGTTGGCCCATTTTTATAATCTCCATCCCTATAGGTATTGCTATTTTTTATTGTTTCTGGATCAGCATTTATTTTACTAATGTTTTTGATTATTTTACCTGTTAGTCAGTAACTTCTTAAAAATGTCTTCCTTTCTAGGAATTATTAGCCTTACAATTTAAAAGAAATTTTTTCAATTTATGATGAACAGGTTCAGAATTGGAATGAATGTTCTAATTCTATGTAGCAATTTTGAGTGAGCCCCTGAGTGTTTTCTGTTTTTGTTTGTTTGAGACAGAGTCTCACTGTGTACCTTTGGCTGTTTTGGCTAGCTCTTCATAGACCAGACTGACTTGGAAATCACAGAGATTCATGTGTCTCTTCCTCCTGGGGTTTTGGATTATATGTGTGCACCACCAAACCTATCCTTTTTAAAGTTAATCATTTTGATAAAATTTTTCTGAGTTTGTGTACTGAATAGTGCTACTCTGTTTATAGGTCTCACTGTAGGTGTTGCTACGTGGTTCTCCTACAATGCGATATTCTATCTGGTGGTCACAGAAATGGAAGGCGTCATCCTCCTTTTCAATTTCCTTCTAAAATGAATTGGTTATTGTATTTGAAATTCTATGACCTATGTCATGGAATATATTGAGTACAAAGAATTATCTAACTATATTCGCAATGAAGTGTACATTTACAATGAAGTCAGTTTCAACATTTCCATTATATACTTATACGGGACATTTTAGGATATATTGACCTATGAGGATGTGCATATGAAGTTCACGCATGAAGAGTGGGCTTTGCTGGATCCTTCCCAGAAGAGTCTCTACAAAGATGTGATGCTGGAAACCTACTGGAACCTCACTTCTATAGGTAGGAATGTGAGCTTTCTGTCACTTTTTAACCTAAGGGGACAAGCTTTTTTGGTGGTTGGTGCTCTCTATGATTTTGACTGTGGAAGAAGAAGAATTCAGCAAATAAATTAGGTATTTTTCTAAAGTTCCCTGAAGATGGAAATGTAAATTGTGCCTAATTTTAGGTAATATATTTTTTGGTACTGTATTTTAGGCTATAAATGGGAAGACCATAATATTGAAGAATATGATCAAAGTTCTAGAAGACATGAAAGGTAATTTTCATATGCAAACTGATACATATGTGCCAGGTACCTCTGAAAAAATGTTGATGTATCCTAAACTTTTAATAAAAAGCAATAGTGTAAATAAGCACAGCTTTGTAATGCTTATTAAATTCTCTCAACACCTTGTACTCTAATGTCAGGTGCTGATCATTGTTTGCAAAGCATTTCTTTAAGAAAGAAGACAAGGAAACAATGCCATAATAGATGTCACAATTTCAATAATAGACATATGAGAGGCATTTTGTATAATTGTCCATCCACATAGTTTCATGCCCATCAAGTATCTTAAAAGGAATACACATTGATAAAGGATTTAGTTTATGACCAAGACCTGTTATAAGCAAATCATTCCTATTATTACTAGTAGTCTTCAAACCCTTGTAGTGAGGGACTTACTATAGTTTAATGAAAGGAACAATTTATGAGAGTCAAGGACCTTGTTATCATGAGAAACTTCTTCATGAGGCATAAAAATTTAGACCATGTGAATGCAATGTGAAAATCTTTTGTTTTTTATTCTTCCTTTGATAGGTACACCATCTTCAAAGACACACAAATATCCAATACTCAAGAGGATCACATTTGGATCTGATTCGTCTTTAAAAGTACATCAAAGAACTCATTTGGAAGTAAAAAACTATGAATATAATCAAAGAATTAAACCCTTTTCATGTCACAGTCTCGATCAAGTATGTAAAACTCATACCAGAGAAAAAACACATGGATATCCTCAATGTGATACAGCCATTGCACACACCAGTTATCTTCTAATACACGAAAGAACTCCTACTGGGGAGATACCTCATAAGTGTAATCAATGTGGTAAAACCTTTGCACAGAAGAGTCATCTTCTCAGACATGAAAGAATTCATACTGGAGAGAAACCCTATGAATGTAGTCAGTGTGCTAAAGCCTTTGGACATAAATGTGATCTTCAAGTACATGAAAGAACTCATACTGGAGAGAAACCCTATGGGTGTAATCATTGTGGGAAAGCCTTTGCCTATAAAAATCAACTTCAAGTACATGAAAGAATTCATACTGGGGAGAGACCCTATGGATGTAATCACTGTGGTAAAACCTTTGCACGTAAAAGTCGTCTTAAAATACATGAAAGAAGTCATACTGGAGAGAAACCTCATGGACATAATTAATGTGGTAAAGCTCTATAATATATTGTATTCCACAAATGTGGGATAATTTGAATAAAAAACCTAATTTGCAAATGAAAACAATATTTATGCTGTCATCCATTATGTTTGGGTAGTGTTACTTTATTCTGGGGACTAAATACTTGTTCCTCATATTTTCTAAGAATGCCAAAGAATTTTACCGGTGAGTAAATGTGATCATTGCTAAGCATGATGGCCAGAATTCATTCTCTGGGAAACCCACATTTCTCCTACAGGTTCTTCACTGCACTTGTGTTGTATGCACACTAACACACCAGCACATACGTAAATATGTTTGAAGCTGAAATCAGAGCCAGTGAGTTCACTCACTCAGTTAAGTTTAGGGGACTTAACTGCCAAGCAGGACTACCCTAGTTTCATTTCTAGTACTCACATAGAGGAACTAGAGACCAGATACCTGTAAATTGTCTTCTGACTGGCACGTGGACACCATGGCACTGTTGTTTATACACAGTAATTCTTTTTATTTTTGGAGACATTGCTTAGCAGTGAAGGCTTCATAGTCCTGAAACTCATTCTGTAGATAAGGCTGACCTCAGTCTCAGGGATATCAATGTTCCTCTGCTTCCCATGTGTAGGGCTTACAGGTGTGCCAGCACCACCCAGCCAGAGTTAAAAATGTTTTAAAACAGGAATGATATTATCCTTTGAAATCAATTCATTGAAAAATTCCTAGAACCATTACTGTTTATTTAAAATATATAATGTTTCTTGTTTAAGTCTTATATTATCCTTTCATTGTCTGATTCAAAGTTGGGTCATTTAAAAAAAAATCTCTCCTGGGTATAGTGTTATGGTCTTATAATCCCAGAACTTGGAAAAGAAAGTCAAGAAAATCTGAGTTTTGAGGCCAGTTGGGTCAGATATTGTGTTCCAGGATGGCCATAGTTATAGAGAGAGATCTTGTCTCAAAAAAGGAATCTGATGTCTGCTTTACCCAAGAACCCAGGCTCAGTTCTCAGCACCCACTTCATTAATGACTTATGACAGCCAGTGAAAATGCTAATTTCATTTATGAATTCCTTCCTATACCCAGGATCTCCAAATGTTATTTCCAGTGTCATCAAAATGAAAATGTTTAGCATCTGATTGTGGAATAAGCAATCTATTTAAAACTATAGAAGGAGAATTGGCATTGTACTGTCTTTACAAATTATCCTGAGAGGCAAAAATAACTCCAGTTATTTGAATTTCAAACAAGTGAGGCATTTGTGCATCATGTGTATTCTTCACTGCCTTCAAACTTATTTCTCCCATTAAATTGTCTCCTGTGGTGTTATAGCACTAGAGGATAAGCCTTTGCAATGGATTTATTTACAGGATAAAGGTCAGAAATTATTAACTAGCAAATGGGATCTTTATAACTTTGTTTATCTTCAACAAAATATCAGATTGCCATACTATATGATGACATTATATTGAATGGATCAAGTGAGCAGGAGGTAGTAACCACACTGAACTCTTTAGTAACACATGCCCAGCAGAGGATGGGACATAAATCCAACCAAAATTCAAGGGCCTTCTACCTCATTAATATTCTTAGAAGTCTAGTACTGTGTGACATGCAGTGATATTCCTGCTAAGGTGAAGGACAAATTATTACACTTGTCCCCCTTCTACCACTAAGAAAGAAGCACAACACTTAGTGTCTCTGTTTGGGACACTAAGTTGATTCATAGAACAGATCTTTGGGATGCTGGAATATGGCTCCACCATCTGTAAACAAATGTTTGCTTTTAGAGACAGCTATTGGCCAGCTATTCAGCCTTAGTGAAAACTGAACATTTGACAATGGGCCACCATGTTACTATCCAACCTGAGCTTCCTGTACATAAGAAGATGGATATTATCTGTCCCATCAAACCATAAATTAGAATGTTTGCAGCATCAATCCCTTATTAAATGGAAGTGATATATTTATGATTTGGCTGAGCATATCCTGAAGGCACAAGCAAGTTACATAGAAAGTTGCCTTAATGCCTTAGGTTTCTTGTCACATTACAATTCCCTCTGCTGCTAAGATGTGCTGTATAGACTGTGGGAGGTTGGTGGGGCCTAGAATGGTTGGTACCAGAGAGGGGGCCTGGAGTGTTGGGTTGCTGCTGTGGGCACAGCAACAGGTTGGGAAGGGTGGTGTAAGCGGCTGGGGGATTAAACAGGTTGGATCAGGTTGGAGACATAGATGGGTGTTAAAGTTTGGCGAACTTAGGAGGAGGATTGGAATAGGGGCATTTATCACATTGGGTGGAGCCACTACTGACAGGGGTAGGTTGTACAGGGCCACATCCAAGAAAAGTCCAGCAGGGCAGAGGCTGGGAAAAGGAACCACAAGTGCTGAGGTGGGTAGAACCAAGACAGGTGAAATGGGCTTGATAAGTTTGGCCAGGCCAACCCTAACATGCCAGAGCTTTACACAGGCATTTACAGGTGCATTTACAACACCTTTGGCACAGAGGATTCCCACAAACCCAAACACCCATGAAGACTTCTCCAAACACACATGCGAAGATGACAACCATGCTGACACATGCATCACACATGCCCTACACATCAATATACCGCTCTCAGATACATACCATAAACATACTCCCATAGTTCGTAATAGGTACAGTTAGAGACAGCAAGCTGGGACAGCCAATTCTGTGGCCTGATGCCAACACTAGCTACCTATGTTTGCTCCCCCATATGATGGAAGGAGAGAACCAATTCTCAAGCAATTCTCTGGCTACCACCTCTGCACTGTGACGTGTACAGCTACCTGCAAATACAAAAAATAAATAAAATGTGTCAAAAATCTTTACAAGTACATAATTATACACACATTTACAGAGATATTATCTATTTGGGGAGGTACTAGGATTCAAACCGAGAACCTTGATAATGCATCTCTCCATTTGAGTTGCAGCCAGGAAGTACTGGGGCACATGGGAAGACACCCTACCAGGCCATATGACCTAGCTGCAGAGGCAGCTACTGGAGCTTGCTTCCAGGCATGAGAAAAGAAGGGGAGATCTTACACATGAATTGCTCCTGCCACTATGCTCTCCTGAAGGTATTTCCACATCATGGGCACCTTTCTGCATACGAGGGCACTGTTCATTAAACAAAAAGGGGTTGGACCTCCTAAAACTTTGGAGTTACAGATGTGAGCCACCATGTGAATGCTGGAAACTGAACTGTGTTTTCTTCAAAAAGTACTAAAGTATTGAATCATCTCTCATCCCTTTTTATTTCTTTTAAGATTTAACTTATTATTCTTTTATTTGTGTCTGTACCTACATAGTACTGTGCAAAAGTAAGATGGCAGCCTGTGGGACCAAGTTCTCTCAACCTGTGGGTCTTAAGGACCAAACCTGCCATGCTTGGTCTACAAGCACCTTTACCTGATGAACCATCCCATGACATCCACTGAGCCATGATCTTTTTGTTAATCATTGTTCTGGGGTGTTAGTTTTTAAAACAGGCTCTTGAAGTCCAGGCTGACTTTGGAATCATGACTTTTCTTAGCCCACTGGGACGACATGCCTTGTGCATGCAGAGGCATAAACATGCTGGGCCAGTACACACTATCTACCCAATGAGACCCATCTGAAATAAAAACATTGAATTGTCCCACTTGGTAATACACAGGTACACACTGAGATTCTTTCTCAACAAACAAACAAAAAACAAAACCCTACAAATAAAAAAAAAATTTAAAGATCATGTATCTGTTTTGAGAGGGTTTTTTTTCTTTTTTTATTGATTTTTACTGAGTTCTACATTTTTCTCTGCTCCCCACCCTCCTAGCCTCTTCCTGTTGTGGGAGCTCCTTCGGCTCCTTCAGCCAATAGCCGCTGAGATACTAGCCCATTGGGGCGTGGTCTCTCTCCCTTTAAAAAAGTGGCCACTTCCCTCCAATCGCTCTCTGGCTTCCAGGTCCACTTCCGGCGACTAGGCTCCTTTCCTGATTGTGCAGAGGGCTGTCATCTGGGACAGTGATCTGTAAGTTTTTCCCCCTTAAATAAATAACCATTCTATTAATCATAGTTCCAAACTGGTGTGGGATTGTTTGTGACTTACGCCTTCATCTTCCCTCCCCTTCAACCCTCTCCCAAGGTCTCCATGCTCCCAATTTACTCAGGAGATCTTGTCTTTCTCTACTACCCTGTAGATTAGATCTATGTATGTCTCTCTTAGGGTCCTCATTGTTGTCTAGGTTTTCTGGAATTGTGATTTGTGCGCTGGTTTTCTTTTCCTTTTTCTTTTTCTTTTTTTTTTTTTTTTTTTTGAGGGTTTATGGATAATCCAGGATTTATAAGGCAGATTATATTGTTTTGCAATACTAATTTGGTTTGAAATAACAAATAATAATTTAAGTGTATTGATTTTGCCTCCCCAGTTAAGTTCTAGACAAAGCAAAGAAGACTTAGTTATGATTACAGATCCAAATATGAATGTCATTTTTATAGACTGAATGTTTGTGTCCCTCTCAAATTCACATATGGAAATTTTTTTCATTCAAATATTTACACTTCCTTCCCTCCTCCCAATCCCCACCCACTCCCTCACTCCCTCTCCTTCCTCCCCCTCCCTGCTTGAGAGAGGGCAGGAAACCCTGGTGGGTTGGTTATCTTTGATTTATGTTTAAGAACTACTTATGAGTGAGTACATGTGATAATTAACTTTCTGGGTCTGGGTTACCTCACTCAGAATGATGTTTTCTAGCTCCATCCATTTTCCTGCAAAATTCAAGATGTAGGGTTTTTTTCTGCTGTGTTATACTCCATTGTGTAAATATACCACATTTTCCTTATCCTTTCTTTAGTTGAAGGGTATTTAGGTTGTTTCCAGGTCCTGGCGATGACAAACAATGCTGCTATGAACATAGTTAAGCACATGTCCTTGTGGCATGATCAACCTTTGGGTCGGAGCTTCATCACGTCTGCCCTGGGGAGCAGCAGCATGGCATCTGTCTGAGGCATCTTACCTCACTTCCTCTTTCTCCCAGCATTCTGTTCTGTTTACTCCACCTACCTATGTTCTAACCTATCAGGCCAAGCAGTTTCTTTATTAACCAATGACCTTCCTTCATCAGCTGTTGTTTTGTTGATCATGTCCTTTGCTTTACGGAAGCTTTTCAGTTTCAGAATGTCCCATTTATTAATTGTTTCTCTTAGTGTTTGTGCTGCTGGGGTTATATTTCGGACGTGGTCTCCTGTGCTCAGGCATTCAAGTGTACTTCCCACTTTCTCTTCTATAAGGTTCAGTGTGGCTGGCTTTATCTTGAGGTCTTTTTTCCATTTGGACTTGAGTTTTGTGCATGGTTATAGATATGGGTCTATTTTCATTCTTTTACATGTTGATATCCAGTTATGTCAGCACCACTTGTTAAAAATGCTTTCTTTTTTCCACTTGATATTTTTTGCTTCTTTTTCAAAAATCAGATGTTCAAAAGTATGTAGATTAATATTCAAGTCTTCGATTTGGTTTCATTGGTCTTCCTGTTTGTTTTTATGGTAATACCAGGCTGTTTTCAGTACTATAGCTCTGTAGTAAAGTTTGAAGTCAGGCGTTGTGATGCCTCCAGAAGTTCCTTTGTTGTACAGGATTGTTTTGGCTATTCTGTGTTTTTTTTTTGTTTGTTTGTTTGTTTGGTTTCTGGGTTTTTTCTTTTTTTTTTTTTTTTTTTTTTT
>NW_026068121.1:114640-183678 GCF_014885135.2 Alexandromys fortis
CAAAAAACAAAAAAAAAAAAAAAACAAAAAAAAAAAAAAAAAAAAAAAAAAAAAAAAAAAAAAAAAAAAAAAAAAAAAAAAAAAAAAAAAAAAAAAAAAAAGAGAGAGAGAGAGATAGTTTGTACTATTTGAGGCTATTGTGATGTTTCACTGATTTCTTTCTCAGCCCATTTATTATCTATGTACAGGGGGGCTCCTGATTTTTTTTTAGTTAATCTTGTATCCTGCTACATTACTGAAAGTGTTTATATTTTAGCTGAACTGTTTGTTTCCCAAATTGCGCTAACTTTTATAGTTGGCACCAAATTGTCAGGCTCAGGTCTTTAGCAGCTCTAGCCAGCCACCGTTAGGCTCTACACCATTCTTTTGGGTATAGAATTCCTGTACAGCAGCCCTGAGCCACTAGCTGCGGTCCTTCATATTTTTTCATTAACCATCTCAGAGCTGCTCCAAGTCCTCAGGCACCTTGGCCACCTGCAACTGCACATATGACTTGAGGGTCCAGTTTTTCTAGCACTTGCTGAAGCTCAGGCGGGATGTGGGCTTGTTTCCCTGGGGTCTCTGTTCAGCATTGCTTTCTTGCTTGCTTTGTGCTCATGTGGCTACTGCCCAGTCAGGGACTTCCGCGGAGTGTACAATCTGTGATTTACACTGAATAATTGTTCTTAATTTGAGCATATCTTCCATTATTTAACAATAAGATCAGATTGAAGACAGCCACTTTTGTCACACTTGCCAGCTGTGACACCTACTGGCAAGTAGTGGTTATTGCACCTACTCCAATCCAAACTCAACCACAGGTAGGATTTATAATTTAAAATATAAATTTATATTTTAAAAGGGCAAGATGATAGACAATTTAACAATCTAAGACTTCAGTGGCTCTTTTCCTTATACCATGTATGATGTTATGCAAGTTTTATATGATTTTTAACATTCCTACACCCCTCTATTTGATTCTGGGGATTAGCTTTGTCCTTCATATTTCTTCCTTGAAAACATGGTTTGATAATAGGGCCATGAATGAGGCACTTTTAGAAATAATACAGTCTTTACAGACTGATAATGACCAACTAAAAGGGAAAGTCAGCATTCTGGACAATGATATAACCAATTTGGAAAACAAAACCAAGTTAATGACAGAGGGTGCTGAGACAATGTCTGAGAGAATTTGTACTGTTGACCATATTAATCAGACTCTATCAAATGGGTATGATAGATTGACTGATAGAATGTGTCTCCAGGAATGTAATATGTGTGCTATAAAGATTATGTCCAAGGATAAGACATTGTTTCTACTGGACAGACTTCACACCTTGGAATTCTCAGTGAAGGCATTAGAACAGAACACTGGACAGGAGATCCAGACTTTACAAAAGGCAGTGGTAAAAAGATTTGAAAAGATTGAGGAATTTATCAAATTTAATGACCAGGTACAAAAGGTACAAAGACAAAATGTAGCCTCATCATTACATACCATATTCTGGGGTAGCTTACCCAGAGTTCTACCTGCCTTTCTGGTGATATCATGAGAAAGAGCATCTGGCACTAAATATCCTAAGGTAGTCAAAGAATATATATATCCATATGTATGACTGATCTAAAAGAAATTAAATAAGCAATTGTATCATATGGAATACATATGGTCAAATGTGGGCTTCAAAGAGCAAGGCAACACCACAAAATTGGATTCAGTTAATCTCAGCAGTCCTTGAAAATGGACCTCAGTTGCTTTGGAAGTGTTATTGGAGGGAAGAAGTGAAAATTTTAGAGTAATAGGAAAAAGCAAAAAGACTTGAGATTTTCCAATTCTTGGCAAAGGACATTACTTTGATCTGTGGGAACGATGAACCCAGAAGATGTAGAAGAAAACAACTTTAAATGTATCTTTATGAAACCTTTTTTTCATCTTTATGATGGAAACCTTTTTAAAAAAAAAAAGTAAAAAAGCTCCCTTAAAGAAATAGAGGAGCAGAGAAACAGAAAGCTGCAAAAAATTAATCAATCCCTCAAAGAAACCCAAGAAAACAAAGAAAAAGCAATCAAACAGGTAAAGGAAACAGTTCAAAACTTGAAGACTGAAATGGAGGTAATAAAGACAACACAAACCAAGGGAACTCAGGAAATGGAAAAATCTGGGTAAACAAACAGGAACTCCAGAGACAAGTATAACCAACAGAATACAAGAGATAGAAGAAAAAATCTCAGGTGCTGAAGATACTGAGGAAATAGAATCATTGTTCAAAGAAAACACTAAATCCAACAAATTCTTAACACAAAACATTCAAGAAATCTGACACACCATGAAAAGACCAAATCTAAGAATAATAGGAGTAGAAGGAGAAGAACTTCAGCTCAAAGGCACAGAAAATATATTCAACAAAATTATAGAAGAAAATTTTCCCAACCTAAAGAAGGATATCCGTATGAAGGTACAAGAAGCATACAGAACACCAAATAGATTGGATCAAAAAAAAAAAAAGCATTCCCTCGCCATATAATAATCAAAACACAAAACATACAGAATAAAGAAAGAATATTAAGAGCTGCAAAGGAAAAATGTCAAGTAACATATAAAAGTAAACCTATCAGAATCACACCAGACTTCTTAGTGAAAACCATGAAAGCCAGAGAAGGTCCTGGATAGATGTGCTGCAGACACTAAGAGACCATGGATGCAAGCCCAGACTACTATATCCAGCAAAGCTTTCATTCCCCATTGATGGAGAAAACAAGATATTCAATGACAAAAATAGATTTAAACAATATATATCCACAAACCTAGCCTTACAGAAAGTACTACCTCAACCCAAGGAAGCTAACTGCACCCACAATTACACAGACATCTGATAATCCCCACCAGCATAAACCGAAGAAGGGAAACTCACAAACACTACTACAGAAAGATAACTGGAGTTAACAACCACTGGTCATTAATATCACTTAATATCAATGGTCTCAATTCACCTATAAAAAGATACAGGCTAAGAGAATGGGTACAAAATAGAATCCAGCATTCTGCTGTTTACCAGAAACATACCACAACCTCAAAGACAGACACTACCTTAGAGGAAAGGGGTGGGAAAGATTTTCTAATAAAATGGACCTAAGAAACAAGTGAGTGGGGCTATCCTAATATCTAACAAAATTTATTTCAAACTACAATCAATCAGAAAAGATGGAGAAGAATACTTTATACTCATAACAGGAACAATTAATCAAGATGAAGTCTTAATCCTGAATATCTATGCCCCTAATACAAGAGCACCCACATATGTAAAAGAAAGATTACTAAAACTTAAATCACACATCAAACCCCACACACTAATAGCAGGAGATTTCAACACTCCTCTCTCGACAATGGACAAGTCAACCAGACAGAAACTTAACAGAGAAATAAGAGAACTAACAGATGTAATGAATCAAATGGACTTAACAGACATCTATAGAACATTCCACCCAAATAGGAAAGAAAATACCTTCTTCTCAGCACCTCATGGAACCTTCTATAAGACTGATCACATTCTTAGTAACAAAGCAAACATCCACAGATACAAAAAAAAAATGGAGTAATCTACTGTGTCTTATCAGATCACCATGATGTAAAGTTAGAATTCAACAACATTACTACTCTTAGACTACTGAGAACTCAAGAACAATGGCAATGGGTTTTTGTTCCTACTGCATGAACTGGCTTTGTGGGAGCCTAGGCAGTTTGGATGCTCACCTTACTAGACCTGGATGGAGGTGGGTGGTCCTTGGACTTCTCACAGGGCAGGAAAACTTGATTGCTCTTTGGGCTAACGAGGGAGGGGGACTTGATTGGGGGAGGGGGAGGGAGATGAGAGGCATTGGCGGGGAAGAATCAGAAATCTTTAATAAATAAATAAAAATTAAAAAAATATATAAAAAATAAAATATGAAAGAAAAATTTTAAAAAAGCCTACAAACTCATGGAAACTGAACAGTCAACTACTGAACCACCCCTGGGTCAAGGAAGAAATAAGGAAATTAAAATCTTCCTTGAATTCAATGAAAATGAAGGCACAACATATCCAAACCTATGGAACACTATGAAAGCAGTGCTAAGAGGAAAGTTCATAGCACTAAGTGCCCACATAAAGAAAACAGAGAAAGCTCACATCAGTGACCTAAAAGTACACATAAAGATCTAGAACAAAAAGAAGCAGACTCACACAGGAAGAGTAAAAGACAAAAGAAAAATCAAATTGAGGGCTGAAATCAACAAAATAGAAACAAAGAAAATGATATAAAGAATCAATGAAACAAGAGCTGGTTCTGTTGAGATTGGCAAACCCTTATCCAAACTAATAAAAAGGTAAAGAGAGAATATCCAAATTAACAAAATCAGAAATGAAAAGGGGGACATAACAACAGACATTGAATCTTACATTGGTCTTACTACAAAATCCTGTACTCCACAAAATTGGAAAATGTAAAAGAAATGGACAATTTTTTAGATAGATACCATATACCAAAATTAAATCAAGACCAGGTGAGCAATTTAAATAAATCTATAAGTGGTGAGAAAATAGAAGCTGTTATCAAAAACCTCCCAACCAAAACAAACCCAGGGCAAGATGGTTTTAGTGCAGAATTCTACCAGAACTTTCTTTTTCTTTTTTTTTTTTTCTTTTTTTTGGTTTTTCGAGACAGGGTTTCTCTGTAGCTTCAGAACCTGTCCTGGAACTAGCTCTTGTAGACCAGGCTGGCCTCGAACTCACAAAGATCCACCTGTCTCTGCCTCCCGAGTGCTGGGATTAAAGGCGTGCGCAACCACCGCCGGGCCTTTCTTCTTTTTTTTTTTCAGAACTTTCAAGAAGAACTGATACCTATACTCCTCAAAGTGTTTCACATAAAAGAAACAAAAGGCTCATTGTCAAACTCTTTTTATGAAGCTACAGTTACCCTGACACCAAAACCACACAAACACTCAACCAAGAAAGAGATTTACAGACCAATCTCACTTATGAAAATTGACGCAAAAATTCTCAATAAAATACTGGCAAACCAAATCCAAGAACTAATCAAAAATATCATCCATCATAATCAAGTAGGCTCCATCCCAGAGATGCAGGGCTGGTTCAAAATATGAAAATCTATCACTGTAGTCCATCATATAAATAAACGGAAAGAAAAAATCATATGATGATTTCATTAGATGTTGAAAAAGCATTTGACAAAATTCAACACACTTCATGATAAAGGTCTTGGAGAGATTAGGAATACAAGGATCATATCTAAATATAATAAAATCAATATGCAGCAAGCCAACAGCTAACATCAAATTAAATGGAGTGAGACGCAAAGGGATTCCACTAAAATCAGGAACAAGACAAAACTGTCTGGTCTCTCCATATCTCTTCAACATACTTCTTGAAGTTTTAGCAATAGAATAAGACAACTTAAGGAGATCAAAGGGATTCAAATTGGAAAGAAAGAAACTCGTTATTTGGAGATGATATGATAGTGTATGTAAATGAACTCCTACAGTGGATAAATACCTTCAGTGAAGTAGCAAGATTCAAGATCAACTCAAAAACATCACTAGCCCTCCTATACACAAAGGATAAAGATGCTGAGATGAAAATCAGAGAAACATCACCTTTCACAATAGCCACAAATATCTTGGGGTAACACTAACAAAGGATGTAAAAGACCTATTTGACAAGAACTTTAAGTCTTTGAAGAAAGAAATTTAAGAAAATGAAAAGATCTCCCATGCTCTTGGATAGAAAGGATCAACATAGTAAAAATGGCAATCTTACCAAAAGCAATTTATAGATTCAATGCAATCCCTATCAAAATCCCAACACAATTCTTCACAGATCTTGAAAAAATAATAATCAACTTTATATAGAAAAACAAATAACCCAGTATAGCCAAAACAATCCAATATAATAAAGGAACTGCCAGAGGCATTACCATCCCTAATATCAAGCTCTATTACAGAGATACAGTAATGAAAACAGCTTGATGTTGGCATAAAAACAGAAATGTTGACCAATGGAATCGAATTGAAGACCTGGATATTAATCCACACACCTACAAACAAGAGATTTTTTACAAAGAAACAAAAATTATTATACAATGGAAAAAAGAAAGCATCTTCAACATATGGTGCTGGCATAACTGAATGTCAACATGTAGAAGAATGAAAATAGATCCACATCTGTCGCCATGCACAAAACTCAAGTCCAAATGGGTTAAAAACCTCAATATAACTCCAACCACACTGAACCTGATGGAGGAGAAAGTGGGAAGTAGCCTTCAATGCATGGGCACAGGAGACCACTTCCTAAATATAACCCTGGTAGCACAGACAATAAGAGCAACAAAAAATAAATGGGACCTTCTGAAACTGAGAAGCTTCTGCAGAGCAAAGGAAATAGTCAATAAGACAAAAAGGCAGCTTACTGAATGGGAAAAAAAAATCTTCACCAACCCCACATCAGGCAAAGAACTGATCTCCAAAATATCTAAAGAACCCAAGGAATTAGACATTAATTAACTCTATATAAACCAATTTTAAAAAGTGGTGTGCTGAACTAAACAGAGAATTCTCAACAGAATTTTGAGTGGCCAAAAGATACTTAAGAACATGTTCAACTTCTTTGGCTATCAGGGAAATGCAAATCAAAACTACTCTGAGATACCATCTTACATCTGTCAGAATGGCTAAAATCAAAAACACTAATGATAGCTTATGCAGGAGAGAATGTGGAGTAAGTGTTCACTCATCCATTGCTGGTGGGAATGCAAACTTGTGCAACCACTTTGGAAATCAGTGTAATGGTTTCTCAGAAAACTGGGAATCAACCTACCTCAGGATTCAGCAATTCCACTCTTGGGAATATACCCAAGAGATGCTCAATGATACTACAAGAGCATTTGTTCAACTATGTTCATAGCAGCATTACTTGCAATAGCCAGAACCAGGAAACAACCTACATGTTCCTCAACGAAGAAATGGACAAAGAAAGTGTGGTACATCTACACATTAGAGTACTATTCGGTGGTTTAAAAAAAAAAATAATGACATCTTGAATTTTGCATGTAAAAATGGGTGGAATTAGAAAACGCTATCCTGAATGAGGTAACCCAGACACAAATGAACAGATATGGTATGTACTCACTCATATATGGATACTTGTGGCGGTTGGATTAATGAAGACCAATGATAATAGGTATTTGAACAAGTTTAATGACAAAACCAGACTCACGAAACCAAGGTTCCAGCGGAGTACCCGGAGCAGGCAGGAAGGGGCATGCAGCGTCTGCGCGCCCAATTTATCAGTAAACATATGCCCGAGCCCGCCACCAAGGGGAGGGCTTATCCCTACATCTCCCTCTTTTTGTCTAAATAAGACAGAACTAACCCAAATACAACTATAAACAATAATAATAAATAATAGATATAACAAACAATATTGAGAACAAAAGTTTTACCAGACATTCTATCTCAAGGAGTCTAAATAATGTAGAGAGTAATTACAATTATATAATCTTCAACTCCGTCAAAGATCCGAGAAGGGAATAAATATTACTTAACAAATGAGCGATATCCAAAGCGTGCCATAAATGACAGAGACAACAGACTACCTGGGCAATCACCCAAATTCTCGTTCGCAATGTTGAGTCAACCAACTTTGGCTAAGGCCTAGCATGACTGACATACCATTATCAAATGCAAGGAATTTTCTTAGAATTATCCTACCCTGTCTTGGCAAGATAAGAAAATCCTGTTTCATATCTTTGTCAGTAGATGAGGTATGGGCTTTTCTTAACCCAAAGGCCAATTCTGCCAAGAAGACAAACTCCCAGTGGAGTGTCTTTGGTGCTCAACGTTCTCTCGGGAGTAGAGTGGTGTCGCCAGGAGTAATTGTGTCTCGGCACAGAATTCTAGGTTAGCTTAAAGGCCATTTTCTACAGCTCTTTAAAGAGGCTGAAGATTATACTATCTATACTAAATATAATCTCTATGTATCTAGAATACCTTATTAACCTAAAAATAAACATGAACAACATAAAATTCTCAATACCTATCTAACTTGAAGACAAAAAAAAATAAACAACTGTGCAATACATGAAGACAATGATCTTCATCTGTAAACAATGTCATTACATATCAAATGTAAACAATGTTATTACATAAATAGTATCAGAGGTAGAAATGTACATTGTGATATGGTAGATGTATCAATACAATATAAGTATACTCTTATACAAAAATAGAGGTAGGAACACTCACATTCAATATTCAATATGTCAATATACAGGAAACAGTACCAATACAATTTTCTAAAAACAGTAACTCACAAATACCAATCATCCCATCAAACCAGTTAATCCCCCTTTTTTTTTTTTTTTAACATACCCCTAACTCCATAAAACATCTCCCCATCCCCTCAACCCCAAACCAACCACTAAAAGATGTCCCTAACCCTGAGGGCAAACTCTGTTGGGGGAGGGGACGCCGTCCTCTAAGATTGCTTCAAGCTGACATGGGGGCGATGTTCTCCTTAGGGGCTCCTGTGAAAGCAAATGATGGTAAAATTCCCAAATTAACCTTTGGCCTAAGAAAATTATAACTAGTCCCTGAGCGCTTTGAGAAGGTCCGGCCAGAGTGTCGTCAAAAAATGTGCACCATTCGAAATTGTCTTGTGCAGTTGGTACCAAAAAAAATTATTAGCACGTAGAAAAGAAAAAAAAAAAAAAAAAAATATATTCAATATATTCATGACGTCATAAAAACCAGGTTGAGTTGATGTTGTGGGGCCCCATCTTCATCCTGGAAACTTCAAAAATTACTGTAGGAAAATTTGTTGCTTGTTATGGGAAATTTAGACACTAACAACAAGGACATATACTGACATATAAAGAAAGACACAGATACGAGGAAAAGCAAAAACAAAAAACAAAAAACATATATACATAAATATATAAAAAATCAATACTTACGGTATGTATATAATGTTAGTTGATCCTTAGTAGGTCGTAACTA
The DNA here is from genome assembly GCF_014885135.2 of Alexandromys fortis. Classification (NCBI taxonomy): domain Eukaryota; kingdom Metazoa; phylum Chordata; class Mammalia; order Rodentia; family Cricetidae; genus Alexandromys; species Alexandromys fortis. The sequence goes on from NW_026068121.1 coordinate 123,666, forward strand.
TTATCCATCCATCAGTAATTAAATATTCAGGGTCCCTTAAAGTCTTTGAAGATCAATATTTTCCTGTGGAGATAAGAAAAGAACCCTGCCCCCAACCTATCTGTATTCCTTACCATCAGTATGCTCGCCAACCTTGTGAAAGAATTGTTATTTATCTTTTCCAAATGGCTTTTCTTCTTCATACCGAACCTTTATTAGTTTTGTCGGTATCCACAATTGTTCCTCACCTGTGGAGATAAGAGCAAAACCCCTTCCCCAACGCAGCACATCTCCTGGTTTCCATTGTGAGGTCAGCACATCCTTGAAATAAACTGGTTGATTTAGTTCAGTAGACTTTTCCATTATCCAATGTCTTTCTGCAGCCGTTGTCCCCTTCTCATTAGCGTTAAGAAAATTCAAGGTTAACAAAGCATTATGTAACCTATTTCTGGGGGTGTTTTCCACCCCTTTCTGTTTATTCAACATATCTTTTATAGTTCGATTTGATCTTTCTATGACTGCTTGACCTGTAGGATTGTATGGTATACCTGTAACATGCTTGATATTGTAATAGTCAAAAAACCGTTTCATTTTCCTAGAGGCATAAGCAGGACCATTGTCCGTCTTTATTTGTGTAGGTATACCCATGATAGCCATGACTTCTAATAAATGAGTGATTACTGAATCAGCTTTTTCTGAACTTAAAGCAGTTGCCCACTGAAAGCCTGAATAAGTGTCAATGGTGTGGTGAACATACTTCAATTTGCCAAATTCTGCAAAGTGGAACACATCCATCTGCCAGATTTCATTCCTATGGGTGCCCTTTGGATTAGCCCCTGCTGGCAGTGGCGTTTGGTTATAGAAAGAGCAAGTAGGGCATTTCTTTACAATCTCCTTAGCCTGTTGCCATGTAATAGAAAACTCTTTCTTCAAACCCTTGCTATTAACATGATGTTTTTTATGAAATTCAGAGGCTTGTAGCACACTACCAATCAATAACTGATCAATGTCTGCATTACCTTGTGCTAGAGGACCTGGCAGACCCGTATGGGATCGGATGTGTGTTATGTACATAGGGCAGAGCCTGTTCCTGATCAAATCTTGAACCTGGATAAACAATGAGGTTAGTTCTGTATCATCAGGTATAAATTCAGCAGTTTCAATATGTAAAATAACTCTTTCTGCGTATTGCGAATCAGTAACTATATTAATAGGTTCTCTAAAATCCCTTAGCACCATAAGAATGGCATATAATTCTGCCTTCTGGACAGAATCATAAGGACTTTGTTCCACCTTACCCAAGTCTTCCGATTTGTAACCTGCCTTCCCTGTTTTATTGGCATCAGTATAGAATGTACGGGCTCCAGTTATTGGAGCATCACGGACGATTCGAGGAAGGATCCATGAAGTTCTCTTTATGAAGTTAAGCCTCTTGCTTTTTGGATAATTGTTATTAATATCTCCCAAAAAACTAGCACAAGCTCTTTGCCATGGTTCATTATCTTCCCATAATTTCTTTAGTTCATCAGCAGTGAAAGGCACTATAATTTCTGCTGGGTCTATGCCTGCTAATTGACGAAGTCTCAGCTTTCCTTTTATAATTAACTCGGCGACTTTTTCCACATAAGTTTTCAGTTTTTTACTTGGTTTATGTGGTAAAAAGATCCATTCCAAGATAATATCATCTCTCTGCATTAAAATTCCTGTAGGAGAAATTTTGGATGGTAATATGACGAGAATACAATCGAGCTCTGGATTCACCCTGTCCACATGTGCCTGTTGTAATTTTTCCTCAATCATCGTCAGTTCCTTTTCTGCTTCAGCTGTTAATTCTCTGGGACTGTTTAAATCTTTATCACCTTCCAAGGTTTTGTTCAGATGAATTATTAGATCAGGTGTTATCCCAATAGTTGGTCGTAGACTGGAAATGTCTCCTAACAGTCTTTGAAAGTCATTAAGAGTCCGTAAGCGATCTCTCCTAATTTGTGCCTTTTGTGTCTTAATTTTTTGCAAACCTATTTTATAACCTAAATAATTAACAGAATCTCCCTTCTGTATCTTCTCAGGAGCAATTTGCAATCCCCATTTAGGTAAAAGTATCTTTATTTCTTCAAACAGTCTGTTCAAGGTATCCATGTTTGAATCGGATAACAAGATGTCGTCCATGTAGTGGAATATTATAGATTCAGGAAACTTCTTGCGTACTATTTGCAATGGTTGGTTCACAAAATATTGGCACAAGGAGGGGCTATTTAACATACCCTGGGGGAGGACGGCCCAGTGGTATCTCTTGGAAGGTTGAGAATTGTTGTAAGTAGGCACCGTGAAGGCAAATTTTTCTCTATCTTCTTTTTGTAAAGGTATGGTGAAAAAACAATCCTTTAAATCAATAACTATAAGAGGCCATCCTTTTGGTAATAAAGAGGGCAAAGGGATTCCAGATTGCAGAGGACCCATAGGTTGAATAACTTTGTTGATAGCTCTGAGATCTGTCACCATTCTCCATTTACCTGATTTTTTCTTAACCACAAATACAGGAGAATTCCAAGGACTGGTAGATTCCTCTATATGTCCAGCATCTAATTGCTCTTGTACCAGCTGTTCTAAAGCCTGTAACTTTTCCTCAGCTAGAGGCCATTGTTTTGTCCATATTGGTTTCTCAGTCAACCATTTTAGAGGCAATGCTGTTGGTATCTCTGAAGGAGTTTCAATTGTTTGTTCTTGTACGGCCCGAATGGCCGGTTTTCTCCGTTTGTAATATCTTTTAATATTATTCTCAGAAATATAGGCTCTAGAATTAGCAGGAATGTTAATTTGGGTATTCCATTGTTGTAATAGGTCACGACCCCATAAATTCATTGCAATACTGGCTACATATGGCCTTAATTTCCCTATTTGTCCCTCAGGCCCTATACATTCAACCCATCTCGTGCTCTGTCTTACTCGAGATAGGGTTCCAATTCCCAGGAACTGAACATTTACATTCTGAAGAGGCCAATATGGATGCCAAGATTCTGGGGTAATGATACTTACATCAGCACCTGTGTCCAGCAGGCCAGTAATAAAAATGCCATTTACACACACTTTCAGCTTAGGTCTTTGATCATTTATAGAAGTTTGCCAAAACACACGTAACTCATCTTTCTGCTCATTATCGTTTGTAACAGTAGGCATGAGGTTTCCTAATTGTCCTGACGAGGCACGTTCTCTGCAGAAACTGGAAATGACTGGACCATGTTTGCCATGGGGGCCTGTGAGGCCCCCCCTCTCACGTTTCCCGTCTGTATCAGGTTTCCTTGTCTATCTCTTGTAGATCTACACTCATTCGTCCAATGTCTACCCTTTCCACATCTTCTACATAAACCTGAAGGCTGAGTCCTTCTATTTCTGTTATTTCTAGAAGACGCATTATTATTGTTTCTGAAGGTCCGTTGTTTACAATTCCTTCTCATATGACCCATTTTGCCACAATTAAAACATTTGGTATTCTGATGTCTCCTTTTACCATTGGAAATTGCTTCCTCTACCCATGCTTCAGTGCCATAATCAAATGTATCAACATCCAGTGTATGCAAGACCCATTCTTCCAAGGGTGCTGATCTGAACCTTAAAGGCCCCAAAATCTTTTTGCATTCCACATTTGCATTTTCATAAGCCAAAGACTCAATCATTATACGTCTTGTGTCAGGGTCAGGTATCCCTATTTGTACAGCCTTAGTAAGTCTTTGTAAAAAATCACTAAAGGGTTCTCTCTGACCTTGTTTAATCGTAACAAATGATTCCATTCTCTGTCCTGGGTCTTGTACCCTGTCCCAAGCCCTTAAGGCTGCTGTAGTGCATATGGAGAGTATGCTTTCATCCAAATTAGCTTGTTCCTGAGGATCGGAAAAGAGTCCTTCACCTAGAATTTTATCTAGGGAGATGTCACTTCCCTTCGCCTTTTCTTGCTGTTCTAAAAGTCTAGCCTCTTGCCTGAATAAGCATTTCCATCTTAAATGCGTCCCACTCTCAAGGACTGCAGAGGTCATCTGGGTCCAGTCTAAAGGCGTTGGTCTGCTCATTATGGCCCAAGATTTTAGCATCTCTTTAACAAAAGAGGAGTGCATCCCGAAAGCCGTGACAGCCTGTTTAATTTCTTTGAGATCATTTATACGGACAGGCTCCCATGTATCTTCCTTAAGGATCCTAGGGTTTTTGGAACCAATCACCTTCTCTGTCGTTATTACTGGAAAGGCAGGTAGAGGTGTAGATAGAGATTTGTGGAAATTGTCCCGGAGGGATTTACCCACAGATGTAGTTAAAACTTTCCTTTCTACCGTTTGTTCTTCCTCATCAGAATCAGAATTTAGAAATTCCTCAATCTTTTCAATTCTATTCACCATTGCCTTCTGCAATGTCTGTATCTCCTGTCCAGAATTATGTTCCAAAGCCCTCATTGAGGATTCTAAAGTATGAAGTTTGTCCGTTAGAGATAAGTTCTCATCTTTGGACATGATTTTTATGGCATAAACCGTGCCTTCTTGTATTGACAATCTTTCCACCACTCTGTCATAAGCTTTAGACAAAAGTTGATTTTCCCATTCAACCGATTTAATTCTCTGAGATAATGTTTCAGTCCCTTCAGAAAGTGACTGATGAAATTTACGATTTAAATCAGCTGTTCCTTCTTCCATAATAATAAATTTCTCCTTAATATCAGCCTGAACCTTTTCTAAGTTTTTTTCAGTCACCATTGTCTTGTTAAACAAAGTTCTGTTCTCTTCCTGTAGAACTTTAAACTGATTCATGAGAAGATCATTGTCATGCTTAATCGTTTGTAGATGTTCAACCTCTGCCTTAAGAATCCTGGATTCATCTCCAATAGTTTTTAGATGTTCAACCTCTGCCTTAAGAATCCTGGATTCGTCTCTTAAAGACTCTATCAGACTTTTGTCGTCAAACCACTTAATACCAAGGAAAACTACTAATCCCAGAAGGATCCATAGATGTGGGGTGCTAGACACCTCTTGTAGGATCTCCCACATGGCACACTCAAAAAGGCTATTGAAATTGTGAATGGTGATATTGTCAGACATTTTATTTATAAAAGAAAAAAAAATTTTTACCTGTAATGACTGGTTCCTGCCAGAGGTGGCGAAAGAGTCCACTTGAATCCACATGGAGAGATGATCTGAAATAAAACTCAAGACCGAAATTTATTCAAAGTGACCCCTTCGGGGCCAAATGTGGCGGTTTGTGTTGTAAAACCGCAAATATTTAAGCTTCTGTGTTCAGCTCCAAATGTCAAGGCAGAGAGGGAGGGGTTAACTCCTCTGGCGCTGCGAGAGGAACAAAGCGCTGGCTGCGGGCAGCTCGGGACCCGCGGTAGCCTAGGAACGGTGTGGGGGAGGTGCGCTGTTGTTGCTGTTTGCCTTTGGCGACCGCGACAAGCGGGCAAAACTGCAGGCCTAGAGCGGCCTAGAGCGGGCGGGCCTAGCGGCAACGCGACCGCCCAGGACCTGCTGCGGGCCGCAGCGGACTAAAGAGCGGGTGCTGTGCCCCACGTTGACGCGCCAAATGTGGCGGTTGGATTAATGAGGCCCAATGATAATAGGTATTTGAACAAGTTTAATGACAAAACCAGACTCATGAAACCAAGGTTCCAGCATTGTACCCGGAGCAGGCAGGAAGGGGCGCGCAGCGTCTGCGCACCCAATTTATCAGTAAACATACGCCCGAGGGCAGCCCGCCCCCAAGGGGAGGGCTTATCCCTACAAAACTTGTCAATAAGAGACCTAAAACCAAAATCCAAGAACACATCAAAAGATCATTCACCATGTTCAAGTAGGAATCATCTACAGCCATCGTCAAATTAAACGGAGAGAAATTCAAAATTACTCACCTACAATCAGGAACAAAACAAGAGTGCCCTCTCACACCGTATCTATTCAACATGGAACTGGAAGTCTTTGCTAGATCAATAAGACAACCTAGGAGATTAAAGGAATATAAACTGGAAAGGAAGACGTCAAAGTATTTTTATGCAGATGACGCAATAGTATATGTAAGTGACTCTAAAAATTCCACAGGGAAACTTCTACAGCCGATAAACACTTTCAGCAAAGTGGCTGGATGCACAAAAATCAGTAGCTCTCCAACGTTCCTGAGAAGGAAAGCAGGGAAATAATATCTTGCAAAACAGCCTCAAATTATATAAAATAGCTTGGGATAACTCTAACCAAGCAAGTGAAAGACTTATATGATAAAAACTTCAAGTCTCTGAAGACAGAAACTGAGGAAGATATGAGAAGATAGAAAGGTGTCCCATGGTCATGGATTGGTAGAATTAACGTAGTAAAAATGACAATCCCACCAAAAGACACCTACAGATTCATTCAATGCAATCTCCATCAAAATCCCAACACAATTTTTTACAGACCTTGAAAAGATAATTCTCAACCTAAAATGGAGAAACAGAACACCCAGGACAGCTAAAGCACTTCTGAACAGAAAAAGAATTGTTGAAGGTCTCACCATTCCAGAATGCAAGCTGTACTACAAAGGTATAGTAATAAAAAACATATTGTTTTCACATAAAAATAGACACACTGATCAATAGAATTGAATTGAGACCCAGGAATGAACCTACACGCCTATAGATACCTATAGATACCTGGGTTTTGGTAAAGATGTCAGAAGTACACACAAGAGAAAAGACAGCTTCACCAACAAGCAATGCTGGTCAAACTGGATATGTGAATGTAGAAGAATGCAAATAGATCTATACTCATCACTCTGCACAGAACTCATGTCCACGTGTGTAAGAGACTGTATGACCTGTGTAAAATGTTAGCTGCTGAGTACTGCAGGCTCGCACACATGCCACAGCCAATTGCTTGGCATCTCAATCCTGTCACCTGACTAAACTGAGACAACCAGGTCTCTACGGACCAACATGAGGGAGTTGCCCAATCGGAGATTTCAGTGGCTCAAGGTAACCTCCCCAAACTGTGCACCCATCATTTTGGTTTTCCTTCATTCATATGGTATGAGATTATGCATGCCAGGAAAGTACACAGAAAGGCACTCACCCTGCCCAATCAGAATCTTCATTATCACAGAGACACCTACAGGACAATGACTTAGAGAACCTTTACCCTCACTTCAGCCTAGCCTTTTCCCCCTGCAATGTACACAATAAACCATTCTTCCTATTCTGGTCTCACTGGAGTAGATATGTTCCACACACACCTAACAGGAAAATGCAATAGACAGCCCACTTTGTGATTCAAGTAGAGAGTTTTATAAGTCTGTGCTCCCACAAACCTTTAATCAAGAATTGAGGAGGTGGAGTCAGGAGGACAGCAGGGTCGATGTCCTGTGGGCCTAAACACCGGGATCAACTCAAAGAGAGTAAACATAACAAATCTTGTCTCAAAACAGTTTTTGAAAGCTTGAAGGTGCAACTGTTCCAGAATTAGTGCACCTTCCCAATGAGAAATCATGCCACACACTTAAGAGATTAATTGAGAACAAGCTCTTCAACAATTACAGGTCTCCCATTCTGGATGACACTCAACAAGAGCAGACCAGGAACAGATCTGCCAGCTTACATACACTACAGGCTTTGTGCATCCCACATGTGCTGTCGACCTGGAGAAATGCTGCGAGTGTCCTCCTGCTAGCATGGCTTGCTCAGCTGGCTTCCTTCTAAAACTCGGGCTCACCTGCCCTGGGTAGGATGAGCCCCATTGCATCAATCAAGAAAACACTCCATAGGTTTGCCTACAGGCCAGTCTGACTCCAGCTTGTGTCAAGTTGACCAAATCTAACCAGCATACCTACTGCATCATCTCCCAAGCCCCAATGACAGAGTGTTAAGCAAACCTCAATTCTCTTAACACTTGCTTTTCAGCACATATAGAACATTGTAAAGATTAGGACTGGAGTAATGGCTCAGGAGTTACCACCACTTTTTTTTTCCTTGTAGAAGTCCTGGGTTTGGTTCCCAACACTAACATGGTGCACACAATCATCCCTAGATGCTGTTGCAGGGGATCTGATGCCTCCTTCTGTCATCTGTGGACACCAAACACACATGTGGTCTACATATATACATGCAAACAAATCACTCATACACATGAAATAAAATAATATTGAAAAATTAAAAACATATACCCTCACATCTTATGTCATCAGAGATAAATATGCCAGAAACACAAAAATGTGACAAATATCTGTCACCAACACTATAACTTTGTAATTAAAAGAATTAAGGAACTCTTTATCAATGGAGAGAAATTACTTGATTGAAGACAGGAAGCCTCATTGTTATATCAGTACACAACTGAGCTATAAATCAGCAACAGTCCAATAATATGTCTAACAATTTTTGCTGTCAATAGAAACCTGATGTGGAAAGCTCATCATAAATGAAAAACTGGTCTACACAAGACTGAATACATAGCGCACACAGTGACATCATCTGATTTCAAAACTTCTCGTATGACTGCAATAAAGATTGTACTGTCTGGGAAAGAAATCAACAGAACATAAGAGCAAAGTTAGAAATAATAAAAAAAAAAAAAAAAAAAAAAAAAACTCTTTCTACAGAGCCAACTGTAACACACATTAGGCCGGGAAACTCAGTGAGTCTGGCATTACTGAGGCAAGTGACTGGACTACCCTGGTATCTGCAGGCAAATGTGTTATTGACATAGAGTTTACGTCCTGCAAAGAATTAACTGCAGGCGGATCATATACGTGAATGTTCGGGGCCAAACCCAGAACTTCTAGAAGACACTAGAGTGACTAGGGCCCCAGGAATTAGCAAATCTGCCTTCCTAAGCGACAGTAAAACACAGCGCGTGCGCGCGCTCTGTATCGTGACGTCACAGTACGGCACTACGCAGGCACAGACCCACGTCCCGGTGTTCTGTGCAGGTTCAGCCCACAGATGGAAGTTACTCAGAAGCCGCAGGACCCGGGAGCTGCAAGGACCTCACGGGGCGCCGCGTCCGCCGGTTCCCACAGCCCCGGGAGGACCCCACACCGGCTCCCGCGGCTCCACCCGCGTGGGGACGGAGGCCCTCGCTCACCATGGCGAATTCCGAGCTCGCCCCGCTCTCCCCACAGCCCCCGACCGCGGGTCACAGCTCAGCAAAAGGAACCACAGAGCCTCCCTCAGTCCCGGGGTCGCCTAGCCTGCAGCGTGGAGGACAGGAAGTGTCCTCCCTTGTTCTGCCTGGCAGCCTAACTGGAAGCCCTGATTGGCTACTGTGTCCTGATTGACAGTCGCAAGCACCTTACGGACAGAGTGTTTTGAAAGCTCGCAGCACAGCGGTTCCCAGCCCTGAGGGCATCTCCAGGTACAAAGCTGTCCCTGACCTGTGGAGATTGGCATCGTAGAACTTGTGCCTGGACTGGAAAAGTCTTCCCTGCACTACCTGCACTAAACAGGCACTTCCCTTCTTCTTCTGGGTACAGGTCCTTACAGCTCAAACCCACCACAAAAAGCTGAGGTGCCTACTTAAGGTATCAAAGCAGACCCTGGCTACCGAGTTCTCCCTGCATCCCTCAGTTCCTACCTGTAACAGGGTATGGCTTGCCTACTCCTAACATACCCTGGAGTAGTCCAGCGCAGGGGCTGGGTTGCCCTTCCCTATAAATCCAACTATTTTGGTTGCCTGTTTGTTTTTCTGTCTCTATCTGTCTGTCTTTCTCTCTCTCCCTCCCTCCCTCTCTCCGAAACGACACTAGCCCACTAGAGCATGCAGCCCTGGCAATTCTCCCGCATTGTCTCTGCCTTTCTAAAAGCCATTAGAATAAAATTCCTAAAGCTAGCCACCCCTACCAAGGTCCAGCAATCAGAAACCCCCTTCGGCTCACCTAATTAACATGCCCAGTTAAAATTAAACACTTGATCTAATAAGGGCTTTCCCCTTTACCTTTATAAACCGCCATTTTCCTGTTGGTCACATCTATCTCCCCTCTATCCAGAGGCAATCCTTTGTCCCCCTGGGACAAATACCACTGCCCCCTCCCTTGTCGGGTTCCCTTTCTCTCTCATCCTCTCTCCTCTACCACTGCACCCTAGCCCATTTCTAACACAGACCTCCCCTTTTTCTCTTTGTCGGTGTTTTTCTGCCTGACTCAGAAAGCAGCCACTTTAACTTTTCTTCCCCCTTAATAAAGGAGCTCTCTGTGAAAACAGGTGTTTGGGTATGGTTTGTGCCTAGTCTGGGGTGTGGAAGGCAGGCAGCCCCTGCTATGTGGGAGTCTCCCCTTCTCTTCTCAATTATCTACTCTTCTCGTCCTCCCCCCTCCTCCCCCTCTTTTAAGCTTCCAGTGCTGGGATTGCTTTCCGGGCCTGGAGCATGCTATGAAAGTGCTCAGCACTGAGCTGACAGCATCAGCCCTGTTTGATTTGGCTATAGCCTTGATAAGTTGTCCAGGCTAACCTTGAATTTGTTATTCTCACCCTTCGGCCTCCTAAATACCTAGGTTTATAGGCAAATGCCTTTATGCTGAGATAAGTTTTGTGGGTTTTTCCCCAATTTAAAAAAAATGGTGTTTAGGGGAGGAGGAAGGAATAGAGACAGAAATAGAGAGGCCAACATAGAGAGAGATAGACTGCGGTGGAGGGAATGGAGTCAGGAAGTAACTTTCAGGGGTTATTTCTCACCTATCATGTGTCCCACAATTGCCTTTAGGTAAATAGGTTTGCAGGGCAAGCTCTTTTACCTGTGAGCCAAATAAGGTCTTTAAATTGGTTCACTTGGGAAGTGAAAGGACTTAAGTGGGGGAAGAAGGTGCCTTTGGTGGGCTCTGCCAAGGAATGCAGCTAAGAGAACACAGCCTGTGCAACAGATGTAGTGTAAGAGGTTTCCTGGGGAGGGGAGGAGGGGAGAGCAACAGAGTGAATGGCTGTCTTGTAGCAGCAACATGAGAGAGGCAGACAGAGAGAACAAGCAAGAGAGAGTAAGAGGAGCAAGTGGAGCAGGCGAGGAACTCTGGCTGACGAACTTTTAAGGGGCGCGCGTGTCATATAGGGAAGTATGAAGTTTGCCCCAGCTGGCAATGAAGTAACCATTGCTGCTGCCATCACCAAGGCAGACTGGTGGGAGCTAACAGGAGTAAATGAGGGAAAAGAAGAGAGAGTGGATGACTGCTAAGTTACTGTTAGAGCAAATAAAAAGTACCCTCTGCTACTGCAAATCGGATGATTATAGAAAATGGTGATGTAGTTCATATTTTCAGCACCTGCAGGGAAGCACTGGGAAGTTGTCAGCAGAACAAGACAAACACTGACGACTTGGTTGTGACCTGTTGTAAACACTGTGTATGCTCACATGCTGAAGTGTGACAAGGTTCCCGTTAATGTATTAGTTAATTTGTATTAGTTAAATTTAACTTCAATCAAAAAAAACTGACTCCTCTTTGTATGTAAAACAAATGTTCCTCAGGACCTGGAGTTATCACTATTGTTAGCTTTTCACTTACTTCTTAAATATCCAAGCTTGGTGGTTCATGGCTACATCTCTACACTCAAAAGACAGAAGCAGAATAATCTGTTTTCTGCATTTGGGGTTTGGGAGGAGTGGCTTTTTAAATTCACATACCTGCATTGATCTTCCAAGAACTGGGATTACTGACAAGGGCTACTATACCCAGCTGTATGCATTGTGGAGTGTGGAACACAGAACATCAAGCATAAAGGTGAATGATCAGCCACCCAACTGGACACCCCAACCTCTAGACCCTAGGTCCAGGGCAAAACTTCAGGTCACTTCCCCACCTGCATCAGGTTTTCTAGCCAGCCAACAGGCAAGCCTCCTACAGGGTGGCTACTCCAACAACCCCCATCTATCAAAGCCTGAAAACTACAAGTACCACTCCACTTCAGACTCACCCATCCCCCTGCAACTCAGAGGACCTCTGATACACAGATCGTGACTGCACATAGTAGACCAAGAGGTGAGTGACCAGCTCCCAACTGGACAGCCCAGTCTTTAGGCCCCTGGTACAGGGATAAAACCCTGGGCCCCTCCCCCACCTGCCTCAGCGTCACTAGCTAGCCAACAGACAAACTACAAGCAGGAAGGTTACTCCAACAGTCCCCCCATCTATCAGACCCTGTAACCTACCAGTCCCACTGCACCCAAACACCCCCTTATTTGTGGAGACCTCTGAACTCCCTGAGACACAGAGAGCAACTGTAACAGTCAGTCCAAAAGAGGATCTCTGAGACACAGACAGCAACTGCAAGTATTGGACCAACAGGCAAAGACACTGTCAGCGCCAACTGGAGGAAGAGATGTATAGGTGCCAATGCACAAATTAATTCAACAACCTAAAAAGCAACATGGTAATACCAGAACCCAGAGGTCATACAACAGGAAGAGCTGATCATCCTAACCTAAAAGAAGCAGAAGAAAATGACTTTAAATATAACTTTATGAGAATGAAAGAGACCCTAAAAAAAATGAAAAATTCCCTTAAAGAAAAGGAGGAAAAGAAACAAAAATTGAAATAAATCAATAAATCTCTTTAAAAAAAAAAAAAAAAAAAAAACAAGAAAAAAAGCAACCAAATAGGTAAGGCAAACAGTTCAAACACTTAAAAACTGAAATAGAGGCAATAAAACCAAGGAAATTCTGGAAATGGAAAATCAGGGTAAACAAACAGGAACCAAAGATGCAAGCATAACTAACAGAATAAAGAGATGGAAGAGAGAATCTCAGGCACTGAAGATATAATAGTAGAAATACATTCATCAGTCAAAGAAAATGTTAAACTCAACAAATTCTTAAAACATCCAGGAAACTTCAGACACCATGAAAAGACCAAAACTAAGAATATTAGGGTTAGAAGAAGGAGAAGAATTCCAGCTCAAAGCCACAGAAAATGTATTCAACAAAATCATAGAAAGCTATCTCAACCTAAAGAAAGATATCCTTATGAAGGTATAAGAAGCTTGCAGAGCACCAAGTAGACTGGATCAAAAAAGTCCCCTCACCATACAGTAATCAAAACATTAAACATACAGAAATAAGAAAGAATATTAAGAGCTGCAAAAAAAGGCCATGTAACATCAGACTTACAGACCCATCAGAACTACAACTGAATTCTCAGTGGAAACCCCAAAAGTCAGAAGGTCCTGGACAGATGTGCAAAAGACACTAAGAGACTTTGTATCAATACACAAGAATCTATACCAATGTAATTGCCTATAAATAATAACTCACAAGTATTCATTTTATTACTCACTATTATTAGTTCACACTAATTATATATTATAATATTATAAGCTCACACTAATCTATTATTCAATTTTCCCCTTTTTTTCCATAGAGATCCCTGAGCCTATAAAATTTCCCCCCTCAACTCCCAACCCTATACCAATTATAATCAACCCCTAAATCATGTCCCTAACCCTGAGGACAAACTTTTGGGAGAGGGGACATTGTCTTCTAGAATTACTTCCAGCTGCCATGGGGGTGATATTCTTTCTATGGGATCCTGTGAAAGTAAAATGTGGTTAAGTTCCAAGATTACTGTCTGATATAATTGCAAATAGTCTCTGAGTAATTTGGTAGAGTTTTTCTGAGGTTCCTATTTGGAGGTCTGGCCAGAATATTGTGAAAAAGTGCACCATTTCAGCTAACCAAGTTGGAACCATCTTGAGCAACTGATACCCAAAACAGGTCTTCTAGTAGTGCTATCAGCATCATGACATCATATCAACCAGGTAGAGTTGTTGTGGTGGAACCCCATCTTCTTCCTGGAACTTCAAAGATTACTGTAGGAAAATTCATTGTTCATTATGGAAAACTTAAACATTTTTATAGAAATATACAGACACATATATTCAATGAAAGGTACGATAGAGACAAAAATAGATATAAAGCAAAACTTTTTCTAAATTCAAGTCGAGTCATGGTCGAGTCATGCACGAATATGATCATTCATGATGTGGGTGACCCAAGGTTGGACCCATGAGGGGCTGTATCAGGTGATCCCAGGCCTTGGGGGGTGGGAGACAGCCACACTATAGAGACAGAGCTTGGGCATAGAGTTTATTTAGTGGATATCGGGAATAGCATAAGAGTAAGGTCTTATGAGAGGGAAGGAGAAAAAGAGAGGGAACAAAGAAAGAGAAGAAAGAGGAGGGAGAGGCAGAGACTCTTCAGAAGAAGGACTGACAGAGAGAAGGGAAAAGAAAGACAGAGAATACATTTCAAACAGCTTAGCGTTTGTGCAACCAGAGGTAAGCATACCTTCTGACGTATTTCATGCCTACATACCTTCCCCCTTAATCCAGTCAAGCATATTGTGTGAAGATGGGGCAAGCAACCTCAACTACAGAAGGGAAAACAAACCAGTTGTTGACTATGAACAACAGCCTCCAGCATTCCCAGAAATTATCTGGGAATCTGGCAAGTGGGTCTGACAGGCTACAGATATTTTTTGCTTTATAGTTCTCTTCAGCATAGTAATTTCAAACTTAAAGCATAACTTTAGCCCTCACTGTCCCTGTTCCTTTAACTCATACTTATGGAAGGTTTTACCACATAACAGGCATCACCCCTTGGTCATATTGGACTAGGAAATCTTTGCATTTTATTTCTCGACTACACACTAGACTTTGCACAGCGTGTGCCTGGGTGAGATCTTGATCCTATAATGAGAAAATTGTTTTGTGTTTCTGGAAAAAGGTCTCATTCTATGTTATGGTCTCCTCTCAGGCTAGTTTTGATTCTCCTGCTTCAGGTTTTCAAAGGCTGGGATTACAGGTGTGAGTCACTGTCACTGGCTGAAGGAAGTCCTGTATAAAGCTGACTCAGTGGCAGAGTATTTGCCTATCTCCTGTGAGACACTTGGGTTAGATCCCTAGCAATGGAAAACAAAACAAAACTTGTGCAGCCTCAAAAATCATGCAATTCGCCCATAAGGATATGCCTGTGAGGATTCTCAGGAGCAAACACTAACCAAGGGAAAACCATGCCTTCTCTCAGCAGCTTAATAGGGACAAGAATTTACTGGTTTAAGATCATGTTTCCAGCAGATTGTCATGTCACATTGACATGCCAATTATTGTGGGGTTCCTAAACTATACCTTAGATTTAAGAAAAGTCAGGAATTTAAATAATTTCAAATTGTACAAAACCTTCTCATATGACTCTACTCCTGAATGTGGTACAATATACATAAATTAATTTTTATTAAGAAATACATGAAGAAAGTCCACTTTATAATATTAGACACACATGCAGTGATATTTTGCTTGTATTTTAAAATATAAAGCTTGTCTGAAAATCAGAGAGCAAAACACTCACACTGATCAGCCATACAAACCAGGCAGTAGTGGCACACACCTTTAATCTCAGTAGGCACACTAGTTTGCCATAGAAACTGGGTGGTAGTGGCACACGCCTTTAATCCCAGCACTAGATAGCAATATAAGGTTGGAGGAGACAGGTTTGAGGCTTAGTCTCATTCTGAAGTTTCTTGGAGGCAGAATCATCATTTTTGGACTGAAGAAGAGGTAAGGGCCAGTGGCTGGCAGCTTTGCTTTTCTGGTCTTCAGATTGAACCCCAATATCTGTCTCTGGACTTTTATTAATAGTGCTATACACATGCACACATGTCACACACATGCACCTTTATACTATCTGCATACTAGTGCCCAAGGAAGCCAAAAGGTGCATCAGATGTCCTACACGTGAATTACATGTAGTTCCGAGCCATCTGACGTAGGTGGTCAGAACAAAACATGGGATATTGTTGACTGAGTTTTCTGTCCTGCCTGGTTCCCCAGCCGTTTAGTCACAAAAGAAATCACACAGAAGTCTACATTAATCATAAGCTGATTGGCCCATTAGCTCAGGCTTTTTATTAACTCTTATAACATATTAGCCCATTATTCTAGTATATGTTAACCACATGGCTTGGTACCTTCTTTCAGCGAGGTAATCATATCTTGCTTCTTCTATGGCGGGCTCACAACTGCAGAAAGAGCTTTCTTCTTCCCAGAATACTCCTGTTCTCATTGACCTGCCTATACTTCCTGCCTGGCTACTGACCAATCAGCGTTTATTTAAAATATAATTGACAGAACACAATTGTCCCACACCAGGGTATCGAACAGGAGCACTGCTGATTCCACTGTCTAGCCCCCAACTATGTCATTACAACTCAGAAGGAGACGATGCCCAGCTTCTGTCACCTGGAGATGATGACAGTCCAATCTACATGGTCAGTGAAGGATTCAGTGGATTTTTCTCCTCTGCGAATGAACTTTGCATACTGCTTATTGTCATAATTAACACAGTTCTCTTGATGTCAATAAAGATTACATGTTAAGTAAAAATGAGTCTAAACTATATTAGAAAAAGTTCCATAATGTGATTTATTTAAACAAGATCTCTGTACATTGCATAACCACCATTCAAATCACTGTGGTGCAGGCCAGCTTCTAACTCTTAAGAAATCCCCCACTATGCCTAGCTGAGTTGTTTTGTAGAATAATCTGTATTTGAATCATAGAAAGATTAATGTAAAACTTAAACAGGAACCATCATCATTTTGATGAATAATAACACTACTTAGAATTCTACAATGTATAAATTTCTCCATACTTTGGTTATTTTCTTTGATTTTTTTAATTTCATCTTTTTAATTTTTTTACCTGTGCACATACACCTGTGCCATGGTGTGAATGTGCCAGTCAGAAGAAAATTGTAGATGTATAGTCACCACTTCTCTGTGAGTACTGGGGATCAAACCCTGGTAGTTGTGTGAGTAGTGTGCTTCTCCCTGAGAATGAACTCAGGTTGGTTAGCGAGCTCAACAGCAACCATCTTTACCCATGGAGACAATACTCAAGCAATAATCTGAGTGTCTTGACGTGTGTTAGAAACACATATTTAGTACTCAGAATAAACATAATCCAAGGAAAAATTTAATGTCAGTGTATTTATTTTTCAAATTGTCCTGTGTTACTCTATACTGGGATGACAGCAGGTTAACAATTTGAAAAGGAGGCTATATTATGGTGGAATGGTTCTGTTCATTTTACTTGAGCACCAGTGAGTCAGCTCAGAAGGAATAATGTGTTTGGTGTGTGGTGTATGGTGTGAAAGGCTCTACCACATTATTGACACTGATGGGGTTTCTCACAAGTACGAATTCTTTCATGACTGAAAAAGACTGTGACATGCAAAGGCTTCATCACATTGGTTACTTCCATAGGGTTTCTCTCCAGTATGAGTTCTGTGATGTGTTTGAAGATTGCTGTAACAAAGGCTTTAACACAGTTATTGCATTTTTATGACTTCTCTCTTCCATGTTTTCCCCTATAAACACAAAGATTACTTTGATATGCAAAGGCTTTACCCATTCACTACGTTCTTAGGTTTTCTCTCCAATATGGTTTTTTCATGTACATGACAATTAGTGAGACATACAAAAAGCTTCACCACATTGATTACATTAATACCATGTCTCTCCAGTGTGGTTTTTCATAACTATGAAGACCATTGCTACTTGCAAGTGCTTTACCACATCGATTGCATTCATAAGATTTCCCCATAGTTGAGTTCTTTTCTGTGTTTAAATGAATGTTATGTGTAAAGGTTTTAATACAATGAAGACATTCATATTACTTTTCCAAAGTATGAGTTCAAGGTACTTGAGAACAGTGACATGCAAAGGCGTTACCACATTGATCATATTTATAGGGTTTTACTTCCAAATGAGTCCTTTGATGTAGCTGAAAGAAGCAATCAAACATAAACACCTGATCTCACTGTTTACATTCATAGAGTTCTTCATCATGTGCTCTTTAGTGTGTTTGAAGATAGATACCAGTGATGATTAAAGTCTTTAGCACCTGGCTCACATTTATCACATCCTTTTCCCATGTTTCCCCTCTGTATTTGAAGAGAACTGAAAGAATTCAGTTTTGCCATGCTGATTACATTCACATTTTCATATAGTGTGAGTCACCCTTCATATACAAAGTGACCAGGACAGACAAAAGATGTTCCAGATTCCTTGTACTAATAGAGCTTTCCTCCAATGTCAGTACGTTGATGTATTCCTACCAATGTTGAAAAGCAATTATTTTAAGCATGTATTATATTCACCACGTTTACTCACAGTAGGGACTACTACATATCTTCTAATTGTTCTGGGAGTGAGAGAGACACATAGCTTCTTTTTGTTTTGTTTTGTTTGTTTGTTTGTTTTGAGACAAGGTTTCTCTCTGTAGCTTTGGAGCCTGTCCTAGAGCTTGCGCTGTAGACCAGCTGGCCTCGAGCTCACACAGATTGATCTGCCACTGCTTCCCAAGTGTTGGGATTAAAGTTGTGATCTCACATTGTTACTCTCTTATTTCTTATCTTCACATGTCATGCACTGGGAGTGACCGATGACATAACTACTAAAGAAAGAATGCTAAGCAAAAGGCTTTCACAAGGAATTTAGTTGAATTTTTTTCCTCATAGAGATGTGGTATAGGGATTAAGGTCTTTCCACCAGAATAACCTTCTTGACTCTCATAAACTGCAACCCTCACTAAGCTTTGGCAAGTCACTACAAATATAAAAACAAAACCAGCTTTACTAGGGGCTGATTGCTTGTAGAAGGTCATGAACATGCATGACCTCTTAGTCAATGTGCATACCTTACAGTTCCTGAATGGTATGAAACTGAACACATTCACAACTTTACAGAGTAGCTCTCACAGGGCTATGGTTAATATAATGATATCCATCATGACTTTGTTTCACTGCTGTGATTCTGATTTAAATGCCTTGCAAACACTGAACCATGAGACACTGTGGCCTATCAAGGTCTGGGAATTTAATAATCATCAAAAGCTAGCTTTTTATTTAAACTGTTTTTTTCCACCTTAAAACTTTAGGACATATTAAATTTTCTTCAGAGGCACATTTATATCAGTTTTCACAAGAAAATTACCTCCATATCTTCTAGAACTTTGACAATTTTTTTCAATATTATGGTTTTCTCTATTGTAAGGTAAAATACAGTACCAGAAAAAAAGGTGATATATTACTGGGAATTATGCAAAATGGAAATTACTATCTTTGGTGAACCTTAGAAAACTCAGGATTTACCACATTCTTCCTCATTCTAAATCAAAATTAGAAAATCTAAATCTAAATTAGAAAAGATCACCAATCTGTAAGAAGGCCTTGTCACCTTGTTTAGCAAGTTGAGGAAAACTGATATTATTTTGAGACAGGGTTTCTCTATATAGCCCTGGGTACCTGGGAACTCACACTCAGAGATCTGCCTGCAGAATGCTGGGATTCCCGGTGTGACATTGCTTTCCAGCTCAAACATACATTCTTACCTACAGCAGTGAAATTCTTTCAAGGTTCCAGCATCACATCTCTATAGAGACTCTTCTGGGAAGGAGCTGGCAAATCCCACTCTTCCCAAGTGAAGTTCACTTGTACATCCTCATAGGTCACTGTATCCTATAATATCCTATATGGATATTATAGTAAGACACCACATTGCAAATGTACACTTCATTGAGAGTATATTTACATAAGAAAAGATTGTAGTTTAAAAAAACTTAATAAAAAATGGAAAATACACAGAGAATCTGGGTACTATATACTATTGTGTTGTCTTTGAATTGTGACTGCTGAGGAAGGAGCAACAGTGGCTAAAAGGAATTTGGTTATAAATGTTGTGGATTAATATAACATATATGCATTTTGAAAAATTTTTGACTTCAATATTTAAGTCAAAAGATATGTTACTTTGAAGAAGAAGTTTTAGTTTTGTTTCAACAGGAAAGGAGAAGCTGTGGGTTCATTCTTGGTTAAGAAAAATGGGGTTTGATCGAGGAAGACCCCCTGAAAAATCTCCAATGGGAATGGATAACCCAGATGATCCAACATTTCAGAGCACCTCTCTTGCAGTTTCCTCTGAGTTCTACAACCAGAACAGCTTCAAGGCTGCTGGTCAAGAGGATCCAGTCTCACAGAATATTCCAGTCAGAACTTGACCATAATCCTAAATTGTTGTGGGGGTTTCTGTCCCACATGCAGCCATTCAGCCCCCCCCCAAAATGCACAAAGGTCTACATTAGTTATAAACTGATTGGTCCATTAGCTCAGGCTTCTTATTAACTCTTATAACATATATTAGCCCATTATCCTTGTCTATGTTAGTCACATGGCTCAGTAGCTTTTTCTGTGAGGCAGTCACATCTTGCTCTGTGTCTGGATCATGACTGCAGACTGCAGAATCCTCTCCCCAGAATTCCCTGTTCTCATTGCCCAGCCTCTACTTCCTGCTTGGTTGCCCCACATATACTTCCTGCCTGGCTACCGGCCAATCAGCATTTTATTAAACAAGTACAAGAAACAAATGTTTACAGGGCAAAATCATTGTCCCAAAGTACTAAATTTTCTTTGGGTCCCTAAAGCATCCCCAATCAGCAGGAAGTAGTCTAAAAAACTATACCCACATTTCCCCCCCAAAAAATGAATTATGGATATTTGTCTTTGTTTAGAGTGTTGGTTACAAGTTGTTACAGATCATGATCACGAAAAAAGTTAAACAAAAGAGATTAGATTCAACATTCTTGTTTTGAAAAGAAAAAAGGGGAAATGCTGTGGGATAATGCTCTTGTACATTGTAAAGATTTGTCATCGCGAGGGGTGCACCCACACACTGAGACAATGGGGATGTTCTATCGGGAACTCACCAAGGCCAGCTGGCCTGGGTCTGAAAAAGCCTGGGTTAAAACAGGTCTCACTGAACATAGTGGACAATGAGGACTACTAAGACCTCAAGAACATGGGCAATGGGTTTTTGAGCCTACTGCACGTATTGGCTTTGTGGGAGCATAGGCAGTCTGGATGCTCACGAGACCTGGATGGAAGAGGGTGGTCCTTGGACTTCCCACAGGGCAGAGAACCCTGATTGCTCTTTGGGCTGAAGAGGGGGGGGGGACTTGATTGGGGGAGGGGGAGGGAAAGGGGAGGCGGCAGTGGGGAAGTGACAGAAATCTTTAATAAATTAAAAAAAAAAAGAAAAAAAGATTTGTCATTCGTATTGGTTTAATAAAATGCTGATTGGCCAATAGCAGGAAGTATAGGTGGGGCCACCAGACGAGAATTCTGAGAAGACAGAGATGCAGTCACCAGCCAGACACAGAGGAAACAAGATGAGAGTGACTCTCTGATAAAAGGTACCAAATCACACAACTAACCATAAACAAGAATTAAAAATTAGGGTTAATTTAAGTTATAAGAGTTAGTTAATAATAAGCCTGTGCTAATAAGACAAATCATTTACAATTTTGAAAACATTAATGATATATTGATCCAAAAAAAGAAAACAGAACAAAAAATCCATAGAGTATAAAGACAGATCAATAGTTAAGATTACAAGTTGCTTTTTTGGAGGATGTGGATCAATTCCCAGAACTTACTTGGAGGCTCAAAACACTTGGAACTCCAGCTCAAGGGAAACCAATGCTCTCTTCTGATTTCAGTGGACACCAGGCACATATCCATATCTATAGGCAAAAGACTCACACAAATGGTTTATTTTTTTTAATGGTCCTTCTATCCTGGGGAGGTCAGCAACTATGATGGAGGAGAGTCACATGGTGGCTATTTAAAAACATCTATTTTTTAAATTTAGAATTTGAATTTAATTGAATATACAGTAAGTGGATCAATTTTTAACAAGAGTTAAATCACATAGTTAGTTGTAGTAAACTATGACTACCTTTGTATAAATTTTCTCAAGCTATAAGCCTTTTGTAAAAGTTTAAAGATAAATTGTTTTACAAATTTTACATATATTTAACCTTACCCATTGAACTTACAAAACATTGGGATAGTGTTTTAGTATATTTAGGACATATTTTGAGAACAGAGCACAAAGAAATTGTAGAGATAAAAGACTTAAGGTAAGTGTGAAGTAAGCTGGGCAGTGATGGCTCACTCCTTTAACCCCAGCACTTGAGAGGCAGAGCCGGGTGGGATCTCTGTGAGATTGAGTCTCCTCTATAATGTGAGTTCCAGGACAGACAAAGCTCAGTTTGAAAAAAGAAAAATAAGAGTGTGTAGTAGACAAAAGGCTAGAATAAGAGATTTTGGAAGTACAGAGCAAAGCAAGGTTAGATAAAAGAGCGCGAAGACAAGCATTTTATAAACCAAAGAGAAACCACAAAAAGAGGAGTTCCTATTAATTTCCAAGAGGGGGTTCAGAAAGAGGGAAAGACAGAGGCAGAGACAGAGAAAAAGGTGGTGAGGAAGAGAAACCAGAAGAGAGAGAAGCTGCAGGAAGGGGCTGAAAGAAGCTCTGGGACTAAAGGCAGAAACTGAGAGAAATTGAAATCATAGTAGCCAAACAGACTTAGAGAAGCTATGGGACCCAGAAAGATTTAGAAAAGAAGACAAGGAAAATGCCACATTGGCCCAGCCAGGCTCAAAGAAGTTTTGAAATTCCAGGGGCAGCTAAAAACAAAGGTACTGTCATGGTAACAAGAATTTCAACTTGGGGCATCTCCAAGCAGAATAAAAGACTTGTATGAGAAAAATTCCAAAATTCACAAAGGCATCCCTTCCCATATGATCAGAGGCCCTGTAGCCTTAGAAGAGGTTCCTGGCCACTGGTGACTTCTGTGCTAATAAATGGCACTGACCAGTAGAAGAGGAAGCCAAAGAGCAGCTGAGGCTTTTGGAAAAGGGATGTGGGTTCTTCAATAGATGTCTACATGGGTGTAGAACAAAACCCAAAAGGGTATAACAGACCAGAGGCTATAGAGGTGAAATGTGTGCCCAGGTGGATCACCCAATAGTGGGTTGAAACTTCAAGCTAGAGTTGAGAGAGATACTCATGGAGTAGAAGTAGAGGGAAGTCATTGAGTACTCAGAATCTCAAATGTTTAATAGAGCTGGACTGTGGTGGCACAACCTTTGAATACCAACACTCAGAGACAGGCAACACTCTGTGAGTTCTTGACCAACCTGGTCTGCAAAGAGTTCTAGGAGAGCAAGTGTTGTTGCACAAAGAAGCCATTTTTAAAAACAGAATTTATAATCCTATTTGGTAGATGGCTAACAAACAATATTGATTTGATATGTTAATAAGCACCTCAACCATTTGTTAAAATTTGAGATCTAACAATTATTATTTGGATCCTGGGGCTCTTCCCATCCTTCCATGCTGACCCGATAGAATTCCAGCTTAAGAAAGGTTCTAGATTCAGACGCTTCCCTAAGAACATTATGATGTTTCAATGCACCTCTGATTACCAGTTGTGTGACCAAGGACACAGTTAACCCTGTGCCCTGGCATCCTCACTTGGTGCAGGCCTGTTCTCCGGGTACTTGAATGAGGCAGGAGGCAGGATTTTAAAGGCTACCTTAAATTTTAGTTCAAGGACAGCCAAGGAAACTAAGAGACTCTGGAAACAAATACTTGATCTCTTTTAACAACAAATTATTTGCAAGGCTTTTTCTGTTTTATGTTTGTTTGTTGAAGACAGTAACTCTGTGTGCACCTCAATGTTTTTATTTCATGTGGATCTCAATGGGTGGAGCACTAGCTCAGCATGCTTCAGGCCTCTGCATACACAGAGATGGTATTAAAATTTGTCATCTCAGTTGATGTGGGAGTGTCATATATCAATCTGTTGATTTCATTGGTTAAGTATTAAAGGAACTGCTTGGCCCTCATAGGTTAAAACATAGGTGGGAGGAGTAAACAGAACAGAATGCTGGGAGGAAGAGGAAGTGAGCTCAGACTCAATAGCTCTCCGCTCTGGGGCAGATGCCTCAGACAGAGAAACCATGCAGCTCCTCTCAGAGGCAGACACGATGGAGCAAGCCGCCAGGTCAGACATGCTGAATCATTCCCGGTAAGACCGGTGCTACACAAAATATTAGAGATGGGTTGATCGGGATATGAGAATTAACCAGTAAGGGCTAAAGCTAATGGGCCAGGCAGTGTTTAAAAGAATACAGTTTGTGTGTTGTTATTTCAGGGCATAAGCTAGCCAGGCGGCCGGGGTGCTGGGGACGCAGCCCCGCCGCTCATATTACAACACTCAGTGATTGGAGGTGAACTCAGGAAGATCATGGTCAGCCTGGACTTCAAGAACTTGTTTTAAAAACCAGCTCCCTGCAAAACAATGATTAACAAAAAGATCATGTTTCAGTGGATCCATGGGGATGGCTCAGCAGGTAAAGGCGCTTGTAGCCAAGCCTGATAGACATGGGTTTGGTCCTTAGGACCCACATGGTAGAGAGGACTGGGTACCACACACTGTCATCTTACTTTTGAACAGTACTATGCAAGTGCAGGCACAAAGACAAGAATAATAAATTAAATCTTAAAAGAAATGAAAGGGGATGAGAGGTGGTTCAGTACTTTAGTACTTCTGGCAGAAAACACAGATCAGTTTCTAGCATCCATGTGATGGCTCACATCTGTAATTCCAAAGTTCCAGGGTATCAAGTCCATTCCATCTGTCTTGGTTCACCCCAGCACTTACAGTTAGTTCCTATTTCTTTCTCTTGCCCAGCCTCTGCCCTGTCCACTGGACTTTCCTTTATGTGGCCCTGCCCAACCTACCTTCCCAGCACTGGCTCCACCTACAATGAATGCTCCTGTCCCAATCCTCCCCCTAAGTTCCCCAAACCTCAAGCCCCATCCAAGTCTCCAACCTTCCCCCAGCCTGACACCACACCCAATCTCTCTGTGCCCACAGCAGCATCTCAACACTCTGGACCCTCTCTCTGTCCCCAACCCACCCGGGCTCCACACACCTTCCTCAGTCTGTATGTGCTGGGATTATAAAATTATAGCACTACATCCAGGTGAGATGTTCTTTAAATGATCTTTGAATCTGGCAATGCAAGTATAATAAAAGATTTAAAGAAGCATCAATTTAATGGTTCTAGGAATTTGTCAGTGAATTAATTTCAACTGATAACTGCTTTAAAAATGTTTTAACTCTGGCTCAGTGGTGGTAGCATACAACTTGAACTCTTGAACTTGGGAAGCAGAGGCAGGTGGCTATCTCTGAGATTGAGGTCAGCCTAATCTACAGAATGAGTTCAGGACTAGTAGGGCTATATCGCTTAACTGTCTCCAAAAATGGAAAAAAAAATACCATGTGTAAACAGCAGTGTCATTGTGTCCGTGTGCCAGTCTGAGGACAATGTACACTTGTCTAGTTGTCTATTCTGTAGTTCCCCTATATGAGTACTAGAGATGAAACCAAGGCAATTAATTTGGAACTAAGTGCCCTAAACTGGTGAGTGAACTCATAGGCCCTGATTTTGGTTTCAAAAATATTTATGTATGTGTATGATGTGTGTATGTAGTAATCAGAAAAGAAACTTATATGAAAAATGTAGATCTCCCAGAGGATGAATTCTGGTCATCAATCTTAGCAGTGACTGCATTTACTCACTGATAAAATTCCCTGGCACTCATTGGCGTATCTGAAAAAATGTAAAGAAC
Organism: Alexandromys fortis; assembly: GCF_014885135.2. Taxonomy (NCBI): domain Eukaryota; kingdom Metazoa; phylum Chordata; class Mammalia; order Rodentia; family Cricetidae; genus Alexandromys; species Alexandromys fortis. The sequence goes on from NW_026068121.1 coordinate 149,157, forward strand.
AAATATTAAGCCCCCAGAATAAAGTAACACAATCCAAACATAAAGGATGACAGCATAAATATTTGCAAATAGGTTTTATTATTCAAATTATCCCATATTCCCATATTTTTGGAATACGATATGTCCAAGAACTTTACCACATTAACTATATCCGTAAGTTTTCTCTCCAATATGACTTCTTTCATGTATTTGAAGATGATTTTTATCAGCAAAGACTTTACCACAGTGATTACTTTTAATAGAGTCTTTCTCCAGTATGAGTTCTTTCATGTGTTTGAAGATTACGTTTATGGGCAAAGGCTTTCCCACACTGATTACACTCATAGGGTTTCTCTCCGGTATGAATTATTTCATGTGATTTAAGGTGACTTTTAGATGAAAAGGCTTTACCACAGAGATGACATCTATAGGGTTTCTCTCCAGTATGACTGTTTTCATGCCGGTGAAGTAGACTGTTATATGCAAAGACTTTACCACACTGTCTGCATTCATAGGGTTTCTCTCCGGTATGAATTCTTTCATGCGATTTAAGACGACTTTTAGATGAAAAGGCTTTACCACAGTGATTACATCCATAGGGTCTCTCCCCAGTATGACTTCTTTCATGTGTTTGAAGATTACTTTTATAGGCAAAGGTTTTCCCACAATGATGACATTCATAGGGTTTCTCTCCAGTATGAGTTCTTTCATGTGATTTAAGATGACTTTTAGATGAAAAGGTTTTACCACATTGATTACATTCATAGGGTTTCTCTCCAGTATGAATTCTTTCATGCATTTGGAGATGACTTTTATATGGAAAGGCTTTGCCACAGTGATCACATCCATAGGGTTTTTCTCCAATATGACTGCTTTCATGCCTGTGAAGAACATTTTTACATGCAAAGGTTTTACCACACTGGTTACATTTATGAGGTTTCTCTCCAGTAGGACTTCTTTCACGTATTAGAAGATAACTGATATAAGCAATGAGTGTATCACATTGATGAAATCCATGTGTTTTCTCTCTAGTATGAGCTGTACATACTTGATTGAGATTGTGACATGGAAAGTCTTTAACACTTTGATTATATTCATAGTTTTTTACTTTCAAATGAGTCCTTTCATGTACTTTTAAAGACGAATCAGATCCAAATGTTTTATCATGTTGTTTACATTCATAAAGATTCTCTTGAGTATTGGATATTTTTGTGTCTTTGAAGATAGTGTGCCTATTAAAGGAAGAATAACAAACAAAAGGTTTTAACATTGCATCCACATGGCCTAACTTTTTATGCCTACAGATGTGATGTAGGGATTAGGGCTTCTCATGATAACATGGTCCTTGACTCTCATAAACTGCTCCATTCAATAAACTATGGTAAGTCCCTCACTACAAGTATTTGAGGAACACTAGTATTAATAGTTTGCTTATAAAAGGTCTTGGTCATAAACCCCTTATCAATGTGTATTTCTTTTACAATATTTGCTTGGTATGAAGCTATGTGGACGAACAGTGGAACAGCATGCCTCTCATATGGCTATGACTGAAACTGTGACATCTAATATGGTATTGTTTCCTTGTCTTGTTTCTTAAAGGAATGCTTTGCAAACAATGATCGGGTCCCTGACATTGCAGTACAGTGTTGTGAGAATTTAATAATCACCACAAAGTTGAGCTTATTTACACTGTTGCTTTTCATTAAAAGTTCAGGGTTCATTAACATTTCTTCAGAAGTACACATGTATCAGCTGCACAGGAAAATTACCTTCTATGTCTTCTAGAACTTTGACAATGTTCTTCAATATTCTCATCCTCCCATTTGTACCCTAAAACAGAGCACCAGAAAATGTATGATATATTGCTGGAAATTAGGAACAATTTAAATGTCTATCTTCCATGAACTTTAGAACAATCCCTAATTTATTCGCTAGATTCTTCCTCTTCCACAGTCAAAAATCACAGAAGAGCACAAATCCCCAAAAGAGGCCTGGCCCCTTAAGTTGAAAAGTAACAGAAAGCTCACATTCCTACCTACAGCAGTGAGGTTCCAGTAGGTTTCCAGCATCACATCTTTGTAGAGACTCTTCTGGGAAGGATCCAGCAAAGCCCACTCTTCGTGCGTGAAATTCACATGCACATCCTCATAGGTCACTGCGTCCTGAAATATCCCATATAAGGACGTAATAGAAATGGTGAGACTGCGTTGTAAATTCATACTACATTGAGAATATATTTACATAATGCTTTGTGCTTAATACAGTCTATGGCGTGGGTCATAGAATTTCAAAAGCAATGACCAACTCATTATAGAAGGAAACAGAAAAGAAGGATGATGTGGTCACAGAAATAGAACAGAATATGGCATTGCAGGAGAAATGCCTAGTAATACATACAGAAAGACTTGCCAACAGAGTAACATTATTTAGTATACATCAGCAAAATTTTAAAATTATTGACTTCAAAAAGAATAGAAAATACAGGCATGGTGGTGCACACATAAGCCAGAACGTCAGGAGGCAGACAGTAAAACTCTGTGATTTCCAAGTCTATTTGATTACGTAGAGATTACCAGGACAGCCAAAAGTACATAGTGAGACCCTATCTCAAATAAATAAAAAATAGTACTCAGGGGCTCACTTGAAATTCTTCCATAGAATTGGAACAATCACTACAATTCTGTACCTGTCCATCATAAATTTGGAGTAATCCTGTTTAAAATGTAAGGTTAATAACTCCTAGAAAGGAAGACATTTTAATAAGTTACTGACAGGTGAAATTAATCAAAAACATTAGTAAAATAAATGCTGATCCTAAAACAATAAAAAAAAACCCACCTAAAGAGACAGAGCATATAAAGATGGGTCAACAAATATGATCACCTGCTGCTACTGAAGATGACCTGGATCAAACCCCACCACTTACTTGGAGGCTCACAACCATTCCTAACTCCTGGTCAAGAGAATCCAAAGTTCTCTTCTAAGTTCAGTAAACACTGGTCAGACTAGTAGCACACAGCCATGTGTACAGGCAAAAGAGTCACATGGTGTGGGACAATGGTCTGTATTCTGTCAATTATATTTTAAGTAAATGCTGATTGGTCAGTAGCCAGGCAGGAAATATAGGCAGGACAACCAGACAGGAAGGAGAGGTGGATCAAGAGAATAGGAAGAATTCTGGGAAGTAGGAAGTCCTAGTCCTGTCCTGTCCCAGCCACAGAAGAAGCAAGATGTGGCTGCCCCGCCAAATAAGGTACCAAGCCACGTGGCTAACACAGACAGGAATATTGGGCTAATATAGTTAAAAGAGTTAATAATTGAGCTAATAGGCCAATCAGTTTATAACTAATGTAGACCTCCATGTGATTTCTTTGGGACTTAACAACTGCAGGAATCAGGCAGGACAGAAAACTCAAGTCAACAATCACATATTTGAAAATTTTAAAAATGTAAAAAACACACAAAGGGAAGGTGATGTTACACACCTGCAACTCAATGATTCAGGAGATCCCTATCAATTTCATGTCTGCATGCATTCTTGGTCTGAAGAATGACGCCCTCTACCAAAGTTCAAAGGTTATGATGTGGGCAAAGCTTAGCACAAGAGCAAATGCTTGACAAGAAACTAATTCGATTAGCCATAAAAAGTGCCATAGTGAGAGTTTGAAGTCAGTTTCTCCTTTCACCAAGGGTTCTTAGGATCAAACTGTGGTCAGGCTTGCATACAGAGCTCGTTTCAATGGAGCCACCTCAGCAGCACTGTTTGGTCAAATTCTAACTCACAGATGGCCTCACTCCTATATTTAAACACATTTCTGCTTTTGGGGGGGTTTTTTGACACAGGATCTCTTTATAGCTCTGACTGACCTATAACTCACTATTTGGACGAGGTTAGTCTTGAACTTCCTGCACCTGTCTCTAAAATACTATGATGACAGGTGTGAGCCCTCATGCTCAGCTACTTAAATGTACTGATTAAATCAAGGTATCGTGCTGGGATATATGGCAACTTCTTAAAGAACACAAATAAAGTGAAAGTGACAGATGAGTTTTAAAATCTTTTAACCCTAGCCAGTGGAATGTTGAGTCATGTAACAGGCATCGCCACCTGGCCTCCTCCTATTGGCTTAGGAAAATTTTGTGTTTTGTTTCTCAATGACAGAACAGAATTTGCAAAGAATATGCCTAAGTGAGATCTTGGTCTTATAACAGAGAAATTGTTTTGTGTTTTAGAGCCAGATTTCATTTTATGCTCTGGTCAAGACTAAAGAAAGCTATTTCGAGCCTCCTGCTTCAGCTTTTCAAGTGTTGGGATTACAGATGTGGGGCACCATGTCTGGCTGAAGGAGATTCTGTATAAAAGCTGATGCAGTGGCAGACTATTTGCCTATCATGTGTGAAGTCCACTGGAAAAATAAATAACTAATGTGGTCTCACTGCGCATCCAGTACGCCCATAAACATGTAAAATGCATGTGAGGCTCTCCACACCAAAATGAATCAAATGAGATGGGGACGGACACTGTATAATCAAAGGAAAAATCCAGCATGATGATGTTTCTATTTCTACCATCTATTCTCTTGTGTGTAAAAGGAACACTACTATAGCTTTAATTGAATATTGTCCCTCACACACTGATAGTGGGAGACATCAATACCCCACTCTCACCCATGGAAAGGTCATCCAGACAAAAACTAAACAGAGAAATACTGGAACTAACAGATATTAACCAAATGGACTTAACAAACATTTTGGTGTGCTCAAGTGTGACTATTGCTGATGATGTCATCTGGAAGCTGCATCTCTAACTGTAGAAGGGCCTCACAAGGCTGCTAAGGTTTTAAATTTGATCTATTTTATTAAGTTGAAATGCAAAAGTCTAAAATTCCCACCAATATGGAGAGTCAGAAATCTTTCTGATCACAACCCAGACCATACTCAATTGGGATAAAATGAGGTCAAGCAACATCTTATGTTTGGGGACTGAGGAAAAGGGGGAAACCTGGACAAGTGCACAGCATCCACAATACAATCTATGTGACGAGACAGACGGATGGACTAGACTGTCTCTGCTCAATGTCATGAAATCTTTCTTCTGTTCTTTAGCTATGTGTCGCCAACATACCTATGCCATAGGTACCATCTCCTCCTATATTCATGTTACTATCACAAAGGTTCTTCTTATAGGAAGGGGTGTAACTGAGCATTCAACCTTTGAGAAGAAGAAATTCCACTGGGACTTGGCCTGATGCAGGATGGGCTTGCCTTAGCAGGAAGCTGGGCGAACCCTGAATAGAAAGAACATGTCTTTAAACCCAGCACTCCAGAGACACGGGCAGGGAATCTCTGTGAGTTTGAGGCAAGCCTGATCTACCAAGTGAGTTCTATGACAGCCAGGCCTGTTACACAAAGAAACCTTGTCTCTGGGACAAAAAAAATTTAGGCTATCAGCAACAGAAATCGGATTACAAGAAGCCATCATAAGTGAAAAAATGATCAACACATGACTGAATAAACAGTAAATGCAGTGGCATCATCTGATTTCAAACTGCAATAAAGACTGTACTGTCACTGAGGGGTGGTGCCGCATAATCTGATTCCAGCACTGGGGAGGCAGAAGATGGGTCTCTGTGAGTTCCAGGACAGCCTGGTCTACAGATGGAGCTCCAGGACAGCCAGGGCTACACAGAGAAACTCTGCTCAAAATAATAATAATAATAATAATAATAACAAAAACAACAACAAAGACTGCTGTCTGGGAAAATATAAAGAGATCAACAGAACATGAGAGCAAACTTAGAAATAAAAATGTAATTAATATAGAGTCAATTTTGACACATGCGGCCAGGAAACCCAGTAAGTCTGGATGGCCTTACTGACACACGTGACTGGACCACCCTGGCCTCTCCACGCAGATGTGTTCATGACACAGACTCTACACCCTGCACAGCACTAACTGCAGACGGATCCTACACCTGAATGTTCAGTGCCAAGTGCAGAACTTCTAGAAGACACTACAGAAACCAGGGCTCTGTGAAGTAGCGTGCACATCCTGCATGGTGACAAGGATGTATCCACACAAGAACTATGGGATATTTAAACATTTCACCCAAACACCAAAAAATACACCTTCATATCAGCACTGTAACAACACCCCAGACTTTAACACAACTGACCCCATGATGGACGTACCATTCAGGATGTAAAACTCAGCAAATGAACAGCAACTCATGACAAAAACTAAAACCAAAGCCTGATCCATCAAATCCATAGTTATAGGAAAGTCTCTAAAGTACTAACCTTGCTTTTTACCTCCTGTAGTTCCGCTTCAGGCTAACTGTTCTTGTTAAAACTGAAGTATGTCAACCCAAATCATGGTTTTTGTGCCTAAAAGCTCATCCTAAAAGAGGCCTGGGACTACACTGGGACCCTGAACACTCAGTGTAGTCCGCAGGTTGGCTAATAAAGACATTCCATCGACTTAAACCCATGCCTATGCAGTCTTCCTTGGCGAATACTCACATTTCTGGAAATCCCACTGAGTTCCCAGAGACCAGACCATAGGACACAAGGGCTCTAGAGGCCCTCAGAGGGAAGAGGAGTGCAGTAGTCAGGAGACGATACAGGGTGCACACACAGAGCAGTCCAGGCCCACAGCCATCTCTGTTGGGATTTCATGGTTGTGACAGACACCATGACCATGTCAACTCTTCTAAAGGAAAACACTTAATTGAGACTGCTGTACAGCTCAGAAGTTTAGTCCATTCTTGTCACAGCAAGAAGCATGGCGTGCGCAGGCAGACACGGTGCTAGAGAAGGAGCAGAAATTTACACATCCTGAATTGTAAGCAGCAGCTGGACACTGAGACACAGGATCTGAAGGACCACATCCACAGGGACTCACTCCTTCAAAGGCCATGAAAGACCCTGGGAGAGAGGTGTCTATTGAGGAGTCCTCCACCCAAGAACCAGAACCAATCCACTGGATGCTAAAGCACGAGGCAGTTTATTGGATACACAGGCACCTGTGGATGCTACAGCAACCAAGTTACTGAGCATGCCGGGGTAAGGGTACATCATGTATTTATAGGGATTTAGAAGTTACATAAGAGGCTGCATAGCAACAAGCATTTCATTGGTTCTAAAATTGGCGGGCTTAGCTCACCCTGGGAATGGCCCCATGTCTGTTCTTGAATTTCCCCGAAAAACCATAAAGCCAGATAAAACACCCTGTAGCAGGTTGACAGTTTAGATAGAATGTCTTGGGGGGTGGAGTAGTCCCGAAAACCCACAAAGCTAGATAGAGCACTCTGCAGCAAGTTGACAGTTTAGATAGAATGCCTTGGGGGGTGGAGGATCCCTCTCCTTAGCCTAGTCAGTGAGTCTGCAACCCATAGATATGCAGTTTTAGCATCTGCTGAGCCAGGGGAGCCCAGCTAAATTTCAGCAGAGTTTAACATAGTACATGGGCACGGCGGTCTTTCAGCCACAAGGCCAACCGCATCCACAGGGACTCACTCCTCCAAAGGCCACAAGGCCACACCTCCTACTAGTGCCAGTGCCTATGGGCCAAGCATTCAAACACAGTAGCCTACGGGGCCATTCCAATTCAAACCACCACATTCTACTCTCTGGCCCCCACAGGCTTGTAGCCATATCATAATGTAGAAACACATTCGGTCCAACTTCAAAAGTCCTTAAAGTCTGTAACAGTTTCAAACTGGTTTAAAAGTTCAAAGTCCCTTTCGAGACTCATTTTTCTTTTAACTGTAATCCCTTGAAAACCAGAATCAGAAAGCACATCACATATTCACTCCCAACACCATATGGTACGGCATATATGCTACCATTCCAAAAGGGAGAAGAGGGGCTCAGTAAAGAAACAGCTGGCCAAAGCACCCCTACACAGGCCTGGCCACAGCGCATTCCTTAGAAATGGAGGGAATTCCATACACCCTTTCTTCTGTTTTTTACTCCAAAGCCAGAACCACATGGCTGAAGCTGCTAAGCTCTGCTGCTTGCTGATGCTGAAACACGGACCCCTCGTTCAGTTACATCTTCACCAGCTTTGTTTTCAGTGGTTTCCTACACTGCTGAAGCTCGGCTGTCCTGAAACTCACTCTGTAGACTGTCCTGGCCTTGATGAGCCAACCTCTTCCTTCTCAGTACTGAGATTAAAGGTATGCACCACCACACCTGGACCTAAACTGTTCTTTAATTTCTCTACACAAATTAGAAGCTTAGCTGGCTGTGATCATGGCCTGGGCTCAATTTATTCCATTTCTTAATCTGTTTACTTCTTTGAACAAAGAATTTAGTTCCATTCTGCTTCACGGTGCCACTTTTCTCCGCAAATTGTACATTTTTATTTTTCCTTGTTCAGCTTGCTCCTTTTCATTATAAATCTACATGAGACTGAAGACTAAGAATCACAAAACAGAGTCAATTCTAGGCTGTTTGACATTTCCTCTGCCAAAGGAACCGATCCTAAACTCTTCACTTTAGCCTCAGGCAGACTATTCCGACAAGGGGGAAAAGGCAGCCACATTCTTCACCAAAATGTAACAAGAACAGTTTCTAGGCAATATACTAATATTCTTCTCTGAAACCTCTGAACCAGGCCCCCACAGTGCAAATCCCACCTCAGCACCACCGTCTTCCATGCTCTCACTATGAGGGGCCATCAAGCGCCTCTTAGAGCGTTCCATTGCTTTCCTAAAACAGTCCTAAAGTCCAAATTCCTCCAAACAAAAACATGGTCAGGCCAATCTCAGCAACAGCCCAGTCCCCAGTACAAATGTCTCTATTAGTTAGGGTTTTACTGCTGGGAAGAGATATCATGACCACAGCAATTGTTGTAAAGGAAGACATTTAATTGTAAATTCTAATGATAACGGCTTAGTCCATTATCATCATGGGGAGAAGCATGGCAGCATGCAGGCAAATGTCGTGCTGGAGAAGAAGCTGAGAGCTCTACACCTTGATCAGCAGGAAGCAGAGGGAGCCTGAGGCACACTAGGCCTAGTTTGAGTATTTGAGACCTTAAAGCCCACCCCCATAGGACACGCTTCCTCCAACAAGGCCACATATATTCCAAGACCACACCTCTTAACAGTGCCACTCCCCAAAGGACAAGCGTTCAAACACGTGAGTCTACAGGGGTCACTCCTATTCCAAACCCAACACAACCTTTGATCTATTCCTGCCTAGTGCGTCAGAGGGGTCTTGACACCTCCAATCCAAAGGGAAACAAATTAGAAAGTCACCTGTTCTGTCACCTTCAGAGGTTGTCTTGCTGAGGTGCCTTCCGTTTAGACACACAGCAGAGGTCAGATGTGATGGCTGACCCACTGTCTGGGAACCATATGATGTCACTGGATGTCTCTGTTCATTTGTATGACTATATGATGGCTACCCTACTTGTGTTTATTGTAAGTCTCTCTCTGTACATCTCTACATGTCTTTCTATGTGTTTCTATCAGTTTAGTTTCCCTGCATTGATTCGTGGCTTTCTCTGGTGTGAAACCCTCCTCCACCCAGGAAAGACCTGTGATCCTCCTGTTGGGAGACCTGAATCATCTGGCTCTGCCAGGTCACATGAAGATGGGGGGGGGGGGGACCCTCCACCTATCCCACTCCAAGAGCAGCACTTACTTGTACTATTACTTGACTCTTGCTCTCGTACAGGGTTGGTCCTTATGAGGATGGGAAAGGTGATGGGCCTGAACCTCACAGTCATCTAAGAACAGTGCACACAGGGTGGGGAAGAACAGTTCCCCCAGGTGAGCATTCCCTCCATTTTATGTCTGCTCTAAGTAGTTCCAGGGAAGGAGAACACTCCCTCTGGACTGAACCAAAAGGAAAAGATAAAGTTCCACTACTTTCTTTCATAATTTGTGTCTCTTTTTCAACTGGTGATCTCTAAAACCCACTTTGGAAAAAAAGTAAAAACACTACCCCTGGGCTAGGCAAGGGAACAGATATTCCCTTCTTCCCTTCCCTCCAACACTGACCAAGAACATTTAAGGAATTTCACTAAGTACTTTTTAGAAAGAATAAAGACAGTGGGTAAAAAGATTTCCTTTTTTTAAGACCAGGTGGATGTGGTGCATGCCTTTAATCCCAGCACTCGGGAGGCAGAAGCAGATGGATCTCTGTGAGTTCGAGGCCAGCCTGGTCTACAAGAGCTAGTTCCAGGACAGGCTCCAAAAACTAGAGAAAAAATGTCTCAAAAAAAAACAACAACAAAAAAAAATTCCTTTTTTACCCAGTCACCCCAGGTATTAGAAAAATGTTATACAAGTTTAAAAAGTTTCAAGGAAAAAGAAGGCTCCAGGTGCTGGGAATAGTACAAAGGGTGCTCAACAACAAACTGATCGGGACAAGAACTTCTGCACAAACTGACAGCCACCTTCACCTTCTCTGGTAATGAGACAAGGTTAGACTTAGAGATACCCAGCAAAAATTTTGGTATCCTACCCTCTGTCAGAAGAATATCTCCTTAGCTGGAAGTTAGGCCTCCAATCAAAAGATAAATAATATCAATACCCTGGAAACAAAACAGGTAAATAAAGTTCATATTGCCTGGTTGATGAGGCAAGCATCCTGGTCTGTCAGTCACACTGGAGCATGTGGCTCCTGCCTATGAGGAAACCTGGTACCACTAATTTTCGTGAGTCTGTGTCTTCCAGAGAAGCATGTGTACTGGCTTGGACCTGGAAGAAGCACTCGTCATCCTCCCATTGGCAGTGATGTGTCAACCATCTTTGTTTGTAATTGGACAGATCCAATGGGAGGTTATAGTCGGCAACTAACCTGGACCAGGTTGCCCTTGGAGTTAAAGACACTAAAAGCAGAGTGACTTCCCTCCTACAGATTTCCTGGGAAAACAGATTATAAAGACCACAGAGGGACTCCTGAGAGTTTATAGACCTTTGCCTACAAAATGTTAGCTAAGAAAGCCCAACTTTGTAGAAGCTGCCTATCTGGCTACCAGCGGAGGGGAGCCTGTCCCAGAGGATTAATGCCATCCTTCAGATCCCAACTCCAAAGACTAAGAAAGGTGCAGCAGAATAATGCTGTTTCTGGACACCAGAGTTTCTGGAAATGGCAAGGCCTCTATACACCAGCACAAAGAGGCCCTGAGCACCTAATATGGACTGAGACTCAACAAAAGCCATGTATGGCTTTAAAAACAGCAGTGATTTCCACTCCAGCCATAGAATTTCCAGATGTCTCAAAGCCTTTACATCTGTTTGTCCACAACACAAAGGGGGTTTTAATCCAAATTTTGGGAATGGAAATGTCCTGTGAAGTCCTTGTCAAAATGACTGGACCCTGTAGCCAGAGGTTGGCCCATCTGTCTAAGCACATTGGCAGCTAGTGCTTGATTAATGAGAGAAAACAACAGAAAATTCTGGATCAAGATGTTATCCTCACAGCACACCACAGCATGCCTGAGGCTGCCCTCTTGTGATGACACAGGTGTTCATCCAACACTGTCAAGAATAAAGATGAAACCAGGTACATGGGAGCCGTAGCAGTTCCACTGACTGAAAAATAAGGACGCACACCAGGAACCTCAGCCCAGAGAGCAGCACTGATCCATCTGAACTAGGCTCTCGGATGAGGAAAAGGAAAGCCCACCTCCACCATCCACATGGACAGTCACTACACTCATACTGTCTGGAAAGAGGGCTGCACAGCACTGGGAAAAGGATTTAAAATCTTGGCCCTCCTACAGGCTATTGGGCTTCCCCTACAAACAGTTGTCCTCCACTGCTGGGCTCCTGACCCGGCTCTCCAAACCAGTGGGGCCTGTTGGTATTTTGGAAGTGGGGTGAAGGGTGTAAATTGAATATCTAATAACATACCATGACCCCTTACTGCCTAAGATATTATGGTTTAAAAAAAAAAAAAGTTCAAATCCACAGGATGATGGAGGATACCTGGTGTAGGAGGTCCTTCTGTCCATGTGTTGCTTTCATTGGTTAATGAATAAAGAAACTGCCTTGGCCTAGTTGATAGGGCAGAACTTAAGTAGGCAGGGAAGACAGAACTGAATGCTGGGAGGAAGAAAGACGGAGTAGGAGACACATGGAGCCGCCAGATACAGACTTGCCCAATCTTTCCCAGTAAGCCACTGCCACAGGGCAATACACAGATTAATAGAAATGGGTTAAACTAAGATGTAAGAGTTAGCCAATAAGAGGTTAGAGCTAATGGACCAAACAGTGATTTAATTAATACAATCTCTATGTGGTTATTTCGGGGCTAAGATAGCCGGGCAGCTGAGGCAAACAAGCGGGCCCCCTCCTTGCAACAGACACCAGAGGGAAGGGTCACCCTCCCAGAAACAAGTGACAGGACTGTTGGTAACTAACCTTCACCAGGCTACTCATCTGGGGCTCACAAGCTTTCTGAGTTGTTCAGACCAGGGTTTAGTATGTGTAGACCATAGACTGGACAGCCTAGCAAGCCGTGTCTCAGCCAGATATCAGGCTTTGACTCAAGTGAATCCAAAACAGACAGCCCTTACACAGGAAAGTGTCCAAATGACAAAGCAAGACCCCCAAGAACTCTGGGGAAAGAAACTGCACAAAGATCTGTGTTACTGAGGGAGGATAACTGTACTTGCAAGTTTTTATAGATACCGCTTTCTAGTTGGTAAAACTGTCTAAAACAACTCAAATAGTAACTTAAAAGGCTTCTCCAGGAACTGGTCCCAAGATTTGGGAACCCCCTCTCCAGCAATGGAGTCCAACAATGGCCTAGCTTTCTTAGCCAAAAATCTCTCAATTAATAGTCAAAGCTTTACATAGAAATTGAAAATCTCATTGTACTTACAAACCTCAGAGTTCTGCTGAGGTAAGAAGAATAAACAGAACAAATAAAATAAAATAAAATAAAATAAACCTTTAACAAAACCCTTAAAAAGAGTCTACCAAAGAATGGAGAGACCTCTTTCCTTTGCTTTGATTCTGCCAGCTGCACAACACATGAGATATTTACCCTCTATGAGTTTATGTTTACTACTCCCCCACTGCTTCCCAGGCTCAGAGATGTACAGTTGGCAGAACAGTCTAACCCTCAAGTCACTACAGGCAACTCCAGTCCTCCATAATGACCATCCATTGGGCTATCCTAGAGACCCAGCTGACCTGAGTCTAGCACCCGTTTCTCCTTGTACAAGATGAATGATACTGTCTGGGTCAAGCAAGGAAGCAAATAACACTGGAAGTAAGCTGAAAAGGACCCTAAAAGGTGATTCTCTCCACTCCTAAAGCAATGAAGAGAGCTGGCACACAAAACGAAATTACAACAGCCAGATAAAGAAAGCAGAAGTCACATTTGCCCAAAGACAACTTTGAGATACAGATCCACTGGTAATAGCCTGGTAAGTGAAAAACACGGCATGCACTTCCTAGGGTGCTCCGCACAGCAACCTGGCTATTTATCTGCGACCCGGACCTTCTGCAAGCTGTAAGTTTTAAGCTTATGATCTATTTCCAAAAAGTCCAGTTTGAACTTGCTCTGAGTTGAACATGAGCTCCTTGAGTGCAGCTAGTCCGAGCAAAAAAAAAAAAAAAAAAAAGCAGGTTTTTAAGTATCTAGTCCTTGTGGAATAAATAGATCCAGTTATGAAGCATGTTTCAGGACATACACTACATTGGTGTGGGACAATTATATTTTAAATAAACACTGACTGGCCAGTAGCCAGGCAGAAGTATAAGCGGGACAAGACAGGAAGTAGAGGTGGGTCAATGAGAACAGGAGAATTCTGGGAAGAAGGAAGTCCTAGTCTACAGTCGTGACCCAGCTACAGAAGCAGCAAGATGTGACTGCCTCGCCCAATAAAGTACCAAGCCATGTGACTAAGATCAACATGAATAATGGGCTAATATATGTTTAAAAAATTAGTAAAGAAGAAGTCTGAGCTACTAGGCCAATCAGTTTATAACTAATGTAGACCTCTGTGTGATTTCTTTAAGGACTTAACGACTGCAGGAACCAGGCAGGACAGAAAACCTCAGACAACACTACATATCAAAATTATACAGTCAACTGAAAAGTCATCTTTTTGACCACTCACAGATACATGTGCCCAACAGATGGAATATTTTCATGAGATACACATACAAGCAGTGGGAACGCACCCACGGATATTCTTAGGGAAGAAATGAAGTGACTCATGAGAGAAATTACACAGGAGCAGCTGGTTTCCACCCAGTGACTCCACGGCCTTGCAAGGTGGGGCTCCCTATCAGAGAGTCACTCGTGTGGTGGGTCGGCCTGTTAAACACCAGTTACCACCTGCTGCATCTCTGTGACCCCTGACAGGTATTACCTACTGTACTACAGACCAGCAGCCCATTTTCATTCTGCCTCTGCTCACTGATGCCCACTTCAAATGTCGGGTTGGATTAGAGAGAGGAAAGATATGGGGGTTTATCTTTTCAGACAGAAATAGAGCTTACAGTTCTATGCATGCCCTGTGACTGCACCCCTGCTTGCCAGAAATAAGGGAGTTTCCATTACAAAAATTGGATTTGTGAAACTGAGGCTTCCTGGAAATATTCATTAAAAAGATTTGGGCCTGTGGGAAACAGGAAACACTTGCAGAATCAGACTGTAGGCCACAGGAAGGAACCCTGAGATAGACTTAATCATTCCCAGCCATAGGCCAGAACTGCCGGCTTTGTTTAGACACCTGGCCCCTGTCATGTTACATATGGATAGGAACTAACCAGACTGTCAGCCCATTGACAGACAAAACTCACTGTGACTGGAGTCAGCCCAAATCAATGTACTGCTTTATGTGTTAATGCATCAGGATAACAACAATAGGATTGATTAGAACTACTTGGGCGGCACGTAGCAATGGTTTTACCAAATGTGCCTCTTCTTATGATTTCCATACTAAACAAACAGGTTGATCAGGACTGTCGCGCCCCACCTCGGCCAGCGAGGATGACACGTGACACTGCGACACCGGAGCTCTTCTCACTGCACTTTATTCCAGGACTTTATTCACTTTCTCTCTCTCTTCCCCTCTCTCTCTCTCTTTCCTTCCTCTCTCCGGGCAAACCTTTCCCAGCCCTTAAGTAGGCATGGGCTGCCAATCCCAGAATGCCAGGTGGGCATTGCCCATAGGCCCACGCATATACAAGCAGCTGATAATCATTGCTTGATCAGGCATAGGTCAGGCCTTAGCCATCTCAGGAGTTGATTATACATCTCCATCAGGTGTGACACCACGCAGCTCGCTACACAGGACCTGATGGTATTGAAAGTTTCTATTTCTGAATTAAAACAACAGTTAAGATTACTACAAAACTGAAAAGGCTTAGACTTAATTGTCATGAGATAAAGGAAACTATGTATGGTTTTCGGGGGGGGCGGGGGCCTGCTGGTCCTATACTAATTGATCAGAAGTAATTTAAAATAAAATACTGCAAAGGTTGGGGGAATCATCAATACCAGTCTCTTCCTTGTCCCACTGGCTAACTACTCTGCTATCGGCAGTGACTGGGTCTTTAATCCTCGTTCTGATTGGATTAATGGTGGGTCCCTGCATCCTAACTAAAGCAGGATGAGTCCATGATTTGATTCACTAACTCAGCCCAGTGGGAAATATAACAGGCCCAAGTCCTTAGTAGGCCGCCGACCTAAGCACACCTGACTCCAAGATGGAAGTGCCACTCGGGCTGTAAAACTCAGCACATAGAACCTAACACCAGCCAAAACAAAACAAAGTGCACACCACCAAAGTGCATATTTACAGCAAGTCTCTACATGTACTAACCTTGCATTTAGTCTGTAGCTCTGCTTCTGGCTAATGGTTCCTGTTAACTGAAGTATGTCAACCCAGAACATGGTTTCTGTGCCTAAAAGCTCATCCTGGGAAAGGCTAAGGGCTATGCTGGGAGGCAGATCAGCCAGTGTGTCTGCAGGCCAGCTAATAAAGACCCACTATTATTGCCTTAAACCCATGTTCCAGCAGTCTTCTCTGGTGAATACTCACAACAAGCACATCATGGAACTTTCTCCATAACTGTAGACAAACTCAGACACAAAGCAAGTCTCCACAGACACAAGAAAACTGAAATAAGCCCTGCATCCTGTCAGACACCACAGATTAAAGCTGGACATTAACAACAGCAGAAGAATCAGAAAGCTTTCAAACACGTGGAACCTCAGCACCTCATTTTTAATTTTTAATTTTCATTTATTAATGAAAAATGAATCAAGATAGAAATAAAGAAATGAAATGATAACCATGCCACAGACTGAATTCTTTCTCAAGGTATCAGCCCATGGGGCTGGAGAGACAACTGAGCAGCTAAGAGCACTGGCAGCTCTTCCAGACATCCTGAGTTCCATTCCCTAGCAACCACATGGCGACTCACAATCATCTTAGTGGGATCTGATGGCCTTGTCTGGACTAGAGCACTTGTACACATAAAATAATCAACCTTAAAAAAAAAAAAATCACTGTGTCTAGTAACCGAGACTGCCGAAAAAAAATAATAATTAGATCAGACCATTAATCTTTCATTTGATTTCCCAGGACATGTACAGAATACAGAGAGACAGTATAACAAAATCTTACACAACCTGTCTTCCTGACTCTTCTCTTGCTCCGAAGAAGCACTATGACCAAGGCTTTAAAGGGAAGGCTTTTAATTTGGTGGTCAATTATAGTGATGAAGGCTCAGTCCGTTCTCATCTTGAAAGGAAGTGTCCCAGTGGGCAGGCATGAGACTGAGGGTTACATCCTGATACACAGGCAGGCAGCAGGCAGGAAGAAACACTAGCCTTGCACTGAGTTTTAAAAGCTCAAAGCCCACCTACAGTGACACATATACACAAACAAGACACATCTACTCCCAGAAGGGCAAACCCCCTAATTTTACTCAATTACTTCCACTAATTGGGGCCAACCATTCAAAGATAGGAACCTGAAGATGCTGAGCAAATATAAACCATGACAGGAATACAATCTATGAAAAAAGAGCTCTGAAGAAGAGTCAAAGATACTAAGGAAAACAGAGAGAGAGGAAGAAGAGAAGACAGAGAAAGACAAACAAAAGGAAAAACTATTTACTCCAAATACGAGTAATGGATGGATTACAGGCTTCCTTAATAAAACCTTCCCTACTCCACCGAAGAAGAGATTACACACCCTGCAATGGTGGTGCACACCTTTAATCCCAGCACCTGGGAGGCAGAGGCAGGTGGATCTCTGTGAGTTTGAGGCCAGCCTGGTCTACAGAGTGAGTTCCAGGACAGGCTCCAAAACTACACAGAGAAACCCTGTCTCAAAAAACCGGGAAGAAAGAGAGAGATTACACAATTCAAGGCCATGGCATGATCCCTCGTTTCCCTCCCTACCCAGTTCCCTCAGAGAACCTGGGCAACCTTGGATCAGGTCTGCTGGAAGCAACGAAGGCATCAGTCTCTTGCTGTGCTTAAGTGTGGCTGTTGTAGATGACGCCATCGGGAAGTTGCATTTTTTTTCTTTTTTTGTTTTTGGTTTTTCGAGTCAGGGTTTCTCTGTAGTTTTGGGGCCTGTCCTGGAACTTGCACTGTAGACCAGGCTGGCCTCGAACTCACGAGATCCGCCTGCCTCTGCCTCCCAAACACTGGGGTTAAAGGCATGCGCCGCCACCTCCTGGCACTTAACTTTTTTTTTTTCCAGACAGGATGTCTCTCTGCAGCCCTGGCTGCCCTGGAGCTCGCTCTATAGCCCAGGCTGACCTGTGTTTCCTATGTACTAGTTTCAAAGCATGTACCACCGCCGCTGATATTTTAACAAATTAAGCCCGAAAGTCTTCAGTCCAGCAAACATGGAGATTACAACGGACGTCAACACAGTGACAAGGACGTTCCCACACAAAGGTCCATGCACCCCACGCTCTGCCAGGCGCAAGCCGCAGAGCGAAATCACTCAGAGGTCCCGCTTCACCACGAGACCTGCAGGGACTTCGGGGGGCAAAGGGAATCACTCCGCCCACCGCGTCCGCCGCCGGTTCCCACAGCCCCGGGAGGACCCCACACCGGATCCCACGGCTCCTCCCGCGTGGGGACGGCGGCCCTCGCTCTCACCATGGCGGATTCCGAGCTCAGCCCCATCTCCTCACGGCTCCCGTCAGCATAACACGTGGCAACTGAAACCGCCTCAGCTGCAGTCCGCCGAACCTACAGTATGGCGAACCGGAAGTGCCCTCCCCACCCTGAAAGGCAGTCCATCTGGAGGCCCTGATTGGCTACTGAGGCCTGAGTGACAGAAACAAGCCCCTTAGGGTCAGAGTGCTGTGAAGTGAGGTCGCACGATGGTTCTCAGCCCTAGCATCCTGCACAGACACACAACTGCCCCAGACCTGCAGAGACTGGCATTGCTGCAGAACTAGGGGCTGGGCTGCAAAGTCTTCCAGGAACAATCCCTGCACTCAGCAGGACTCTTTTCTGGGGCTTTAGTGAGGTTTTGCTAAGAAACTGAGAAAGGACTAAGGAAACCGGACACTTTCTGGGTTAATCATATCTCAGGCCAGCTGTGGAAAACGGGCTATGATTTTCATTTTTGTAAAAAGAAAGTTTGGTTTAAAAAAAAAAAAACATGCACTAATCTACACTCCCTTTAAACCGCTGTGCTGTGGAAAAGGCCCATTAGTGTAAACACAGGATTTAGAGAACTAAACCCTACGGGGTCAGAGTGATCTTACTTCTCACGCCGTTTACTGTAGAGCCGCAGACTCTGATGACGAAATCATACATATTTTACTGCCTACTTGACATACGGGTCTACAGATTTGTTTTTCCCTCTTAATTCTGCATCATTAGTGAAAATAAGTAAACCAAATTAAGAATAATACTTTTTTTTTTTTTTTGAGCTAAGGTTTCTCTGTGTAGCTTTGGAGCCTGTCCTGGAGCTCGCTCTGTAGACCAGGCTGGCCTCGAACTCTCAGAAATCAGCCTGCCTCTGGCTCCCAAGTGCTGGGATTGAAGGCATGTGGCGCCATCACCACCAGCTATGAATTCTTATTTTTACATCGTTCTCCTAGTGTTTCGTTTTCTTTGTCAGAGCCTCAGGCTGCAGTCCTGCTGGCCAAAAACTCACTATGCAGAGCAGGCTAGCCTAAAAATCATAAAGATCAGATTGTCTCTGCAGCAGAGAGCTCAGACTAAAGGCCTGCACCACCGTGCCCGACTTCTATTCATTCTTCACGTTTACTAATGAAATAAACAAACTAGGTGTGGCACACAGTTGCACTTCGTATGGAAGATACATCTTCAGAAGGACCACTGTGAGGTTTAGGCAAGGTTATAAGCGAGACCCTATCATCTCAAAAGAGCAAATGCCACCCCAGCATCTTAGGTCATTAGTGCCAGTCTTAGTTCTGGAGCCCACATGGGTCTATGGCACCCCGGCCTGTGAACCAAGCCTACAGTCTACATTTTTGACATCCCTGCCTGGAATCTGCGACGGGGCTGAAGCAGCAGCAGCAATGGGATGAAGAGCCCGTGTCCAGCTGCTCTGGTGCTGTGCTCCACTGCTGTGGAGGAATTTTAACCTGTGTCCTCACTGCAGGCCTTCCACTGAGGATTCTTTGAAGCCACACTAACACTTGACTGGCATGTTCAGTCTGTTAAATTATACGATTTCTGGCTCAGGTAATCAACTTTCCCAGGGCTACTCATTTGTACATGAACTTGAAAAGTACCAGATGCAGTCACATGCTAGTGCTGATTGTAAAATGGCTGGATGCTGGGGGCACAGAGGTCTTTGTACTCACAGAGAAGCAGTAACAGAGCCAGGAACATTAATCACGTAAGGGCATCTGCTCAATGGAGAAGATACAAATCATATACCTGCCGTTGGTTGTTTTTTTCTTAACTCTTTTGGATCTTTGGTGGGTCTGACACCCAGCTACCAAATAAATACATACGGAGACTTATTATTACTTATAAATGACCTCTGCCTTAGCTTGGCTTGTTTCTCGTCAGCTTTTCTGAAATGTCCCATCTATCTTTTGCCTCTGAGTTTTTTTTAACTTTATTTAACTTTATTTCATGCACATTGGTATAATGATGTCAGATTCTCTTGAACTGGAGCTACAGACAGCTCTGAGCTGCCACGTGGGAGCTGGGAATTGAACCGGGGTCCACTGGAGGAGCAGTCAGTGCTCTTAACCACTGAGCCATCTCACCAGCCCCTCGCCTCTGAGTTTTTAACCTTTGTTTCTGTATGCCTTTCTTCACTTCTTCCTTGGTGACTGAATGTGTAGCTGGGTGGCTAGCCCCTTGCATCCTCCTCTCCTCCTTTTGTTGCTCCTTGATATTTTTCTTCCCAGATTTCTCATTCTATTTATTCTCTCTGCCTGCCAGCTATTGGCTGTTCAGCTCTCTATTAGACCAATCGGGTGTTTTAGAGATGCAAAATAATACAGCTTCACAGACTTAAACAAATGCAACATAAAAGAACACAAACATCTTGACACTATTAAACAAATGTCCCACAGTGTAAACAACACATCATTAGTTGGTCTTCTACAACATCCCCCCTTTTGTCTAAATAAAAATGAAAGGTTTTAACTTAACATGTAAAACTATATACAACAAAAACAGTTATCAAGGAAGAATTACATTTACAATATTCAGTGTGTTGGCGGAGGCTGCTCATTCATTCCTGGCCACCTAGCCCCAAAATAATCATACAGAAACTATATTATTTGAAGTACTGTTAGGCCAATAGGTCTAGCATATTCTTAGCTGGCTCTTACATCTTAAATTAACCCATTTCTATTAATCTGTGTATCACTGCATGGCAGTGGCTTACTAGGTAAAGTTTCAGCATCTCATTGACTCCACCTTCTTTCTCCCAGCATCCAGTTTAGATTTCTCTGCCTAGCTCTGTTCTGCCCTGTCATATGCCCAAACAGCTTCTTTATTTATTAACCAATAAACCCAAACTCTTCAGGATTTAAGTGGATTTAGTTGGCCACGTTGGCACCAATCTGTTGATGAAGGCCATTTGTTTGTTCCCAGCAACTCAGACTCAAAATAATCACACAGAAACTATATTATTTAAAACATTGCTTGGCCAATAGATTAAGCATATTGCTAACTGGATCTTATATCTTTTTTTTTTTTTGGTTTTTCGAGACAGGGTTTCTCTGTAGCTTTGGTGCCCGTCCCAGAACTAGCTCTTGTAGACCAGGCTGGCCTCGAACTCCCAGAGATCCGCCTGCCTCTGCCTCCCGAGTGCTGGGATTAAAGGCGTGCACCACCACCGCCCAGCTGGATCTTATATCTTAAATTAACCCATTTCCATTATTTTATATTTTGTTATGAGGCTCATGGTTTAATGGTAAAGTTCTAGGTCATGTCTGTCTCCTCCTGCGGCTGCCTCATGGTGTCTCACTGACTCTGCCTTCTTTCTCCCAGCATTCAGTTTAGTTTTCCCCCACCTAGCTCTGTTCTACCCTGTCATAGGCCCAAGCAGCTTCTTTATTCATTAACAAATAAAAGCAAGGCATATACAAAAAAAAATCACACATCACAGTTCATTTGTATTTAGCAAATTTAGCAAAATTACTCCATTTTCTGTCTTAGTGACTCCAAAGTTTTATACCTGATTTACTTTCTATCATAACTAAGGAAAACTGAAACACTAATTATTTAGTCTTTAACTTCATCATAGACACCAGAAGGATATAATATTACCTGAGTAAACAGGAAGTATATTACAAGAACCTCGAAAACTCTACAGATGACAGAGATATCTGACTTCCTGGACAATCACCCAGAATTCCTCTGCAATATTAGAGCATCCATCTTCAGCCTAGAGGCCTAGAATATCTGGCAGACTTTCCAGTGAAGCAGGAAATTTGAAGGACTGTCACGTCTTGTATTGGCAAGGTTCATCAGTTGCTTTCCTCTGTGCCTGCAGAATCTCAGGCAGACTCTTCTGTGAAACTGGAACCCTGAGGGACCATCCAACCTTGTTTTAGCAAAGTTCAGCAGCCACTTTCCACATTGGACACCATTTGTAATCAGAGACTGCACTTTTTAATTTCCCAGCCACTCAGACCCAAATGATCATACAGAAACTATATTAACTACTACACTGTTTGGTCAATGGCTCAAGGGTATTCCTAGCTAGCTCTTATATCTTAAATTACCCCATTTCTATTATTTTATATTTTATAAATATATTTTATATTTTAAATATATTTTATATTTTACCACGAGGCTAGCATCTTGGGTGACTACATGGCATCTCTTTGGTTCTGCTTACTCTCTGAATATATCTCTGTTCAGATTTTCCGCCTAGCTTTACTCTGATAAGCCATTGGCCAAAACAGCTTTATTCATCAACCAAAAAAAGCAACACATATACAGAAGGACATCCTGCATCAGTCCTGAATGTCTATTTTATGCCATACTGTCAAGCAGTCAAGGCAAAAGCAGTTTCTCACAAAACAGCTAACCTTGTCCAAATGAGAGTAAATTTCTATGGAGTTCCTTCAATGCCTATCATCCTTTTATGAAGTAAATTAGTGCTGCCAGGAACAGATGTGTCTCATTGTCATTAAAAACCCTACATGAGGGCTGCGGAGATGGCTCAGTGATTAAGAGCACTTGCTGCTCTTTCAGAGGTCCTGAGTTCAATTCCCAGCAACCACATGGTGGCTCACAACTATCTGTAATGAGATCTGGTGCCCTATTCCAGTCTGCAGGCATACATGCAGACAGAACACTGTATAAATAATAAATAAATAAATAAATAAATAAATAAATCTTTTTTTAAAAAAAGAAAAAATAAAAACCCTACATGAACAAAACATTTTAAATGCCAAATTCTATAAGTCCTGAAAGTGTTTAAAGAACATCTGTCTATCTAAAATATATCTCTATATGACCTTGAAAACATACCTAACATATCTATAAATTTGATTGTCATAAGTGACTAATTACTAACTTGTGTTTTTATTATCATAGTTTATAATAATAGCTTTCAAAACTAAAATTTGGCCTTGCATTTTTAAGTGAACTGCATAGGTACAATACCTTAAACAAGAGTATACAAACATACAGTGTAACAAAAATAACTTTGAATTTGTATCAATATACTATACTCCCCTAAATGATACCAAACATGCATAACCCACCAAATAACCAATAGCCTCTCACACCATTTATTGGGAATGTGGGAGTCACTTTCTCTAGACTGCATCCTGTTGTCTGTGGGTGAAGCATCTTTAGGAGTCCCTGAGAAAATTGAGATAATGGCTGTGTCCTGGGAAAACCAGTGATAACCTTTGTTGATATATAACACCTGTCAAGTTTGAGGCAGTTTCTCTTGATCAAGCCTGATCCATATTGACCAGAAATAAATCCACAGCCTCTTATTTCCTATGACTACAAAAGCAAAACCACTTCTCCATAGTAATAAATCTTTTAAGGTCCATTTTACAAATACATTTTTTGATTTTCCTTTTAAAGTTAAGGCATAGGTTGGTTCATTTCATTGTCCCTGCTTCAATTCCATGTCTGTAAGGAGCTGTTGTTTGCTTATCAACAAGCAAAAATTCAAAGTTAATATAGAAATATACAGAATCCAGACTCCCTGTGTATTACCCATCTCTGTATGGCTTATTGTTTCTTATTGTTTTACTTTTTCAAAGGCTTTACGATTTTAAGCTACTTATTTCTTTCTATACGGTTTGTACATGTTTTCTTTCTTACTTGAGTTTTTTATATATTTTGGAGATCAGTCCTTTGTCTGATGCAGGGTTAGTGAAGATCTTCTCCCATTCAGTAGGCTGCCTTTTTGTCTTATTGACTGTCCTTTGCTTTACAGAAGCTTCTTAGTTTCAGGAAGTCCCGTTTATTTATTATTACTCTTATTGTCTTGCTACTGGAGTTATATTTAGGAAGTGGTCTCCTGTACTCATGCATTGAAGGCTACTTCTCACTTTCTCTTCTATCAGGTTCAGTGTGGTTGGATATATATTGAGGTCTTTAATCCATTTGGACTTGAGATTTGTGCATGGTGATAGATACAGATCTATTTTCATTCTTCTACAGGTTGACATCCAGTTATGCCAGCACCATTTGTTGAAGATGCTTTCTTTTTTTCCATTGTATATTTTTTTCCATTGTATAATTTTAGCTTCTTTGTCAAAAATAAGGTGTTCATAGGTATGTGGATTAATATCCAGATCTTAAATTCGATTCCATTGGTCAATGTCTCTGTTTTTATGTCAATACATGATGTAGTATGTCAATCTGTTTGTGTTTATTTCATTGGTTAATAAAGAAACTGCCTTGACCCTTAATAGGACAGAAAATTAGGTAGGCAGAGTAAACAGAACAGAATGCTTGGAGGAAGTGAGGCAATCGCCATGCCTCTCCTCTCTGGGTCAGCCGCGATGAAGCTCCAACCCAAGATGGATGTAGGCTAGAATCTTCCCGGTAAGCCAAACCTCCTGGTGCTACACAGATTACTAAATATGGGTTAAGCAAGATATGAGAGTTAGCCAACAAGAGGCTAGAGCTAATGGGCCAGGCAATATTTATATGAATACAATTTTTGTGTTGTTATTTCGGGGGCTAAGCTAGCCGTGCAGGAGCCGGGCAGGATGAAAAGCAGGCCTGCCTGCAGCTCCTACTACGAATACCAAGCTGTTTTCATTACTGTAGCTCTGTAATAGAGCTTGATGTCAGGGATAGTGATGCCTCCAGAAGTTCTTTTATTGTATAAGATTGTTTTGGCTATCCTGGGTTTTTTATTTTTCCATATAAAATTGATTATTGTCCTCTCAAGATCCGTGAAGAATTTTGATGGGACCTTGATAGGAATTGCATTGAATCTATAAATTGCCTTTGGTAGAATGCTCATTTTTACTATGTTGATCCTTCCTATCCAAGAGCATGGGAGATCTTTCCATTTTCTGGTATCTTCTTCAATTTCTTTCTTCAAAGACTTAAAGTTCTTGTCAAATAGGTTTTTCACTTCCTTGATTAGAATTACCCCAAGATATTTTATGTTATTTGTGGCTATTGTGAAAGGTGATGTTTCTCTGATTTCCCTCTCAGCTTCTTTATCCTTTGTGTATAGCAGGGCTACTCATTTTTTTAAGTTGATCTTGTATCCTGCCACATCACTGAAGGTATTTTTCAACTATAGGAGTTCTCTGGTAGAGTTTTTAGGGTCACTTGTGTACATTATCATATCCTCACTGAATAATAAAAGTTTGACTTCTTCCTATCCAATTTGAATCCCCTTGATCTCCTTTTGTTGTCTTTTTGCTATTGGTAAAAAAAGAATTATGTTGAAGAGATATGGAAAGAGTGGACAGTCTTGTCTTATTCCTGATTTTAGTGGAATCACTCTGAGTTTCTCTCCACTTAATTTGATATTAGCTGTTGGCTTGCTGTATATTGATTTTATTATAATTAGATATGATCCTTGTATCCCTAATCTCTACAAGACCTTTATCATGAAGGGATGTTGAATTTTGTCAAATGCTTTTTCAACATCTAATGAAATGATCATATAAATTTTTTCTTTCAGTTTATTTATATGACAGATTACATTGATAGATTTTCATATGTTGAACCAGCCCTGCATCTTTGGGATGAAGCTTATTTGATTACGATGGATGATTTTTTTGATGTGTTCTTGGATTTGGTTTGCCAGTGCTTTATTGAGAATTTTGCATTCATGTTCATGAGTGAGATTGGTCTGTATTTCTCTTTCTTGGTTGAGTCTTTGTGTGGTTTTGGTATCAGAGTAACTGTAACCTCATAAAAAAGTTTGGCAATAACCCTTCTGTTTCTATTATGTGGAACACTTTGAGGAATATAGGTATTAGCTCTTCTTGGAAGTTTTGTTAGAATTTTGCATTAAAACCATCGGGTCCTCGGCATAGACAATCAGGATTGAGATTTCATCTTGATGAATTCTTCCTGTTATGAGTATATGTCCTTCTCCATCTCTTCTGATTGATTTTAGTTTGAAATCAATTTTGTTAGATATGAGGATAGCCACACCCACTTGTTTCTTAGGTTTATTTGATTTGAAAACATTTTCCCAGTCCTTTATTCTGAGGTAGTCTCTGTTGTTGGAGGGAGTGGGCCGCTTGTTTGTCCCAGCCACCCAGCTAGCTTACACCCAAAATAACCACACAGAAACTGTATTCATTAAAATACTGCTTGACCCATTAGCTCTAGTTTCTTATTGGCTAATTCTTAATCTTAACCCATTTCCATTAATCTGTGTATCTCCATGTGACTGTGGCTTACTGGCAAGATTCTAACCAGTGTCTGTCTCAGGCAGAAGATCCATGGTGTCTCTCACTCTGCCCTTCTTCCCAGCATTCAGTTCTGTCTTCTCCACCTACCAAAGTTCTGCCCTTTCAGGCCCAAAGCAGTTTCTTTATTCATTAACTAATGAAAGCAACACATGAACAGTAGAACCTCCTATACCAGTCTGTCTTTGAGGTTGAGGTGTGTTTCTTGTAAACAGTAGAAGGCTGGATCCTGTTTTCATATCCATTCTCTTAGCCTGTGTCATTTTATAGGTGAGTTGAGTCCATTGATATTAAGCAATATTAAAGACCAGTGGTTGTTAACTCTGGTTATTTTTCACTAATAGTGTTCATGTGTTTCCCTTCTTTGGGTTACGCTGGTGGGGGTTATCAGAAGTCTGTGTTATTGTGGGTGTAGTTAACTTCCTTGGGTTGAGGTTTTCCTTCTAGTACTTTCTGTAAGGTTGAGTTTGTGGATACGTATTCTTTAAATCTGTTTTTGTCATAGAATATCTTGTTTTTTCCATCGATGGTGAAAGAAAGCTTTGCTGGGTATAGTAGTCTGGGCTTGCATCCATGGTTTCTTAGTGTCTGCTGCACATCTATCCAAGACCTTCTGGCTTTCATGGTTTCCATTGAGAAGTCAGGTGTAATTGTGATAGGTTTACCTTTATATGTTACTTGGCTTTTTTCCTTTGCAGCTCTTAATATTCTTTCTTTAACCTGTATATTTTGTGTTTTGATTATTATATGGTAAGGGGATGGTTTTTTTTTTTTTTTTGATCCAGTCTATTTGGTGTTCTGTAAACTTCTTGTACCTTCACAGGGATATCCTTCTTTAGGTTGGGAAAGTTTCCTTCTATAATTTTGTTGAATATATTTTCTGTGCCTTTGAGCTGGAGTTCTTCTTTGAGCTGGAGTTGATTATTTTTCTTTCAAGACCTGTGAAAAATTGTGTTGGGATTTTGATGGGGATTGCACTGATCTATAGATTGCTGTTAGTATGATTCCCATTTTTACTATGTTGATCCTTCCTATCCAAGAGCATGAGAGATCTTTCCATTTTCTGGTATCTTCTTCAATTTCTTTCTTCAAAGACTTAAAGTTCTTGTCAAATAGATCTTTCACTTCCTTGGTTAGAGTTACCCGAGATATTTTATGCTGTTTGTGGCTATTGTGAAAGGAGAAGCTTCTCTGATTTCCCTCTCTGCTTCCATATCCTTTGTGTATAAGAGGCAGCTTTAGGGGCAGGGTTGGTCTTTTCATTGTGTCCCAGATTTCCTGAACGTTTTCTGTTAAGAATTTGTTGGATTTAATGTTTTCTTTGACCAATGAGTCTATTTCCTCTATCTTCAGTGCCTGAAATTCTTTCTTATCTCTTGTATTCTGTTGTTTATACTTGTCTCTGTAATTCCTGTTCATTTACCCAGATTTTCCATATCCAGAATTCCCTCAGCTGTGTTTGCTTTATTACCTCTATTTCAGTCTTCAAGTCTTGAACTGTTTCCTTCACTTGATTGCTTTTTCTTGTTTTTCTTGAGTTTTTTGAGGGATTTATTAATTTCTTCCAGTTTTTTTTGTCTTCTCTTCCATTTCTTTAAGGGAGTTTTCCACTTCCTCTTTAAAGGTCTCCATCATTTTCATAAAGTTACTTTTAAAGTTGTTTTCTTCTACTTCTGGGTTAGCATGATCAAGTCTTCCTGTTGTGTGTCCACTGGGTTCTGGTGTTACCATGTTGCTTTTTAGAATGTTGGAGGAATTCTTGCATTGGCACCTACCTATCTATTCCTTCAAATGAGGCTGTCAGTGTCTTAGCATCTTGGTCCAATCCTTGTTGTGGCTGTCTGAGTCTTTGGTAGTTTTTCTTGGTCTGCCCTCTTAGATTCCCTCAGTATTAGAGCAAGCTGTGTCTCTGGGTTCCCCAAACCTCAGAGGTGAACAGGCAGCTTTAGGGGCAGGGTGGGTTGGGGGATAGCCCAGCCACAGGAAAACTCCCTGCTGGCTGGCTAGAAAAGCCAAGGGAGTTGGGGATGGGCCCCTGGGTTTTGTCCCACTGGGGAGGTCCCAGAGAGTGGGGTGTCTGGCTATCTGGCCCTGTGGTCACTGACTCACCTCTCAGGTCCCCTCAGTATTGGAGTAAGCTGTGTTTCCCTAGGTGGATATTTGAGCCTCATGTTGATATGACAAAATGTTTTTGGTTGTTTTTTACTCTTTTAATCATTTGGGGGCCTGCTACCCAACTTCCAAATAAATCACATGAAGGCTTATTTTATTACTTACAAATGCCTGGACATAGCTTGACTTGTTTCTCATCACATTTTCTTAACTTAAATTATCCCAGCTACCTTTTGCCTCTGAGCTTTGATCTTTCTCTATTTCTGTATACCTTTCTTTACTTCTTCCTCAGTTGCTGGTTGTGTAGCTTGCATTTTCCTCTCCTCCTTTTCTCACTCTTTGATCATTTTCTTCCATGATTTCTCCTTGTATTTATTCTCTCTGCCTGCCAGCCCTGTCTATCCTTTCTCCTGCCTTGCTATGAGCTGTTCAGCTCTTTTTTAGACCAATCAGGTGTTTTAGAGAGACAAAGTAACACAGCTTCACAGACTTAAACAAATGCAACATAAAAGAATGCAACATATCTTTGCATCATGAAACAAATATTCTACAACATAAACAAATGTAACATAATTTTAACTAATATTCTACAACAAATACTTTTATTCCATCCGTAAGGCTGAGAGTGGATTTTTTTTTTTTTGTTTGGTTTGGTTTTCTTTTTTTTTTTTTTTTTTGGTTTTTTNCATCTCTGGATCCCACAGAGGAAAGATGAAATCAGTTCCTGAGCGTTCTTCTCTGTTCTCTACATGTGTGTTATAGAATGAGTATGCCTACACTCGTGCATGTGTATTACACACATGCACACACACACAAATACTAATAACATTGTGTTTCAAAATCATAAAAATCAGGAGTCTGTTTTCCCAGATGAGGAGAAAAGCCCACTTGCTCAAGGCTGTAGTCATTCTGAAGTCAGTGGTCATGTGTGTGACTAATGTGTTTACCACACATAGAAGGGACTCATTAGATGATAAATCCAACCAGCACTAGAATGTCAGAGACTCCACTGGCTTTGGATCCAAATGAATTGATGAACTAAATGGCTTAGTTTTGTTTGGTGGGGAGGGGTCTCCCCTCACCGACCTATTACAGAGGTTCTGCTCTGTGGCTGTGAAGACCCAGTGACTCCTTCCAGTCACACCTCAGTTCTTGTTCCTCTCTAAATGCTAGTCTGTGGCTCTGTTGAGGCTTCTCCTCCTGTGACAGCATTTTAAACTGAAACAGCTGTTTATAGGTGATGAAATAAATTATTTTGGTAGATGATAACAGCTGAAAAATTTAAATGTTTTATTGAAATAAAATGTAAATGGTTGTGTTTTACGCTTTTTTATGCTTAGCTCTTTTGGGGGCTCACCACCCAGCTCCCAGATAAATACACACACAGAGGCTTATTTTTACTTATAAAAGCCCAACCTTATCTTGACTTGTTTCTCTCCAGCTTTTCTTTTTTCTTTCTGGATTTTTCGAGACGGGGTTTCTCCGTAGCTTTTGGTTCCTGTCCTGGAACTAGCTCTTGTAGACCAGGTTGGCCTCGAACTCACAGAGATCCGCCTGCCTCTGCCTCCCGAGTGCTGGGATTAAAGTCATGCGCCACCACCGCCCGGCCCTGAGAGTGGATTTTGTTAATGACCTGATGAAATTTTTGCTATCTGTGCAGCAGATCTCACCCACCATTTGCTATGGAAGCAGACCTCACCAATCTTTCCCAAAATGATTATCCCAGAGTCTTCCCTCTCTGGTATAGTAAGCATTTGAGGGGAAAGGTCACATTGCATTATGGCTTATGACCTCTATCCTATTGTGGGCAGACAACACAGTAGATTCTAGGCCTTTTAGCTATAGAACCCACCCTCATGGTCACAAGCATTATGTAATCACCTCATAAGCTTTATTATGCACCTGGAATTGTTGTAATATGAGCGGCGGGGCTGCGTCCCCAGCACCCCAGCCGCCTGCTAGCTTATGCCCCGAAATAACAACACACAAACTTATTCATTTAAACACTGCTTGGCCCATTTCTATCTAGCCTCTTCTAGGCTAATTCTCACATATTAATTTAGCCCATTTCTAATAATCTGTGTAGCACCGTTAGGTGCGCTTACTGGGAAGATTCTAGCCTACGTCCATCCTGGGTCAGAGCTTCATCGCGTGTCTCTCTGAAAGGAGCTATGGAGTCTGAGGAGTCTTACCTCACTTCCTCTTCCTCCCAGCATTCTGTTCTGTTTTCTCCTCCCACCTATGTTTTAACCTATCAGGGCCAAGCAGTTTCTTTATTGCTTAACCAATGAAATCAACAGATTGATATATGACACTCCCACATCATGGAATTGGACTGATTGTTGCCTGAAAACTTTTTCCCAAGTTGTACAGTGTTTTAAATATTCTGTCAGTGATCTGCCTGGTAATAGTCTCTCCAAAGTCTGAGCCAGGTTCTGATCCAGTGCAGTCATTCTGCACTGGGTTTTCATTCTCATCCTGCAGGAACACCCCAATACTGTTCAATATGGGGCACATCACCCTTGGAGAAGGTTGGAAGAGCTTTTTAAAATAGAAATCAGGGGTCCTCTCACTAACAAGGGGTCATGACCTTAAAGTGAGCAAAAGAGACTGAATATGGGCTCTTCTCTGTTTTCTGAACAAAGCATTTTGTACAGATATATTTTGTAACATATTTGTTATGGTCCAAAGGAACAAAACATTCATGGATTCAGGTCTACAAAGCTTATAATGACAGGAACTAAAACAAAGAGAACCCAGGAAATGTGAGATTAAAAAAAATGTCATGGAATGCATGGTGACCCCTGCTCTTTGGCTAAGTTCCAGCCATATAGTGGATCACAATTCTCCAGCTCCTTTTGACTTTCATTTTTGATGATTCCCACTGTGTGCTATAGTTCCCTAATGTCTTTTCATTTGGGAAATTTTGTGTGAGCTTTGATGAGGGATGAGAATACATACAATGGCAGTCTCTTTAAACAAAATAATTCTTTAGAAAGAATTCCCCAATACTGTTGAACCACATAGCATAAATCTGCCTCCTCCCACACAGGCTAGCACCAGGATGCTAGAAAAGTTAGATGAGTAACATATGTTGGGATTCGATCATTATGCTGGCCAGCTCAGGGTTCTATGGCTGCTACATCACTACATAGTCTGTACACAGTTACAAAAGGCTCCTTTAAGAGACAGGCTCCACAATTGCCTCCTCTCTCTTTCCCGCCCACTCCTCTGAAGAGGCAGGCTGGTCTTTGAGCTATCTCTCTCTCTCTCTCTCTCTCTCTCTCTGCCTCTCTTCTCTTCTGCTACTCCTCTCCCCAGAGGCCAGTCTCCTTCCTTTCCTCCCCCGTTTTACATTTCCTTTTTCTCAATTAAACACTTCCACATGAGCACTGTTTGCATGGTGTGTCTATCTCTCACCACCCTGGGCTCTCACCTACCATGGTGCTCCTTGGACCTGACCCACCCACCAAGGTCTATCATGCCCCGCATCATAGCAACATGTTTATGTTATCAATGTTTTTGATAAGGTATATTTGATAATCACAGTTTATAAATTCCTAAGGTCGACTCAGGCTCACAGAAATCATTGTCTAGCTTTGTTTTTGCTCACTTTAAGCTATTTGGATAAACTGAGCAATATTCTGTAATGGAGTGTCTGGTTCCACAAGAAAGTCCTTTCCCCAAACTCAAGCATTTAAACAAAGTCACCATTATCACAGGGACTTAAAGAAAGTTGCTGCTTGCAAAAAAAAAAAAAGAGGGGGAAAGAGGGGGGAGTCATTCTCATTATCACTGGAAAGAGGAATTTGTGTCCCTTCATTAATGTATGGCTGTGGTGTCTATAAACTTGTTGATGCTAGCTTCCTCAATTCCTGCCCCAATCCAGCTTGCAAGCCGGCTTCCTCCAATTCTTATTTATCCTTTGTGCAACTGTAAGGTTTAAAAGGCATAATTCTAGCTAGCTCTTACATCTTAAATTAACCCATTTCTATTAATCTATATACTGTAACAAGGCTGTGGCTTACCGGTAATGTTCTGGCATTTTTCTTCTTCAGCTACTACATGGCATCTGCCTGACTCCACATTCTTCCTCCCTACATTCAGTTTAGTTTTCCCACCTACCTGTATTCTACCTTGCCATAGGTTAAACACCTTCTTTATTAACCAATGGTAATAAAACATTTATAGCATGCAAAGGGGAATTCTGCATCATCCACACATGCATGTGCACATGAACACAGAGCACACATGTGATACAACTGGAGGTTGTATACATGAAAGATGACTCTGGGGTTATAAATAGTTAATGGTTACAGTCAATTTCCAAAAGAAGAATAAGGGAAATATGATGAATACTTCACATTAGTATGGATCTTGGTCTATTGATACAAATTTAAGGTTGATTTTTGTTACACTGTGCATATGTATTTCTATTCATGTTTATGGTATTGTATTTGTACAGCTCATTTTAAAATGTAATGTATAGTTAAGAAATATAGATTAATATATATCATCTATAATAATCAAGCTTTTATTTACATTAGTTTTCGAAATATACAGAGATAAATTTCAGTTTGATAATCTCCAATACTTCAAAGACCTACAGAATATGGCATTTAAAATGTTTTAAGAACTTAGACTTTTCTCGACACTGAGACATGTCTTCCCCTAGCATCACCAATTACTTCAGAGAGGTTAATGGCCATTGAAGAAACTCGTTATGGAATTTGCCTTCAATGTGACAAGGCTAGTCATTTGGGCAAAAGATTGTTCTTTCTTGAACTACTTGACAGTATGCTGAATAAATTGGACATGTAGGACCCACAGAAAAATAACTGCTGAACTTGCCTAAAGAAGGTGAGACAGTCCTTCAGCGTTCCTGCTTCATGAAGGTGTATGCTAGACATTCTGCAGGACACAGAAATGACTGACAAACTGCCAATATAGGAAGAACTGTCTTTCAAATTATCTGCTTCATGAAAAAGTCTGCCAGATACTATGGGCCTATAGGCTGAATATGGATGCTCCAGCGTTACAGAAGAAGTGTCATGCAGTGACAGGATGACTGTCCAGGCAGTGAGATGTCTCTGTCAATTTTAGAGTTTTGGTAGCTGCTACCAATGCACTTTCTGTTTACTTAAGTAATATATCCTTCTGGGGTCTTTGATGGAGTTGAAGACATAGTTATAGTTTTCCTTCATTATGATAAAAGATAAATTATATATGAAACTTTAGACAAGGGGGCTAGAGAGATGGCTCAGAGGGTAAGAGCATTGCCTGCTCTTCTTCCAAAGATCTTGAGTTCAATTCCCAGCAACCACATGGTGGCTCACAACCATCTGTAATGAGGTCTGGTGACCTCTTCTGGCCTGCAGGCATAAACACACACAGACAGAATATTGTTTACATAAGAAAGAAAAAAAGAAAGAAAGAAAGAAAGAAAGAAGGAAGGAAGGAAGGAAAGAAAGGAAGAAAGAAAGAAAGAAAGAAAGAAAGAAAGGGAACTTTAGACAATAAAGCACATATTTGCTTTCATGTCCAGCTCATTTACTGAAGGCATAAGTCACAAACAATGCCACACCAGTTTGGAATTATGATTAAAAGGGTGGTATTTATTTAAAGAGGAAAAAACTTACAGATCACAGTCCCAGACAACAGCCCTCTGCGCAACCACGAAGGGAGTCTAGTTGCCAGCAGAGCAGGAAGTGAAGAGAGCGAGCTGAGGAAGTAGCCGATTTTTTAAAGGGAGAGAAACCACGCCCCAATGGGCTGGTATCTCAGCAGCTATTGGTTGGAGGGGCGGAAGGACCTCCCGCAACACCTCCCCTTTTGTTTAAGTAAGAGAGTTCTAAACCTACTACGAAATTATATACAATAAGTACAAATATCCTATTCTAACTAACTTAGGTCTTATATAATAAATAACTTGGCCAAGTCGTGAGAGAAAAGTAACTACATTTATATAGTCTTCAACCCCATCGAAGATCTGAGAAGGGAAATAATGTTACCTGGGTAATTAGGAAGTTCAGTAAAACAACTTCCAAAACATGCAACAAATCACAGAGACAACTAGCTACCTGGGCAATCACCCAAAGGCATGTTTGCAG
>NW_026068121.1:189575-195354 GCF_014885135.2 Alexandromys fortis
CTTACTCTGTTCACCAGCTCCAATAATTTCTTCGATCTTTTCAAATCTTTTTATCATTGTCTCTCTTAAATCCTGAATCTCCTGACCTGTATATGTTTCTAGTGATTTCACTGAGGTATCAATTTTTTGGTCCCCATTCTGCACCTGTGATTCCAAAGCTTTAAATTTTTCCTTCAAAGATAAATTGTCCTCCTTAAACTTTTCTTGTATATCATGTAGATTCCCATCTTGGAGGTACATTCTGTCTGTTACCTTATCAAAACTTTGTGATAAAGTCTGAATGTCAAATTCAACAGCCTGAACCCTTTCAGCTAACTTTCTACTACCCTTGGATATGGAGTCAATTTTGTCTGTCATAGACACTTGTTCAGATAACCTCTGATTTTCAATAATTTTAATCCTGTCAATTAGTTGTTCATTATTAGTTTGTAAATATTCTATCGTTCTTAGGAGTGCCATATTCTTCCTTAATGAGAGAATATGGAAAAGAAAACTGAAACCTAGTAACAAGCAAATTAAGGTATCCCCATAATCATATAAACCTTGTATGACGTAATCCATTGTATTAGTAAATATAAATTTACTAATCCATTGTATTAGTGAAAACAAAGCAGTAGAAGTTGCGTTAGAAACAAAAACTGCCATATTACCTATTATCCAGCAGGTGGCGCTGTTGCCAAGTCGCGATGAAAACGGGGTCCTGTTTCGGGGTCAGCCTAGGAAATGCAACTTGGGATTTCCTAAACTGGGAAATGCAAGTTGCTCAACAAAGTAAATGTAATTAAATCAATTCTGTGCACGAAACCATAAACCCAGAATCCAGGGGTAGAGAACAGTAACCCGGAAGCCCTGTATGCCTCCACGTGACAGAGTCACCCTGAGGGGTTGTAGCTTTCAGCAACCGCGTGCTCTGGTTCGCACTACTTAAGAGCTGTACTTGCAAGGGAGATTTAAAAACGACTCAGAAAAGAGCAAACCACACAGGCAGAGACTACGCAGGCCTGTGGAGTTTAAATCCACGTGGAGAGGCAGATGATAGGGTGCGTGGGGACTTGAAGTCAATCTGAGGTGTCTAAAGGGAAAATATAAAGAACTGCAGCAAGAAAAGCCAGTGCGTGATAATTTATATTAAACTGCTGGCTCCACGCACAAGACACAGGCCACAAGACTGCCGCAAGGCACAAGCCACAAGGCTGCTGCAAGGCACAGGCCACGGCTGAGGAAGGGAGGGCTCTCGCCAAGCCGAACTCGCGGCCGGCAGCTGAGCGGGGGAAGAAGAGGTCCTAAAAGCCAAACGTTTGGGCGCCAGATGAAGGCGTAAGTCACGAACAATGCCACACCAGTTTGGAATTATGATTAAAAGGGTGGTATTTATTTAAAGAGGAAAAAACTTACAGATCACCATCCCAGACAACAGCCCTCTGCGCAACCACGAAGGAAGTCTAGTCGCCGCGGAGCAGGAAGTGAAGAGAGCGAGCTGAGGAAGTAGCCGATTTTTTAAAAGGAGAGAAACCACGCCCCAATGGGCTGGTATCTCAGCAGCTATTGGTTGGAGGGGCGGAAGGACCTCCCGCAACAATTTACCCTTGCCTCTTCTGTTCAACCAGGACATATCTCTATTTCATTCTTTTTCCCATGGCTAGCCCTGTTCATAGGTATTGTCTGGTGATAATAATCTATTTCTTCTCCTAGCCCACCTGTCTTCTCATCTCCCTCAAGGAGCAGGTGTCTGGGGTCTCCAGGATGACATCTAACTGAATGTTTCTTCACCCATACCATCTGCTGAGCACGACCCCACCAACTTCCAATTCCTCCCTCACCACAGCTTCCCTTGTCAGCAGGAAGAAGCCAGACTTGAACTGTTGCCCCTATACCCAAGAAGTCTGAAGTGTTTAGACACTTGCTGTCAAACCTGTTTTTCTACCTGCATTTTATCCTTTGGACCCACATGTTTGAAGGAGAAAATGGATTCACATAAATGGACCTCTGACCTCCACACATGTATGCCCTCACCCCTACATTAACAAATACATGAATCTTAAAAATGTTATAAGGATACACAAGGGAATCTAGGTTCAAATCCTGACTAATGATCCATTTACTGCCTTGTGATTTTGTGTATCTTTACCACACTGTTTGTGTGTAAACTGTGTAAACAAACTTACATCTCACAAAGAGAGATGTAAGTGCATCTCACTTCTTGCCATGTACAATAACCATTTGGAGCATCTATACCCAGAATTGCTCTAGCTGAGACTCTATTCCTTCTGTGTGTCTTGGTTTCCCATGTGAGAAATGGGAAGTCCAAGGCCCTCCCTACTACATCCAGGTTAAGCAAGGTATACATCCAAAGAGAATAGGATCCCAAAAAGCCAGAACATGCTATAGAGACAAATCCCAGTGCTTCTCTAAATCCCTTAGCTTCTCTAGTCTCAGTGCCCTTTGTTTATGACTAGAATCCACTTATTAGTGAGTACATATCATATTGTAGAGCAGATGTTAAACTTGTGGTCAACTTGTAATAAAATTATCTCTCAATACTGGAGAGAATTGTTTATAGCACTCTTGGAGCCTGGTCCTCGATTACAATAGAGGACTTTGTGGAAAGAAGAGGCTAAGCCATTAAACAACGGAATAGGGCTAGAGAATGGAGATGACCCACAACCAACTTAGCCTCTGTTCCCACCCCAAACCTCAGACCTCACCCTGCCCAGACTCATGTCTGTACCCACAGCATCACCCCGATATTCTGGACCCAACTCTATCATTCCCCACACACCTCCCTGGGTCTATAGGTAAATACTTGGCATTGGAGGGTATCATAATGGATGTAGAAACCTTTAGTATTTGTGCAGCCTCTTTGTGCAACTTGCTTATGCCTTCAGAACATGATCCGTCAAATCATAAATATGACACTTCAATTTGATAATAGATTCCTGCTGTTATATCCTTATTTATTTACTTGTTTATTTTGTTTTTTCAAGACAGGGATTCTCTGTACTTTGGAGCCTATCCTTGAACTAGCTCTTGTAGACCAGGGTGGCCTCGAACTCCCAGAGATCTGCCTGCCTCTGCCTCCCAAGTGCTAGAATTAAAGGTGCACACAATCACCCAACAATAAAGGTTTTTTTGTTTTGTTTTGTTTTTTGGCTTTTTTTTTCTTTTGAGACAGGGTTTCCCACTAGCTAAGAGCCAGTGCTGAAACTCACTCTGCAGACCAGACTGGCCTTGAACTCAGAGATCCTCACAGAGCACTGCCTCTGCCTCCTGAGTGGTAGGACTAAAGGCATGTGCCACCATTGCCTAGCATTTCATCCTAATTTATGACTTGATAGATCAGATAAAACCCAGATCATGATGGGCAGGCAGTCCATGTTGCATGGTAATGTAATGGCCCATTGTCAAATGTTCAGTTCCACTAAGGCCCAATAGCAGGCCAATAGCTGCCTCCAAAAAGGAGAATAGATGTCTGCAGATGGTGGTAGAGCCTCACTCTAAGATCCAAAAGGTCTCTTCTCTAATACAACTACAGGATACCAGCAAAGGCTCCTAAGAGAATCACTACCTGACACTGACACTCACAAACCATCCAGACTGCTCTGACAAGTAGTAGAGAAGCCTGCACAGCTGCCTGGACCTGTTGAAGAGCCTTCTCCCATTACAAGACACACACAGAGCTCTCCACTCTACAAGTCACTTGGTATATGGGCCACAATAATACACCCAAGAGAGGAATGTGCTGTCTTCAGATTCCAAACAGGCCCACTAAACATGATGCCTGGACAGTCACCCAAAATTCCTTTGCAATGTTGGGACATCCATCTTCAGCCTACAGGACCATAATATCTGACAGACTTTTCAATGAAGCAGGAAATTTGAAAGACTGTCCCACCTATATTGGCAGTTTGTCAGTCCCTCTCTTCTGTGTCCTGCAGAATGTCTTGCAATTGGTTCTGTGAAGAAGGAACCCTGAATGACCATCCTACCTTGTTCTGAAAAGGTTTGCAGCAGTCACTTTCCTGTAGGTCTTGCATGTCCAGTCTGCATAGCACAAGGTCATCAAGGTCAAGAGCAGTGTCTTTATTCAGTGGCTAACATTCCCACAATGAAAGCAAACTCTATAAGAAATTTCTTCAGGGCTGGAGAGATGGCTCAGAGGTTAAGAGCCCTGACTGCTCTTCTAGAGGTCATGAGTTCAATTCCCAGCAACCACATGATGGCTCACAACCATCTGTAATGAGATCTGGTGCCCTCTTCTGGTGTGTGTGAAGCAGAATGTTGTACACATAATAAATAAATAAATTTAAAAAAAAAAAGAAAGAAATTTCTTCAAAGCCCATATCTTTTCTGGAGTAAATTGGTGCTGTCATAAGAGGTGTGTCTCATTGTTATGAAAAATTTGAAACTAAGAAAATATTTTAAATGCCATGTTCTATACATCTTTGAAGCATTTGAAGGCCATGTATCTAAAATATACCTCTATATGATCTAGAAAACATACCTATTATATCTGCAAATTTAATTGTTATAGATGACTAAATACTGATCTGCATTTCTTGGTTATCCTAAATAGTTAATAATAGTGGTTTTCAAAAACTAGAATTTTACCTTACATTTTAAAATGAACTTCATTGGTAAATAAGAGCAAAGACATATATAATATATTGTAACAAAAATAACCTTAAATTAGTATCAATACACAAAAATCCTTCAAACAAGAGTAGAAACATATATAGTGTGTTGTAACAAAAAATTACCTTAAATTTGTATCAATATACAATAGTTCTTTAAACACGAGCAAAACAGATATACAATGTAACAAAATTGACTTTGAATTTGTAAGCATATACCAAAATCCATGACAATGCAAAAATATGAGATTAATAATTGTTTTTTATTCTATAGTCCCATGTTCCCCTGAATTATATCAAACATCCATGAACCAAAAAATAACCAAAGACCACCCACATCCCCTTTTCTCTTGGGAATGCAGATGTTGTTTTCTCTAGACTGTTTCCTGCTGAGTGAGGAAGAAGTATATTTAGGGTCCCAGAAAGAAAATTTGAGATAATGGCCAAGTCCAGGGAAGACCAGTTATAACCTTTGTTGATAGAAATCACCTGTCAAGTTTCAGGAGGTCTCCCCTATCAAATCTGGTCCTGATTAGTCTGGAATGAATCTACAGCCTCTTGCTTCCTGTTGAAACAAAAGAAAGAACACTTCTCCAAAGGATTTTTAACTTCCATTTGACAAATACAATGTTCTTACTTTTTTTTAAGTGAAGGCATTTTAAAAATACCTAAGCTGGATAACATCACCCAGCTCAGCCTGTCTGGGCACTAGGTCCAAATCCTCAGGGCACTCAGGTGGGCGGGAGTTCCTTTGTTTCAATAGCCTGCCTGCACCAAGCAAGGCAGGCGCTTTGTTTACGAGCTACCCAACCAGCACCAAGACCTGATCCCGGCGCCAGGAGAGCCAGCATTGGGGTGAGTTTCTGACCCCGCAGCATCAGCCCGGGACAGGGAACTCAGAAGTTCCTCAACCCCCTATCCTTCCTGGGCTCTCTGCAGGGCCTCTATTCCCTGCATACTGCCTCTTTCTTCCTATCCCACCCAGCTTGCATCCAGAACCCTTCCCTCTTCTGCCCCTCTGCCCTGTTTGGGCACATAACATCACCCAGCTCAGCCTGTCTGGGCGCTGGGTCTGAATCCTCAGGGCACCCAGGCGGGCGGGAGTTCCTTTGTTTCAATAGCCTGCCTGCACCAAGCAAGGTAAGTGC
>NW_026068121.1:196465-223739 GCF_014885135.2 Alexandromys fortis
CCTGGATAGAGGTACTCCAGAAACTAAGAGACCATGGATGCAAGCCCAGACTACTATACCCAGCCAAGCTTTCATTCACTATAAATGGAGAAAATAAAATTTTCCAGGATAAAAACAAATTTAAACAATACGTAGCCACAAATCCAGCCTTACAGAAAATAATAGAAGGAAAAGCACTAACCAAGGAGTCCAACAATGACCACAATAACTCAGACATCTAGAGACCCTTCACCAGCACAACTCAAAGGAGGGAAACACACAAACTCTACTACTAAAAAAGTGACCGGAGTTAACATCCCCTGGTCATTAATATCACTTAATGTCAATGGACTCAACTCACCTATAAAAAGGCAGAGGCTAAGAGGTTGGATAAGAAAACAGGATCCAATATTCTGCTGTTTACAGGAAACACACCTCAACCACAAGGACAGGCACCTACTCAGAGTAAAGGGCTGGGAAGAGGCTTATCAAGCAAATGGACCTAAGAAACAAGCAGGTGTGACCATACTAATCTCTAACAAAGTTGACTTCAAACTTAAATCATTCAGAAAAGATGGAGAGGGTCATTTTATACTCATTACAGGAACAATTCATCAGGATGAAGTCTCAATCCTGAATATTTATGCCCCTAATATAAGAGCACCCACATACATAAAAGAAACATTGCTAAAACTCAAGGCAGCCATCAAACCGCACACACTAATAGTAGGAGACTTCAACACTCCTCTCTCACACATGGACAGGTCAATCAGACAGAAACCTAACAGAGAAATAAGAGAATTAATGGAGGCAATGAAGCAAATGGACTTAACAGACATCTATAGAACATTCCACCCAAATAGGAAAGAATATACCTTCTTCTCTGCAGCTCATGGAACCTTCTCAAAAATTGACCACATACTCAGTAACAAAGCAAACATCCACAGTTACATAAAAATATTAGTAACCACCTGTGTCTTATCAGATCACCATGGATTAAAGTTAGAATTCAACAACAATGCTACCCCCAGAAAGCCTACAAATTCATGGAAACTGAACCATACCTGGATTAAGTAAGAAATAAAGAAATTAAAGTCTTCCTGGAATTCATTGAAAATAAACAACTTACTCAAACTTATGGGACACTATGAAAGCAGTCTTAAGAGGAAAGTTCATAGCACTAAGTGCCCACTTAAAGAAAACAGAGAAAGCACACATTGGAGACTTAACAGCCCACCTGAAAGCTCTAGAAAAAAAAGAAGCAGACTCACCTAGGAGGAGTAGAAGACTGGAAATAATCAAACTGAGGGCTGAAATCAACAAAATAGAAACACAGAAAACAATCCAAAGAATCAATGAAACAAAAAGCTGGTTCCTGGAGAAAATCAACAAGATTGATAAACCTCTATCCAAACTAATAAAACGCCAGAGAGTGAATATGCAAATTAATAAGATCAGAAATGAAAAGGGGGACATAACCACAGACACAGAGGAAATTCAAAGAATCATTAGATCTTACTACAAAGGCCTGTATGGCACAAAACTGGAAAATGTAAAAGAAATGGACACGTTTTTAGATAAATACCATATACCAAAGTTAAACCAGGACCAGGTGAACAACCTAAATAGACCTGTTAGTCACGAAGAACTAGAAGCTGTTATCAAAAACCTCCCTACCAAAAAAAGCCCAGGACCTGATGGTTTCAATGCGAAATTCTACCAGAACTTCCAAGAAGACCTAATACCTATACTCCTTAATGTATTTCACAATATAGAAGCAGAAGAGTCATTGCCAAATTCCTTTTATGAAGCTACAGTCACTCTGATACCAAAACCACACAAAGACTCAACCAAGAAAGAGAATTACAGGCCAATCTCACTCATGAACATCGACGCAAAAATCCTCAACAAAATACTGGCAAACCGAATCCAAGAACACATTAGAAAAATTATCCATTATGATCAAGTAGGCTTCATCCCAGAGATGCAGGGCTGGTTCAAC
Source organism: Alexandromys fortis (assembly GCF_014885135.2). Lineage (NCBI taxonomy): Eukaryota > Metazoa > Chordata > Mammalia > Rodentia > Cricetidae > Alexandromys > Alexandromys fortis. The sequence goes on from NW_026068121.1 coordinate 198,447, forward strand.
ATACGAAAATCTATCAATGTAATCCATCATATAAATAAGCTGAAAGAAAAAAACCATATGATCATTTCATTAGATGCTGAAAAAGTATTTGACAAAATTCAACATCCCTTTATGATAAAAGTCTTGGAGAGACTAGGGATACAAGGGTCATACCTAAATATAATAAAAGCTATATACAGCAAGCCGACAGCTAACATCAAATTAAACGGAGAGAAACTCAAAGCCATCCCACTAAACTCAGGAACACTAAACTCAGAAACCCACTCTCGCCATACCTCTTCAACATAGTGCTTGAAGTTCTAGCAATAGCAATAAGACAACATAAGGGGATCAAGGGGATTTGACTTGGAAAGGAAGAAGTTAAACTTTCGTTATTTGCAGATGATATGATAGTGTACATAAGTGACCCTCAAAACTCCACCAAGAAACTTTTACAGCTGATAAATACCTTTAGTAATGTGGCAGGATACAAGATCAACTCCAAAAAATCAGTCGCCCTCTTATACACAAAGGATATGGAAGCAGAGAGGGAAATCAGAGAAGCTTCACCTTTCACAATAGCCACAAACAGCATAAAATATCTCGGGGTAACTCTAACCAAGGAAGTAAAAGATCTATTTGACAAGAACTTTAAAGCATTGAAGAAAGAAATTGATGAGGATATCAGAAAATGGAAGGACCTCCCTTGCTCTTGGATTGGGAGGATCAACATAGTAAAAATGGCAATTCTACCAAAGGCAATTTATAGATTCAATGCAATTCCTATCAAGGTCCCATCAAAATTCTTCACGGATCTTGAGAGGACAATAATCAATTTTATATGGAAAAATAAAAAACCCAGGATAGCCAAAACAATCCTATACAATAAAGGATCTTCTGGAGGCATTACCATCCCTGACTTCAAACTCTATCACAGAGCTACAGTAATGAAAACAGTGTGGTATTGGCATAAAAACAGAGAAGTCGACCAATGGAATCGCATAGAAGACCCGGAATTTAATCCCCAAACCTATGAACACCTCATTTTCGACAAAGGAGCTAAAAGTATACAATGGAAGAAAGAAAGCATCTTCAACAAATGGTGCTGGCACAACTGGATGTCAACCTGTAGAAGATTGAAATTAGACCCATATCTATCACCTTGCACAAAACTCAAGTCCAAATGGATCAAAGACCTCAATATCAGTCCGAACACACTGAACCTGATAGAAGAGAAAGTGGGAAGTACCCTACAACAGATGGGCACAGGAGATCGCTTCTTAAGTATAACCCCAGCAGCACAGACACTAAGGACAACATTGAATAAATGGGACCTACTAAAGCTGAGAAGCTTCTGTAAAGCAAAGGACACTGTCACTAAGACAAAAAGGCAACCTACTGACTGGGAGAAGATCTTCACCAACCCCGCAACAGACAAAGGTCTGATCTCCAAAATATATAGAGAACTCAAGAAACTAGACTCTAAAATGCTAATTAACCCAATTAAAAAATGGGGCACTGAACTGAACAGAGAATTCTCAAAAGAAGAAGTTCAAATGGCCAAAAGACACCTAAGGTCATGCTCAACCTCATTAGCAATCAGGGAAATGCAAATCAAAACAACTTTGAGATATCATCTCACACCTGTCAGAATGGCTAAAATCAAAAGCACCGATGATAGCCTTTGCTGGAGAGGCTGTGGAGGAAGGGGTACCCTCATCCATTGCTGGTGGGAATGCAATCTTGTGCAACCACTTTGGAAATCAGTGTTTCGGTTTCTCAGGAAATTCGGGATCAACCTACCCCTGGACCCAGCAATACCACTCTTGGGAATATACCCAAGAGATGCCCTATCATATGACAAAAGCATTTGTTCAACTATGTTCATAGCAGCATTATTTGTAATAGCCAGAACCTGGAAACAACCTAGATGCCCTTCAATGGAAGAATGGATGAAGAAAGTGTGGAATATATACACATTAGAGTACTATGCTGCGGTAAAAAACAATGACTTCTCGAATTTTGCATGCAAATGGATGGAAATAGAAAACACTATCCTGAGTGAGGTAACCCAGACCCAAAAAGAGGATCATGGGATGTACTCACTCATAATTGGTTTCTAGCCATAAATAAAGGTCACTGAGTCTATAATTTGTGATCCTAAAGAAGCTAAATAAGAAGGTGAACCCAAAGAAAAACATATAGTTATTATCCCTGCTATGGGAAATAGACAAGATTGCTGGGCAAAAATTTGGGATCTTGGGGGTGGGGTGGGATGGGGGTAAGGGGAGATTGGGAGAGAAAAGTGAGAAGGGGAGGATGGGGGGAACTTGGGGAAACGGGATAATTGGGGATAAAACAAGGTTGGATAGAGGAGCAGGGAATCACATAACTTAATTAAGGGAACCACCTTAGGGTTGGTAAGAGACATGAACCTAGAGTGGCTCCCAGGTGCCCAGGGCAATGTTTCCAGTTAGTTCCTTGGGCAGCTGAGGATAGGGAACCTGAAATGACCCTATCCTATAGCCATACTGATGAATATCTTGCATATCACCATAGAACCTTCATCTAGCGATGGATGGAGATAGAGACAGAGACCCACACTGGAGCATCGAACTAAGCTCCCAAAGTCCCAATGAGGAGCAGAAGGAGGGAGAACATGAGCCTGGAAGTCAGGACCACGAGAGGTGCACCCATCCACTGAGACAATGGGGCTGATCTATTGGGAACTAACCAAGGCCAGCTGGACCGTGACTGAAAAAGCATGGGATAAAACCGGACTCTCTGAACATGGCAGACAATGAGGGCTGATGAGAAGCCAAGGACAATGGCATGGGGTTGTGTTCCTACTTCATGTTCTGGCTTTGTGGGAGCCTAGCCAGTTTGGATGTTCACCTTCCTAGACCTGGATGGAGGAGAGAGGACCCTGGACTTTACACAGGGCAGGGAACCCTGACTGCTCTTCGGACTGGAGAGGGAGGGGGAAGAGGAGTGGGGGGAGGGGGAGAGGGCCGGGAGGAGGGGGAGGGATATGGGAGGCTGGGAGGAGGCAGGAAATATTTTTTTTCAATAAAAAAAAATTGGGATCTTGGGGGAGGGGTGGGATAGGGGTAAGGGGAGATGGGGAGAGAAATGTGAGAAGGGGAGGATGGGGGGAACTTGGGGAATTGGGATGGTTGGGATAAAGGAAGGATGGATATGGGAACAGGGAAGCATATATCTTAATTAAGGGATCCAGCTTAGGGCAGGCAAGAGACCTGAACCTAGAGGGGCTCCCAGGTGCCCAGGGGGATGTCCCCAGTTCGTGCCTTGGGCAGCTGATGATAAGGAACCTGAAATGGCCCTATCCTATAATCACACTGATGAATATCTTGCATAACACCATAGAACCTTCATCGGGCGATGGATTGAGATAGAGACAGAGACCCACATTGGAGCACCGGACTGAGCTCCCTATGTCCCATTGAGGAGCAGAAGGAGGGAGAACATGAGCAAAGAAGTCAGGACCACAAGGGGTGCACCCACCCACTGAGACAGTGGGCTTGATCTATTGGGAGCTCACCAAGGCCAGCTGGACTGGAACTGAAAAAGCATGGGATAAAACCGGACTCTCTGATCATGGCGAACAATGAGGGCTGATGAGAAGCCAAGGTCAATGGCACTGGGGTTTGATCCTACTTCATGTTCTGGCTTTGTGGGAGCCTAGCCAGTTTGGATGCTCACCTTCCTAGACCTAGATGGAGGGGGGAGGACCTTGGACTTTCCACAGTGCAGGGAACACTGACTGCTCTTCGGACTGGAGAGGGATGGGGAAAGGAGTGGGGGAGGGGGAGTGGTGTGGGAGGAAGGGGAGGGAAATGGGAGGCTGGGAGGAGGCGGAAATTTTTAAAATAAATAAATAAATAAATAAATAAAATACCTAAGCTGGCTTATTTGCACAGACCTTCTTTCAATTCCAGGTCTCAGCAGCTATCCTTTGCTTTCCAGCAATCAAACAATTCAAAACCAACACAATGACATACAGGATCCAGACTCCCAGTGTATCTCTCATCTTTACATGGCTTTTGTCTTTTATATTACTTCTGATGTCTCTTTAAAGACTTCCTGTGACTGCCTATACGCATTACCTTTCTTTCTTAAATCTATGCACATTGTAAAGCACGCTAGAACCTATTAAGAGGTTTTTCCATCTGGACTTCTTTTACTGCATATCCCTTTTACTGCCTTTTTTGACCACAGGAGCACACTCTAACCTGTTAAACTACACCTGGATCCTCCACATGTTCTAGCAGCTGGCTCCTCCCACTCTCAGGTTGGGTCATGAAAGCCAAGTCCAAAGCTTGCAGCCAGGTTGGACACACATGACCGGGAACTGGTTATTCAACCAGGCATTCAACCTTCCTAGAGCTCTAGAATGCCGATGCTTGAGCTGTGACAGGCATTTTTACTTCATTTTTTGTTCTAATTAGCATACTGATTGCTCAAGGGCTTGCCAGAGGTATAAACTCTTAAAGGAGCCATATACTTTTTTAAAGCTTTTTCAGGCCCTACTTGAAAATATGGGTCCATGTTGAGCACCAAAGTGTTGTTGGATGTTTTACTCTCTTGGCTGCTACTCATCCCCCCCTCCCAAAAAATCACAGAGGCTTATTCTTAATCACAAACTCACAGCCTTATCTTGCCTTGTTTCTTGCTAGTTTTCTTAGTGTGAATTATCCCAACTACCTTTTGCCTCTGGGCAAAATTCTTTCTCTATTTCTGCATACCTTTCTTTACTTCTCCGTGGTTTGCTGTGTAGCTGGGTAGCTGGCCCCTGACATTCTCCTCTCATTGTTCTCTTGCTCTTCATTCTCTCTCCTCCCAAATTTCTCCTATTTATACTCTCTGCCTACTAGCCCTTCCTATCCTTGCTACTGCCTCACTATTGGCTGTTCATCTCTTTATTAGGATCATCAGGTGTTTTAGACAGGCACAGTAACACAGCTTCACAGAGTTAAACAAATGCAGCATAAACAAAAGTCACACACCTGAAAATAATATTCCCAACACCAACCTCTGATGAGCATATGTGTTACCAATGAGTTCAAAGTGGTTGTTACCTCCTGTTCACATGGTCCCAACTAACATGATGCCATCAAAATAGTTCATCAATGTGATATTTTTTGAGAGACAGACAATCGAGATCCCTTCTAGCCATATCACATGGGGAAGAAAAGGTAATATATTACTGATATAAAGGAAGATAGTCCAATGCCATCTCTATATCTACAGTTTTAAATAGATCGGTTAGTGTATAATGAAACAAATGTTTTGATTTTGCTGAAATTACACTGGAAATAACAATCACAGTTCATGAAGCCATACAGGAATGAAGTTAGCTTTCCCAAAGACTCTTAAGTCCTAATAACAAAGTTGAAAACTCAAGATTAGATTGATTAGTAAATTATTAAACAGACCCATATTTCAGGGTCTGTTTCAGAAAATGAAGGATATGTATCTAACGGAGGCTCCAGTAAGGAGTTGAGGGAGCTGCCACCTGCAACCATATCAGTGGTGTCTTATTTTCAGTTTTGCCTGAACAAAGAAATACATCTTTTTTACCTATTTTATTAATTTTAAAGTTTGATCATGAAGTCTAAAATATGGAGTCTTTGGCTCTTACACACAATCACATACAAACACACAAATATATACCTATATTAAATACACCATAAGTTTATCTGGTGCCAAAGGAAGGCAGAAAAGTGCATCTGACCTCCTGGTCCACAATTCACAGGAACTTCAGAGTCACTTATGTGGGTGATAGTAACCAAACTTAGATAACCAACATTCAGCAGTACTACTGAGTTCAGTCTCCAGCTCCCGAAGATGTCATTGTGATACAGAAAACGAAGCCCCTTTACTCCTTCTGCTTCTGTCATTTGCAGGTAATCAAAGTGCCAGCTACTTGGTCAACAAAGAACTGGTTTTCAATTCCCTTGTGGATGGATTCTGCACATTGTTTAATTTTTAACACGGTTCTCAATATAAATGAACCCAATGAGAGATTCACTTGATAAGAGATGAGTCTGTACTATGCTAGAAAAAGATCCATAATGTGATGTATACTTTTAAAATTTGATTATTTTTATTTTACGGGAATAGGTGTTTTGCCTGCATTTATGGCTGTATGAGGGTGTTAAATCTCCTGAAACTGGACTTACAGACTTGTGAGCATCCATGTGGGTGTTGAAAATTGATCCTGGGTCCTCTGGAGAAACAGCCATCTTTCCAGATCCCCTATTTTGACTTTTTGAGACAGGCTATCTCTCGATAGATAGATAGATAGATAGATAGATAGATAGATAGATAGATAGATAGATAGATAGATAGATAGATAGATATGTGTGTATGTATATATGTGTGTGTATGTATATGTGTGTATATATGATGGAGGAGGGTCATATGTCTATTGGTTAATAAAGAAACTGCCTTGGCCCTTCTGATAGGACAGCTGCTTAGATAGGCAGAGTAGACAGAACAGAATGCTGGGAGAAAGAAGCCGAATCAGTCAGTCGCCATGATTCTCCCACCCGGCACAGACGCAGGTTAAGAATCTCCCTGGTAAGCCACCAGCTTGTGGTGCTACACACGTTAGTAGAAATGGGTTAAAGCAAGACGTGAGAGTTATCCAATAAGAGGCCAGGCAATGTTTAAAAGAATACAGTTTCCGTGTAATTATTTTGGGGCATAAGCTAGCCATGCGGGAGCCGGGGCGGCCGGAATGCAGCCCACCGCTCTACTTACTACGTGTGTGTGTGTGTGTGTGTGTGTGTGTGTGTGTGTGTGTGTGTGTAGAGTGCTCCTCTACACACAGGTGAGCTATGTTTTTAAAGGATTTATCTTTGAACTAGGCAGTGAAAGAACAATATAAGTCAAAAGAAGAAGCATCATTTTTTAAATGAGCAATAATACTTCTTGAGATTTTTCAATGTATTCAACTATTTTCTTAATATTTTGGTAAAAAAATTTGCATTATAAATCTCCTTCCTTTCAAACTTCTTAACTGATGCTGTGGTGGTGATGTCGCACACCTTTTATCCCAGCACTTGGGAGGCAGAGGCTGGAAGATCTCTTTGATTTCAAGATAAACCTGGACTATACAATTCCAGGACACTAAATAAGGTGAACCCAAAGAAAAACATATAGGCATCCTCCTGAATATTAACTTTCATCAGGCGATGAAAGGAGACTGAGACAGAGACCCACATTGGAACACCAGACTGAAATCTCAAGTTCCAAATCAGGAGCAGATGGAGAGAGCACGAGCAAGGAACTCAGGACCGCGAGGGGTGCACCCACACACTGAGACAATGGGGATGTTCTATCGGGAACTCACCAAGGCCAGCTGGCCTGGGTCTGAAAAAGCATGGGACAAAACTGGACTTGCTGAACATAGCGGACAATGAGGACTACTGAGAACTCAAGAAGAATGGCAATGGGTTTTTGATCCTACTGCACGTACTGGCTTGTGGGAACCTAGGCAGTTTGGATGCTCACCTTACTAGACCTGGAGGAGGGAGGTGGGTGGTCCTTGGGACTTCCCACAGGGCAGGGAACCCTGATTGCTCTTTGGGCTGATGAGGGAGGGGGACTTGACCAGGGGAGGGGGAGGGAAATGGGAGACAGTGGCGGGGAGGAGGCAGAAACTTTTAATAAATAATTAATTAATAAATAAATTTGAAAAAAAAAAAAACAATTCCAGAACAGCCAGGGCTACTCAGTGAAAAAAAAAATGTGTGTAAACAGCAGTGCCATGGTGTGCATAAGTCAGTTAGAGTAGAACGTATAGCTCTCTGTTCTCTACTTGTTCTAGTACTAGAGATCAAACTGAAGTAGTGAAGTTTGACAGTAAGTGCCTTAAATTGTTGAGTGATCTCACTGGACCTTATTTCTGTATGTGTTGGTGTGTGGTGTGCATGCAACCCAAGTGTAGTCATAGGGGGAAAACTTCTATGAAAAATGTTGGTCTTCCAGAGAGTGAACTCAGGTCACCAGCTTCACAGCAACTACATTTATGCATTGATAAAATTCCCTGGCGCTCATTTCAGAGAAAATGTTAAGAACAAGTATTTAGTCCTCAAAATAAAATAACATGATCCAAAAATATTGAATGACAGCATACATAACAATTTCACTTGAAAATACATTTTACTATTAAAATGATCTCTTTTTTGTTTTCTTTGAATACAATATGTTTACAACCTGAAAAGCAGACAATATTTTAAGGGTAGAGTAGCACTACTAATTCTACTCGCACAACAGTGAGACAACTTAGTAAGAAAAATGTATGTGGAATAAAAGGTTCTTTTATTAGGTTCATGGGGATATTCACTAGTGTAAAATTTTCCATGCTTTTGATGTTTACTGCAACATACAAAGACTTTACCACATTGATTACTTTCATAGGGTTTTTGTCAAGTCTGACCTCTTTCATGACTGTGAAGATGATTTTATATGCAAAGATATTACCAAACTTACTGCATTCATAGAATAAGTTCTTTCATTTATTTGAAGGTGACTGTTACATGATATGTCTCTACTACACTGACTACATCCATAGTGTTTCTATCCAGTATGACTTCTTTCATGCCTCTGAAAATGACAGCCTTTGTATGCAAAGGCTGTACCGCATTGGTTATATCCATAGAATTTCTCTCCAGTGTGACTTCTTTCATGCCTGTGAAGATTACTGTGACATGCAAAAGCTTTACCATATTGACTACATTCATAGGGTTTCTTTCCAGTATGATTTATTTCATGCTTGTGAAGACTACTCTTATACTTAAATGCTTTACCACACTGGCTACATTCATAGCGTTTCTCTCCAGTATGAATTCTTTCATGCCTGTGAAGATGACTGTTATGTGCAAAGGCTTTACCACACTGACTACATTCATAGGGTTTCTCTCCAGTATGACTTCTTTCATGTTTTTGAAGATAACTGTTCTGTGCGAAGGCTTTACCACACTGACTACATTCATAGGGTTTCTCTCCAGTATGGTTTCTTACATGCCTGTGAAGATCACTTTTATATACAAAGGCTTTACCACAGTGATTACATCCATAGGGTTTCTCTCCAGTATGAATTCTTTCATGTATTTGAGGAAGGCTTTTATAGGCAAAGGTTTTACCACATTGATTACATTCATAGGGTTCTTCTCCAGAATTACTTCTTTTATGTATTTGAAGATATCTGGGACGTGCAAAAGCTTTATGATATTTATCATATTCATATCTTTTCTCCCTAATATAAATTCTACCAACTTGATGAAGATTGTGACATGCAAAGTCTTGATCACTTTTACTATATTCACAGGGTTTTAGTTCCAAGTGAGTTCTCTGGTATGCTTTCACAGAAGAATCAGATCTAAAGACTTTATCACATTGATTACATTCATAGAGATCATCTTTATCACTGGTTGTTTTATGTGTTTGAAGACATCTGTGAGAGCTAAACCCTTTAGTACTTGGTTTGCATTTATTACTTCCTCTTCCCATAAGAGTTTTTTCACATCTTTGAAGAGAACTCAAAGTTTGGTCACACTGATTCCATGCATAACATTTTCTCGTACTGTGATAAACACTACATGTGCAAAGTAAACCAGAAGAGACAGTCAAAGTTTCATATTCACTGCAATTACAAGACTTTTCTCCAATGAGAGTTTGCTGATGTATTCCCACAGACGTTGGAAAATCAGTTAACTGTAAATTTGTTTCACGGTTATCACGTCTTCTCGTGGTGGGGACTACTACATCTCTTCCAATTGTTCTGAGAAAGACAGGAGTACAATGCTTCTTGTTTCCCTTATATTCACATGGTTTGGATCCAGAGTGACAGATGATATACCTGGTAAAGGAAGAAAAACAAATAAAAGCTTTTTGCATTGCACTGACATAGGCTAACATTTTATGTTTCATACAGTTGTGATTGTGATATATGTATGGATTCATGTTTCTAGAGCACAACAACTTCCTGGTCTCTCATAAAGTGCTCAACGCACTAAAATATGCTAAGTAACTTACTACAAATATATGAGAAACACTACTTTTAATATGAAAGATTACTTATAAAAGATCTTAGACATACACTAATCCCCCATAAATGTGTATACCTTTTGGGATAATTGAGTGTTATGAACCTAAATTGATGGATAGTTCTACAACATGCCTCTCATATGACCATGATTAAAATGATGACATCTGTTATGGCATTGTTTCCTTTTCTTATTCTTGTTTTGTTTTGTTTTCTGTTGTTGTTGTTGTTTGGGTTTTTTTTGGTTTGGGGGATTTTGGTTTTTGTTTTTTAGGTTTTTTTTTCTTGAGATAGGTTTCTCTGTAGCTTTGGATTCTGTCCTGGAGCTTTCTCTGTAGACCAGGCTAGCCTCAAATTCACAGAGATCCACCTGCCTCTGCCTCCCAAGTGCTTGGACTAAAGCCATGCACTGCCACTGCCCAGTTCCTTGTCTTATTCTTAAAGGAAATGCTTTAAATGATCAGCTACCTGACACTGCAGTTCATGGTGCTGTAGAAATTTAATAGCCATCACACAGCTGTGCTTATTTACACTGATGCATTTTATTAAAAGTTCAGGGTACATTAACATGTCTTCAGAGGCACATATGTATTAGCTTGCACATGAAAATTACCTTCTGTGTCTTCTAGAATTTTGAGAATGGTCTTCAATATTCTGTTCTTCCCATTTGTACCCTACAATACAGTACTAGAAAATATATGTGATATATTACTGGAAATTAGGAACAATTGAAATTACTATCTTTCATGAATCTTAGAATCATGCCTTATTTACTCAACAGATTTTTCCTCAATAATTCCTCAATAACATTAAATTTTTCTGGAGAGCACCAATCTCCAAGTCTTGTCTCCTTAAGTTAAAAAGTAACAGAAAGCTCATATTCCTACCTATAGCAGTGAGGTTCTCACAGGTTTCCAGCATCACATCTTTGTAGAGACTCTTCTGGGAAGGATCCAGCAAAACCCACTCTTCATGAGTGAAGTTCACATGCACATCCTCCTAGGTCACTGCATCCTAAAGTGTACATATGCATCCCACATATGTACATAATAGAAATGTCAGACTTGGTTCAGCAGGTAAAACTCCTGCAGGCAGACCCATCCACCCCCATCACCCACTGGACCCTATAACCTACAAGTACTACTCTGTCCCTCAAGCCCACAGAACCCATCATCCTCACACACACACACACACACACACACACACACACACACACACACACACACCAACCATTCCCCATGACATCAGAGGCCCACAGAGGAACAGGTTCCACCTACACAGATTGGAAGAAGAAGTAAGTGACTGGTCTCCTGACCCTAGCCCCAGTCTCTAGACCCTAGACCCCAGGGCACATCCTATGACCCTTCCTCACTCAGTGCAGACCCAGCAGTCAGTCAAAAGATAAGGCTCTTGTGGGCATGATGCTCAGCTACCCCTGACCTATTGGATCCTGTAACTGACAAGTCCCACTCCACACCCAACTCACAGAACCCATCATCCCACCCCAACCAACCATCCCCCATGGCATCAGTGGCCCCTGGAGGCACAGAACCCATCTGCACCAATTGGAGGAAGAGCAGCTCTAGAGGCAGACACCACCAGCACCAGTTAGGGGAAGAGCAGCCCCCTGAGGCACAGGCACCTCCTGCACCATTGGAGGAAGAATCAACACCTGATCCTATAACTACCCCATTCCCAGATGGGTAGATGGCAGTGTGAGAATGCATGCAGCAACATAAAAACCAACATGGCACAACCAGAAACGAGATCTACAACAGAAAGACCTGAACATTCCAATGCAGATGAAGATGAAAATAATCTTAAAAATAACTTTTTTAAAATATGATAGAGGTCCTGAAGAGAAAATTTTAAAAATCCCTTAAAGGAATTGAGGAAAAGATAAAGCAAAAAATGGGGAAAAATCAATAAGTCCTTAAAAGATAGCCAAGAAAAAAAACAATCAAACAGGTGAAAAAACATTTAATCCAACAGTCTTAACACAAAACATCTAGGAAATCTAGGACATCATGAAAAGACCAAACCTAAGAAAACTAAGGAAAAAGTAGTCCAACTCAAGGGCTCAGAAAATATATTCAACAAAACCACAGAAGAAAACTTTCTGAACCTAAAGAAGGACATGCCTATGAAGATACAAGCTTACAGAACACCAAACAGATTGAAAATAAGACCCCTCACTACATAATAACACTAAACAGAATAAAAAATATTAAGAGCTTCAAAGGAAAAAGGTCAGTAACATATAAAGACAGATCTATCAGACTAACACCCAATTACTAAATGGAGACTCTGAAAGGCAGTAGGTCCTAGACATATGTTTTGCAGACACACAAAAAAAAAAAAAAACCACAGATTCCAGCCCATACTACTATACCCAGAAAAACTTTCAACCACTACAGATGGAGAAAACAAGATAGTTCATGATAAACCAGATTTAAACAATACCTATCCATAAATCCAGCCCTACACAAAATACCAGAAAAAAGACAGCTGAACCCATGAAAACACAGAAAATAGATAATCCCACACCAGCAAATCCCAAAGATAAGAAACACACACACTGCCAACAAAACAAAAAAATAAACAGGAATTAACAATCATTAGTCATTAATATCCCTTAATATAAATGGGCTCAATTCGCCTACAGAAAAACACAGGCTAACATAATGGGTACAAAAACAGGAGCCAACCTTCTGCTGCATACAAGAAACACACATCAACTTCAAAAACAGACACTACCTCAGATTAAAGGGTTAGGAAAAGATTTTCCAATCAAATGAAAATAAGAAGCAAGTTCTGTAGCTATCCTAATACCTAACAAAGTAAACTTCAAACTAAAATTAATCAAAGAGGTGGAGAAGGCCATTTCATATTCATCACAGGAAAAAAAAAACACAAAGACGAAGTCTCAATTCTGAAAATTTATGCCCCAAATACTAGGGCATCCACATTTGTAAAAGAAACATTACAAAAGCTTAAATTGCACATCAAACCCCACACACTAATAGTGGGAGACTTCAACATACCACTATCACCAATGGACAGGTCTGCAAAAGAGAAAATTAACAGAAAAATAAGGGAACTTTGTTGAAGGGGCTGCTTGTTTGTTTCCAGCCACTTAGACCCAAATAATCACACAGAAACCATATTAATTAAGTCACTGCTTGGCCCACTAGTTCTAGCTTCTTATTGACTAACCCATATCCACTAATCTGTGTATTGCCACGTGGCTGTGTCTTACCAGCTAAAGATCAGCATCTGTCTCCAGCAGGCTACATGACTTCTCTGACTCCTCCTTCTTTCTCCAAGAATTTTAGTTTTAAATGTTTAGTTTTCCCCACCTAGCTCTTTTCCCCTATAGCTCTGCTATAGGCCCAAAGCAGTTTATTTATCAATGGTATTCAAGCATACAGAGGAAAATTCCATATCACCTCCCTTTTCATGTTTAAATAAAAGGGGAGGTTTTAATTTTAACATAGAAAAATTACATATATTCTATCATAACTAAGGAAAACTATATTATTACTGTCTATTCTTCAACTCCATCAAAGACTCCAGAAGAATATATTACCTAAGTAAACAGGAAGTACAGTGTAAGCAACTCCCAAAACTCTAGAATTGACAGAGAAATCTCACTGCCTGGACAGTCACCCAAAGCTCTTCAGTATCATTGGGGCATCTGTCTTCAGCCTACTGGCCCATAGTAGACAGCAGACTTTTCCATGAAGCAGAAAATTTCAAAGACAGTTCCACCTATAATGGCAGTTTACTCTTCTGAGTCCTGAAAAATGTCTGGTAGTCTCTTTCATGAAGCAGGAACCCCAAAAGATGGTCTTATCTTTAGACAAGTTCAGAAGTCATTTATCTGCAGGTCCTACATGTGCAATTCATCAAGCAGTCAAGGCAAAAACAATTTCTTGACAAAATGGCTAACAAACTCCATAAGGAGCTTCTTTGATGCCCATCTTCCTCTTGAAGTAATTGGTGATGCCAGGAGCATATGTGTCTCATTGTCATGAAAAATTCTAAGTTCTTAAAACAATTTAGATGCCATATTCTGTAGTCTTTGAAAGGTTTGAAGAATGCCTATCCATCTGAAATTCATCTCTGTACATCTAGAAAATCTAACAAAAATCTATCATGACTACAAGCTTGAGTGTTATAGATGATTATCTATTAACCTATATCTCTTAATAATACACTACATTTTAAATCAAGGGCAGAAATACATACACACAGTGTAACAAAATTGACCTTAAGTTGGTATCAATAAAGCAAGATCCATACTGATACAAATATCTATATTAAATCCCCCTTTAAATGTAAACAAACATTTAAAGACAATATTTGGGAATATGGGCATAGATCCATCCAAACTTCTTTCTACTGTTTATTGTGCAAAGTAATTTTTGAGGGGTGTTCGAGGAAACCTTTCAGGGGGTCTTGGTCCATTAAACCTTTCAGGGGATCTTAGTCCATCAAACCATATTAGTCTGGAATGAATCCACAGGTTCTCATCCTCATCCTCCGTGGAAATAAAAGAAAAATCTCTTTTCCAAAGCAACATATCCTTAGACCCAAATTTTGAAGTCATAATACCTTTGTAATATACAGTGTTGGTTTAGCTTAGCAGCCCAATGAAATGTCTCTCTGTACTTAGCTCATTCACAGTCAAACAATTCAAAGATAACACAATAATATACATAATCCAGACTGTCTGTGAATTTTCCATCTTTACATGGCTTAGTTTTCTTTACTCCTTTTAATCTATGCCTATCTGTACTCTGTCTCTTTAAAGATTTTACCTTCTTTTTTTAAAACCATTTACTTCTTCTTATAACTGTTTATATTCTTTTTCTTCTCTCTCCCATGCCTACGTACATTTACCCAACACTGTGACCCATTTAGAGGTCTTTTATGTCTGAATCTGTCCTATTGTGTATCTGTAATTCTTTACCATCCAGGAGCACTTCTTAAAATGCTAAACGCTTCTTAGAAACTTAAGCTAAACCATTCCTAGGGTATATATGGCCTGCCTGCTTGTTCCACCCAGTCTGACATGTGGAGGAAGTCCATTCACTGCCTCTGAGAGCCACACACATTGCCCCACTTTCAGAAACCCAGATGGTCCACATTGCCATCAAGCAAGCCACAACACACTGCTCACAAACCCCATCCAAATGTTCCATCTCCCAAAAGAGCCAGAGGTCATGCTGGCAACATGGCACAAAAAGCCAGCATTTCAAAAAGATGCGGCTTTTTTTGTCTGCTACAGCTGAGTCAGGAAAACCTCTCTTAAAAGAGCTGCAGTATGCCACCAGCAAACAGTAAGAAGTTGTGTTAAACTCTGTGTTTTTGTGCCTAGAATTAAGCTCTCTCAGGTTTTTAAGTGAATTTTAGTTTGCCACATTGGTGCAAACTGTAGTATGGAGGGCTGCTTGTTGGTTCCCAGGTACCTGGCTGGCTTAGAACCGAAATAATCACACAGAAACTGTATTAATTAAATTACTGCTTGGCCCACTAGCCCTAGCTTCTTATTGGCTAAATCTTATATATTAATTTAGCCCATTTCTATTAACCTATACATCAGCATGTTGGGCACCAGTTTGTTGCAGGGGACTGCTTGTTTGTTCCTGGCTGCTTAGACCCAAAATGATCACAAAGAAACCATATGAATTAAGACACTGTTGAGCTACCTAGGTGGGAGCAGGACTGAGAAAACAAGCTCCATGGGAGCAGGAGAGCGGACCCAGTCCAGGGACATTGGCAGACCAGGACTGAGCAAGCAACCTGGGCTAGAGCAGACCTGAGACAGCAAACTCCACTAGAACAGATACAGGGGAGCAACCACTGACCAAGTGAGCCAGAGCCATAGACTGCTGAGGGTCCAGACGTGAATCTAGGACCTTCAAGGGAGTAGACCTAAGCCAGGGCTCCTGTGGGTCTGGGAGTGAGGCTAGGATCTCCCAGGTACTAGGCCTGAGCCAGGACCTCTGCCAATCTGGATGTGAATCTGGGACCTCCAAGGGAGTAGGCAGGAATCAGAGATCTCTGTGGGTCTAGATGAGAGTCTGGGACCTCAAAGGGAGTAAGGCTGAGCCAGGTCCTCTGCAGGTCTGGGCGCACCCAATCCTGGGAACTCTGAGGGAGTAAACAGGAGCCAGAGTTCTTTACAAGGCCAACCCCAAGCCAGGGACCTCTGCAGGAACAGATACAGACCAGAGACATCAAGAGAAACAGGTCTGAGCCAACAACCTAGGTTAGAGCAGGCCTGAGAAGACAAACTCCAAGGGAGTGGAGCAAAGCTGGGGAGTACTGAATGACCTCCAGGAATATGGAGTGACCAAAAGGAGTAACTAGAACCGTGGCACTGACTATACCATGAGGAACAACCATCTGAACCTTAGATTCACTGGCACCTAGAAGATTAATCAACAGAATCACAGACAACCCCAAACACACCTATTAGAAGAAAAGATGAGTATAAAAGATAAGGACATATGCAACACCACAAAGAGCAACATGACACCAGTAAAACTTAAAAGACCCTGCAACAAGAACACTTGAACAATCAAATATAGATAAAGAGGAGAAAATTACATTAAAAAATAACCTCAGGAGAATATTTGAGACTCTTAAAAAGGTAATGAGAAATTCCCTCAAAGAAGTGGAGGAAAAGACAACAAAAAATTGGAAGACATCAGCAAATCCCTTAAAGAAAACCAAGAAAAAGCAATCAAACGTATGAAAGAAACTATTCAAGACTTGAAAAATGAAATAGAGACAATAAAGAAAACACAAAAAAAGGGAATTATAGAAACAGAAATCATGAGAAAACAATCAGGAACCACAAACACAAGCATGAACAGCAGAATACAAGAGACAAAAGAGAGAATCTCAAGCGCTGAAGATACAATGAAGGAAATAGACTTATCAGTCAAAGAAAACATTAAATCTAACAAAAGCTTAACCCAAAATATCCAGAAAATATGCAACACCATGAAAAAGCCAAACCTAAGAATAATAGGTATAGCAGAAGGAGAAGTTCAACTTAAAAGTACAGAAAATATATTTAACAAAATCATAGAAGAAAACTTTCTCAACCTAAAAAAAGATATGTCTATGAAGATACAAGAAGCTTACAGAACACCAAATAGATTGGATCAAAAGAAAGTCCCCTCACCACATAATAATCAAAACACTAAACATACAGAGTAAAGAAAGAATATTAAGAGCTGCAAAGGGAAAAGGCCAAGTAACATATAAAGGCAGACCTATCAGAATTACACCTGACTTCTCATTGGAGACAATGAAATCCAGAAGGTCATGGTCAAGTGTTACGCAGACATTAAGAAACCATGGATGCCAGCCCAGATTATTATACCCAGCAAAACTTTCGATTACCGTAGGACAAAAGAAGATATTCCATGACAAAACTAGATTTCACCAATACTTAGCCACACCCAGCCCTACACAAAATGCTAGAAGGAAAATTCCAACCCAAGGAAGTTGGCTACATCAACAAAAACACAGACAATTGATGGTCACATAGCAGGAAATCCCAAAGAAAGGGGAAACACACAAATTAACATCACCAACAATAAAAACTAAATTAACAGGAGATAGCAATCATAGGTCATGATTATCCCTTAATATAAATGGACTCAACTCACCTATAAAAGGCACAGGCTAATAGATTGGATATGAAAACAGAATCCATCCTTCTTCTGCATACAAGAAACACATCTCAACCTCAAAGACAGACAATGTCTCAGAGTAAAGGATTGGGAAAAAATATTCCAATCAAATGGACCAAAGAAACAAGCAGGTGTACCTATCCTAATATCTAACAAAATAGACTTCAAACAAAAATCAATCAAAAGAGACAAAGAAGGACACTTCATATTAGTCACAGGGAAAATTCATCAAGAGGAAACCTCAATACTGAACATCTATGCCCCAAATACAAGGGTACTCTCATATGTCAAAGAAACACTTCTAAAGCTTAAATCACAATTAGACCTCATACACTAATAGTGGGGAGACTTCAACACTCCCCTCACACCAGTGGACAGGTCAATCAGAAAATATTGAACAAAGAAATAAGAGAAATAACAGATATTATGACTCAAATGGACTTAACAGAAATCTACAGAACATTCCATCCAAACAGAAAAGAATATACCTTCTTCTCAACACCTCATGGAACCTTCTCAAAAATTGACCACATACTCAGTAACAAAAAGAAACCTCAACAAATATTAAAAAAAATGGAATAACCCAATGTACCTTATCAGATCACCATAGTTTAAAACTAGAAGTCAACAGAAATACCAATTCCAGAAAACCCACAAACACATGGAAATTAAACAATGCTCACCTGAACCATCAATGGGTCAAGGAAGAAATAAAGGGGGAAATTAAAGACTTTCTAAAATT
Source organism: Alexandromys fortis (assembly GCF_014885135.2). Classification (NCBI taxonomy): domain Eukaryota; kingdom Metazoa; phylum Chordata; class Mammalia; order Rodentia; family Cricetidae; genus Alexandromys; species Alexandromys fortis. Next base: position 216,958 of record NW_026068121.1, read on the forward strand.
CAACGAAAATGACCACACAACATACCCAAATTTATGGGACACAATGAAAGCAGTGTGAAGAGGCGAGTTCATAGCATTAAATGCTTACATAAAAAAGCTGAAAAAATCCCACACTAGTGAATTAACAGAACATTTGAAAACTTTAGAACAAAGATGCAAACTCCCCCAAAAGAACTAGACGACAGGAAACAATCAAATTGAAAGCTGAAATCAACAAAATAGAAACAAAGAAAACAATGCAAAGAATCAATGAGACAAAGAGTTGGTACTTTGAGAAAATCAACAAAAATAGACAAACCTTTATCCAAACTAACCAAAAGGCCGAGAGATAATATCCAAATTAGCAAAATCAGGAATGAAAAAGGGGACATATCAACAGACATGGAGGAAATACAGAGGATCATCAGGTCATATTTTGAAAACCTGTACTCTACAAAATTGGAAAACTTAAAGGAAAATGATAACTTTCTGGATAAATATCACTTACCAAAATTAAATCAAGACCAGATAAGCAAATTAAACAGACCTATAACTGCTGAAGAAATAGAAAAGTTATCAAAAGTCTCCCAACCAAAAAAAGCCCAGAACAGATGGTTTCAGCTCAGAATTCTACAAGACTTTTAAAGAAGAACTAATACCAATACTCCTCAAATTATTCCACACAATAGAAACAGAAGGAACAATGCCAAACTTTTTATGAGGCTACAATTACACTGATACCCAAACCACAGAAAGACATTACTAAGAAGAAGAATTACAGACCAATCTCACTCGTGAACATTGATGCAAAAATACTAAATAAAATACTGGCAACTGAAATCCAAGAACACATCAGAACCACCATACACCATGATCAAGTCAGCTTCATCCCACAGATACAGGGATGGTTAACATACAAAAATCTGTAAACATAATCCACCATATAAACAGGCTGAAAAATAAAAAAAAAAAAACATGATCATCTCATTAGATGCCAAAATAGCTTTTGAGAAAATACAACATCCCTTCATGATAAAGGTCTTGGAGAGAGCAGGGATACAAGGAACATAGCTAAACATAATAAAGGCAATATACAGCAGGCCAACAGGCAACATCAAACTAAAAGGAGAGAAACTTGTAACAAGAGCAGGGGGCCTGCTTGTTGGGGTTTTCTGTCCCACCAGGTTCCCCAGCTGTTTAGTCCCAGAGAAAAATCACACAGAGATCTTTATAAGTTATAAAGCTGATTGGCCCATTAGCTCTAGCTTCTCACTGGGTGACTCTCACATCTTGATTAACCCATTTTTCTGATCTATGTTAGCCATGTGGTTCAGTACCTTTTTTCAGTGAGGCAGATCATATCCTGCTGCTTCGGTGGTCTGGGCAGGAGTGGGAGGAATCAACTTCCTCCTTCCCAGAATTCTCCTGTTCTCATTACATCAGTTCTGCTTCCTGTCTGGTTTTCCCACCTATATTTCCTGCCTGGCCAATCAGCATTTATTTATAACATGATTGACATAATACAGACAATTCTCCCGCACCAGAAACTCCCAGCGATTCCACTGAAATCAGGAACAAGACAAGGTTGTCCACTCTCTTCATATCTATTCAATATAGTTCTTGAGGTCCTAGCTAAAGCAATAAGACACCAAAAGGAGATCAAGGGGATACAAATCAGAAAAGAAGTCAAACTCTCACTGTTTGTTGATGATATGATAGTCTACATAAGCGACCCCAACAATTCTACCAAGGAACTTCTACAACTCATAAACACTTTCAGTAATGTAGCAGGATATAAGATTAACTCAAAAAAAAAATCGGTATCCCTCCTGTACACAGATGATAAAAGGGCTGGGGAAGAAATCAGAGAATCAACACCCTTTACAATAGCCACAAATAGCATAAAATATCTCAGAGTAACTCTAACCAAACAAGTGAAAGACACACCTTTAATTACAAACTTCAGGCGGCAAAGACTGTGATTACCAAGACAGCCTGGTCTTATACAGATTGCCATGGCAGTCAAAGGTACATAGTGATACCCTGTGTCAAACCAACAGACAAATAAAAAGCACTCAGGGCTCAATCAAAATTCCTCCAAAGAGGTGAACATTCACTCCAAAGTGGAATGACCCCTTGTAAACTGTAAAGCATTTAATAATTCCTAGGAAGGAATGTATTTTTAAGAAGTTGCTACTGACAGAGTTCTCAAATGCATTAATAAAGTAAAGACCAATCCTAAAACAATAAAACAACAATAACAAAAAAAGATGAAGTATATAAAAATTAGTCAACAGATAAGATCACTTGTTGCTTTTAAAGAGGTCCTAGATCAATGCCCAGTACTCACTGAAGGTTACCAACTATTTCTATCAGGTCAAGACAATCCAATACTCTCACTTCAGTAAATAACAGGCAGATAAGTGGTACACATCCATACAAATAGGTAAAAGATTGAGACATCTGACTTATTAAAAAATGTAAAACCATACACAAAGCTAGGAACAATATTACACACTTGAAATTTAATAATTCAAGAGATCATTATTAATTTCATGACTGCATGCATTCTTGATCTGAAGAATGACGCCCTCTGCCAAAGTTCAGAAATCATGATGTGGGTAAAGCTCAGCACAAGAGCAAATGCTTGACAAAATCCTAATTCTATCAGCCAAAATTATGAGCATAAAAATATTAGGCAAAAAAAAGGAATTAGCAAGGGAAAGTAATTGCTTCTCCTTTATAGTCCATTGTTTAGGAGTGGAGTCTCTAATGATGGTGTTAGAGTGGTACAGGAGAGGAAGATTGCTCAGTTTCAACCACACAAGGAACTGTACAAACCCTCAAAGCCCTTTCCCAGGGACTACGTTCCTCCAGAAAGGCTCCTCCTCAGGGTTTTGTAAGTCACCAAAGACAAGTATTCAAATATAGCATTTATTTTTCAACCCACAGCAGCAAAAACAATTCATATCTGAAGAAGAGCTTCAGTCACTCCTTGTCATGAATCTTTTTTTTCCTGAGGGGAAAATTGAAGTCTCAGTTCTCAGGTTCTCTCAACATTTCAACAGCATACCTCACTGGCAATCTGAGTTCTGTGTCCCAAAGAGTAAAACAGTCAAATGTTCAGTCTTCATTTCTGGTCTAGCTCAAAGGTAAACAGAACTCACTAGGTCTGAAAGGTTGCACAGCAAGTCTATCGAAAAAAAAAAAAAAAAAAAAACCTAGGACTCACCAGTCGTCACCAAATCTTCTTTCCCTTCTCAGAGTGCAGCATGATGTTCTTGGACGGGAACATTGGTTCAGGTACCCCAGTTCTCATTCTGCAGCATGGTGGTTCATGAATTCATAAACCTTTCTGCTTCTTCTATGGAGTGATCAGTGACTGTGATATCATCAGGGCATTCCTCCGCTGTATGCATTGAACCAGACATTCTGTAAACCATCTTGCTTAATCCTCATCCTGTGAAAAAATACAGAAATGCCCACGACCCCACATTAATACAGGATTGGGTCCCTTGCATAATCCAGAGCAAAGGTCTCTCCACCTTGCTTTAGCAGAGGTTGTCTTGGTGCTGTCATGCCAAAATCTGTCCATGGCAGATGGCTCATAACATCCACATTCAAGAAGTTTAGTGTAAAAAAGTGCATGGTTCAAGGTCTTATGTGGCATTCAAGGATATAATTCCATTTTTATTTTTTGAAGTTGTTTTCAAGGAGCAATGGGCATGCTCCACAATCTTGTCCTTGAGAATTATAAGGAATACCTGTCTTGTGTTTGATATTCCATTGAGAACAAAATTGCTGAAATGTTTTACTAACATATCTGGATCCATTATCTATCTTCATTAATTTTGGGGCTCCCATACATAAGAAGCATTTTAAGCAATGAGTTATAACATGCTTAGCGGCTTCCCTGGTTTTTGCAGTAGCCGTCAAGAATCCTGAACATGTATCAGTTGTCACATGCACATATCTTAATTTGCCAAACTCTGTGATATGAGTAACATGGATTTGCCATACATGATTAGGAAGTAGTCCTTGGGGATTTACCCCCAGATGAGGTACAGGTAAATACTGTAAACACTGCTTAACAATTTGGTGAGCAGGTTCCCTTGTTAATCTAAATTGTTTTCTTAAACTTATACTGTTTTGATGAAGCAGAGCATACAATCGCTGAACAAGCTCAAGCTGAGATAAAGCAGTTATTTTTGTGAGTTTATCAGCTAAAGCATTACCTTCAGCTATTGGACCAGGAAGATTTGAATGCACTCTAATATTCCCTACAAAGCATGACAACCTTCTTTGTTGTACGGCATTTTGAATTTGCTGGAACAGCATCTTAACTTGCTTTTTGCCAATCCCAATACATGGGACAGTCTCTAGGACTTGAAGAGCATTAAGCATATATTGGCTGGGTATAGATTAAATGCCTTATTTACAAAAAGCTGAACACTGTAGTGGCATCTCATAGCTCAACTATTTGAGCTGAAGCCAGTTCCGTTTGCATTATAAGTCCTTCACCATTAACCATGTACACAGCTCTTCCATTGGAAGAACCATCTGTAAAAATTAACATAGCATCCTTTACAGGATCTTTTGCTACAACTTTAGGAAAAATAAAGTGGTATAGGAGGGTCTTGTTTCTATGTGTTGCTTTCATTGGTCAAATAAAGAAACTGCCTAGGCCTTTTGATAGGGCAGAACTTAGATAGGCGGAAAAGACAGAACTGGATTCTGGGTGGAGGAGGATTAGGAGGAGGAGGAGGAGGAGGAGGAGGAGGAAGAAGAAGAAGAAGAAGAAGAAGAAGAAGAAGAAGAAGAAGAAGAAGAAGAAGAAGAAGAAGAAGAAGAAGAAGGCGGCAGTGTGGTAGATGCCATGGGTCTCCTCTCCGAGATGGACGCTGGTTAGACTCATGCTGGTAAGCCACAGTCAAGTGGCAATACACATTAATAGAAATTGGTTAATTAAGATGTGAGAGTTAGCCAATATGAGGCTAGAAATAATGGGCCAGGCGGTGTTTAAATGAACACAGTTTCTGTGTTATTATTTCTGGGGCTAAGCTAGCTGTGTGGGAGCCAGGTAGGACAAAAAGCAGGCCTGCTCGTCTCATCACTACAATAAAGGAATATAGTTGTGCAAATTGCAATAACGAATCAGCTGGGAAAGGATTAATCTGGCCTTCAAATTGAGCACATGCAATTACCCAAGAATCACTATTTTGAAATAACCATTGATCACAGCCAGTTCTCTACCAAAATACCTCCTGCTATTCTGTGCTAAGCAAGCTATTGCTTCAAAATAAGTTTAATACCATAACCTGCAAAACAGGTAGATGTAACCATAAAAGCAGACCGTTTTGCAATAACACTGCTATAGGAGTAAGTTTTGCAAGTGATATACATGCTTACTAGGGTTGATCATAATTAATATGATGCACTTGCTGTTTCTGCTTAGCATAATCTGTCTGGGTGAGTACCTGTCTGGCAGCTTCTGTGAGCTGTCTACTGAAATTTGGATCACTGCTCCCTTTAAGAATTTCACTTAGGAGGCTGGTGAGATGGCTCAGTGGTTAGAGCACTGACCCAGATTCTATTCCCAGCACCCACATGGCAGCTTACAGCTATCTGTAACTCCAGTTCCAGAGAATCTGACATTGTTATACCAATGCGCATGAAATAAAGTTAAATAAAGTTAAAAAAAAAAAAAAGAATTTCACTTAGTGGCTCAAGATCTCCCACAGAATATTTTAAATAAGGTCTCAGTCATTGGGTGTTTTATTAAAAGTGTGTAAACTATCTTTCTTCTAATCCAAATTGCAAATCTGCCTAGCTGACAGAGTTAACTTGCTTATTTAAATTTTCACAGATACTTGACTGACCTGAAGCTGTAGTTCCCTGAGACTACTTTTTTGCACCTTGGCTGCCAAGTCAGGCTAGACTCCTAGCTGAAGCTGGGCCATGTAGAGGGGCACAAGCCATGTTCCCTCTGCTGCTTGGCTTTCCTGCCTGGGTACTTGGGAGCATGAGGTCGGTCCCTCTTTGCCTGCTCAGCTTGGGCAGGGCACAGGCTACTTTTAGCAGTCCCAACACAGACCAGCATAAACACAGCTGACAAATATACAGGCTCTCAGGAGTCCAGCATGATAGCGGCTCTGAGACTGCAGCATGAGACCACAAGCTTAGGTAAATACAGCCACACCATGGTTTACAATCCTTGCTTTTTTATTTTATATTTTGTAATCACAAAACTAGGAGAATTCCTGAATTCTCTCCTCTGTTAAAAGCCACAGATTTATCCATATAGGCTCCTTGGCTCATAGATCAATTAGCCTCGAGGCATTGCTGGGCCACCCGCCACACTCCCTTCATTCTTCCTACCCACTAACAGCAACAGAGGCTGCAACTAGGTGAGCACAGCACCACCGCTTGCAGGGGTGATGTGGGAGTGATTTCTTATTAATAAAGAAACTGCCTAAGCCCCTTGATAGGCCAACCCATAGGTGGGTGGAGTAAACAGAACAGGATGCTGGAAAAAAGAAGCTGAGTGAGGAGTCACCATGATTCTCCCACTCCAGACAGACGCAGGTTAAGATCCTCCCTGGTAAGCCACCTCGTGGGCTACACAGAATATTAGAAATGGGTTAGATTAATATGTAAGAGCTAGCCAATAAGAGGCTACAGATAAAGGGCCAGGCAGTGTTTAAAACAATACAGCTTCCGTGTAATTATTTCGGGCATAAGCTAGCCAAGCAGGCGGCCGGGGTGCTGGGGATGCAGCCCCGCCGCTCATATTTCAACAGATG
>NW_026068121.1:225759-251950 GCF_014885135.2 Alexandromys fortis
AGGCCGAAGATGGATGCCCCAATGGTACAAAGGAACTTTGGGTGACTGTCCAGGCAGCGAGATGTCTCTGTCATTTCTAGAGTTTTCTTATTTCTTGTTTACTTAGGTAGTATTATATCCTTCTGGAGTCTTTGATGGAGTTGAGGAATAGATAGTTATAGTTTTCCTTAGTTATGATAAAAGATAAAATAGATATATTGTAACTGTAATTCTTGCTTGATAACTGTTTTGCTATATGTAATTTTACTATGTTAAAATGAAAGCCTTTCTTTTTTGTTTAAATAGAAAAAGGGGAAATGATGTGGGAGTGATTTCTTATTAATAAAGAAACTGCCTAAGCCCCTCGATAGGCCAACCCTTAGGTGGGTGGAGTAAACAGAACAGGATGCTGGAAAAAAGAAGCTGAGTGAGGAGTCGCCATGATTCTCCCACTCCAGACAGACGCAGGTTAAGATCCTCCCTGGTAAGCCACCTCGTGGGCTACACAGAATATTAGATATGGGTTAGATTAATATGTAAGAGCTAGCCAATAAGAGGCTACAGATAAAGGGCCAGGCAGTGTTTAAAACAATACAGTTTCCATGTAATTATTTCGGGCATAAGCTAGCCATGTGGGCGGCCGGGTGCCGGGAACGCAGCCCTGCCGCTCCTAAATCAACACAGGGGCAAAGAGGAGGCCATACTTTGGCCTCTCCAGACCCAGAGCAGCCCAAAGGTGGCGGAGGACATGCCACCAGTGCAAGTGCAGGAATATAATATTTACAAACTCTAAAAATCTCTGTATTAGTTTCTTCTCCACTTTAGCTTGTCTAACTATCAAAATACATCCAAGCGACTGTTCAGATAGTTGAATACTATCTTTGTATATTTACAAATATTTGTAGTTTTACTCCCAATATTTGACCTCACCTTTCTCTTTCCTTTTTTATTATCTACTATTTATTTCTGAGCTCTCATTACAAACCTCTCCACCTGTGTTGCAATTTTCTTCCAGAGTCCCTTACGTACTCCCTTGTACATCTGGCCACACTTCTGTGCATTTCGGGGTTCACTGGTCAGCCCCATGTTGCAGCACCATAAGTCGGGGACCAGCCTCAACAAAAATACCACTAGCCAGGGTAGAGGCATTGGGATTTAGAAATATTCGTAAAGAATACAAAGACGTGAAAATAATAAGACAGAAAAACATACAATAGTATCAGGAGGGAGTTCCTGTGAATACTGAAAATTGCCCACATTTAATTTCCAAATGTTAAAATACCTGACCCCAAAATGTAGGAGTAAGACCAAAAAAAAACACATTAACATGATACAAGGAAATGAACAAACCAATTGAAGGTCCATAGTTAAACATTGTGTTGCTAGAACAAAACATTCTGAGACAAACCACTCCCTAGGTAGAATCCAATGTCATTTCCTTAAAGGAACTAAAGATTAGTTGGATCCTTAGACTTTTGTTTGAGGTAGAAACATTATTCCTAGAGTGCAAGGTCTAGTTATTAGCTACACCTGTTGACAACAACATTGAGAGGGCAGAACTCTCCCGGTCGATAACTAGGTGGGACCTTTGTTTGAGGTAGAAACACAATAACCTTGAAGGAATAGAGGCAAGTTCCAACTCTCTGACCTTTGGTCAATGTGGAAATAGGCTCACACAAGGCCACACCTCCTATTAATGCCACTCCCTATGGGCCAAGCATTCAAGCACATGGGTCTATGGGGCCATTCCTATTTAAGCCACCACACCAGAGCACTCTTTGATCAGTTACTACCTAATGCTTCTGAGGGGTCTGACCCTCCACTCCCCAAAGGATGTAAATTAGAAAGTCGCTCGTTCTTTCTTCCCCAGAGGTTATTTCTGGTTAAAGTGCCTTCTCTTTGGACACACAGAAGTGGTCAGATGTGGATACTGACAGAGTGTCCAGGAACCATGTGACACACTACTGTCTGTTCGGGTGTATGACAATGTGATGGCCAGTTTCTATCAGTTTTGTTTCCCTGTGTTGACCAGTGGCTTTCTCATGTGTGAAACCCTTCTCACCCAGTTAGAAAACTGTGTTCTCTCCTGTTGGGGACACACATCCTTTTGGCTCTGCAAGGTCGGGAGGGGGAGAAAGAAGGTGGAGGAAGTCTTCCACCTGACCTACTCTAGGAATGTAAGGTCTTGCTTATTTTGTTGCTTGACTCCTGCTTACACTGAGGGTTGGTCCCTGTATGGAGGCACAGAGGTGCCAGGTCTCTCCCCCATGTCCCAACTCCCCTGTCATCTAAGAGAATGAACAGTTCCCCTAGGTGAGAATCCCCTCCATTTTGTGCCTGCTCTAAGCAGTCTTGAAGAGAGGGAAGTTCTCCTGGTCTCTGCCCAAAAGAAAAGAAAAAGTTCCACTACTTTCTCTTTCACAGATTGTCTCCTTTTCAAGGAGTGATCTGTAAAATCCAACATTTTCTCAAAAAAGTAAAAACACTACCCCTGGACTTGGCAAGGTATAAAACTCTAGGGTAACTCTGAAGCCATTTCTGACAACTCTGAGGCCATTTCTGAGGCCTCTCAGCCTTAGTGCTTTCCCCTCCCCTGGGACATAACAACTACACATGCACGTACTGGAATATTGGGGACTCCCTATCTCCCTGTGTCCTTGTGGATATTCTCCAAATAGAGCTCCACTCCTGGAATTAGGACAAGATAACTCACAGATGTCCACAGATGTCCCAGGACTCAGTCCTGGGAAAGGGGCCAAAGTAACCCTCAGATGTTCCCTCTTACCTCATCTGATCTGGCAACCGCCCTCCAGCCCTGGCTCAAACCAATTATTGTTAATAGCCCTTTGAATAAGCCAATCCAAATAGTTAAAGAACAACCCCTGAGGTTCCCCCTCCCTTGTTTCTATAGCTTTTTACTTTAAAAGTAGCCTTACCAGCTATTCGGGGTCTTTTTGGCTTCTTGAATGCTGAAAGGCCCTGTCACGACAGAATTAATTAAATCCTCTTGCTTTTACATCAACTGTGGTGTGAGAGTGGTCTCTTGGGGCGACTCCTCCTCAGTGATTGGACTTCAGGGTCCATCATTTGGTGCATTGGCTGAGAAAGCGTGGCCCCCAGACCCACCCAGTTGGAGGTAAGAAAGAACGAGTTCGCTTTTATGTCTGTCTGTTTATTGTGTTTCTGTTTCTGTGTAATTTTGAGTCAGTAATTTGAAAATTGTACCTGCACAGAGCTAGTATTGGAACAGGACCAAGGGGGGGGGAGCAGACGTGTTCTGAGACCCCCTTGTCCCAGCCTGGGGGAAGGACACCTCACAGGCATTTTTGAAGAAGGGGCGACCAGGTCGCCCTAGTCCCAGGGAGGCGTGATCTGCCTTCATCTGTATTTTCAGTTTTGCACTGCATGGCTTCTGGTCTTGAGTCTGTGTCTGTCTTTTTGTATTTTTGTTCTTGTGTATCAGTTTGTCTTTGATAAAATGGGACGACAAATAACTACCCCTTTCACCCTGACTTCAGACCATTGGAAGGAGGTTGAGGATCGAGCTCATAATCAATCTGTGGAAATTCGAAAGAAACACTCGCAGACGTTCTGTTCCTCGGAATGGCCCACTTTTGAGGTGGGCTGGCCCTGGGACAGGACACTTAACTTGGATACTATCTTACAAGTCAAGGAAAAAGTCTTCCAAATCAGCCCTCATGGCCAACCAGACCAGGTCCACTATATCGTTACCTGGGAGAGCTCGTCTAGAGACCCCCCACCATGGGTCAAGCCATTTGCCCCACCTGTAGGAACTCAGAGCCCAGTACTGTCCCCAGCCCTGTCGGCACCTCCTCCTCCTCCAAGCCCTCTGTCTACCCTCCTTCCTGTGCAGGAGCAAAGGAAGCCCAGCACCCAGGTACCTCCAGTTCTTCCTGATACTCAGAATGACCTTCTCCTGGACCCCCTTCCACTCCCTCCACCTCCTCCTTATCCCCATCTTCCTCCTCCTCTTGGCCTCCACCTCCTCCTTTTCCTCATCTTCCTCCTCCTGCCCTGGAGGAAGCACTTCCTGCACCCATTCCAGAGGAATCCACTCAGGCCCCTAGCCCCTATACAACTGAAACCACTCCTAAAAACTCCAGCTCTCCACTCTTGGGCCTGCTGCGACCGCACCAAGACAGGGGAGGAATGTCCACAGGTCATTTGACCTGGCTCTCAGCCAAGATGGTGGTAAGGTCACCTGACCCCAGTCAACTTGGTGGCAGCCACGTGTTGTATGAAAAAGCCACAATTTTTGAGCTGTAAGGATTTTAAGCTTAATGAGAGGGTCCTAAAGGTGTGATCTGCCCTGTCGCTGAGCCACCATGCCACAACACAAGCCACAGAGGGGAGCAAAAGGCTGGAACCGAAAAAACTGCACCATGCCATGGCTGGAATTGAAAAAAAAAAGCCAGGGAGCTGACATGGGTGGTTGCTATCCATAGCCAGAATTGTGAAAACCCATGAAACAGCGGCACCCAAAGCCTATAACGAGAATGTCTTCCTGTTCAGGCAGGATGCAGATTGGCGTGAACATTCAGGACTTGTGGACGAGCGTCCTCTGACCACGAGTGGAGTGCTATGGCCTAGCTGGATCTGGTTGGGTGACTCAGAAACCAGAGAGGCTGGGGCCGCTCTGAGCGGCATTATAACAAGGGAAGAAAAAGAAAAGAGAAGAAATGAAAAAAAAAAAGATGAAGAAACTGGGAGACCCTGGGCCTCCAGTCGAACGCACTGCACGGGGAGTGTACAGTGCTAAAACGCAGGCTGGCTAACCCCAGATCAGTCCAAACAAGATTCCGGCCAAGGGAAGCAACCATAGCAGAACAGAGGGAAACTCACCAATTGAAGCCGAGAAGCTGGTTCAGGATCCTGACCCTGGGAGAGGAGTTCCAGGCAGGAGCACCTATCCAAGTCACACGGCACCAATTGTTAAAAATGCTGTAAGATCCCTGGCGGGAATAGGCAGCTGGCCCACAGAGCAGCTAGTCCCAGACAGAGACGGCTGCCAGTTCCAAGCAGTGGCTCCCTGACGGGAGAGTCACCAGTGCTGGGCTGGTCCCAACAGGCTGGTCCCAGCGAGCCAGGGGTGTGAGCAGGCGGTGGGTAGAAGACACACGGGCAGACAAATCGTACAGAATAGAATTGTATATTTATTTCTTAGAGGGGAGAAAGACTGGGGAAAGAAGAGAAAGGAGAGAGACAGAGAAGGGAGCAGGAGAGAAAAGCGTGTGCCAAGAAGGAACAGTGAGAATCAAGATGACGAGAGGGGGGCAGGGGCTTCTGGGAGTGGGCTTGGCTTGTCTCTTAAAGAGACGAAAACCACAACAGTGGAGCTGTGCACATTTGTCCTTGGAGAGGTGGGGTCCCGCTGGGAATTGTGTCCGCTGGAGGAGGAGCAGGACTAACCTTGAGTAGAAAGCAACCATGTGGCTTGCTGTCATCTTGACTATTATGTCAATATTGTATTATGAAAATAGAGAATATGAACTATAGATACAGCAATAGTCCAATAAAAAGGCTAACAATTCATGCTACCAACAACTGAAATCGAATGAGAAAAGGTCACCATGTGTGAAAAACGGTCAACACATTACTGAATAAACAGTGCACAGTGACACCACCTGACTTCTAACTTTGAATGAACTGCAATAAATATGTACTGAACTCGGAGGTGGTGGCACACACCTCTAATCCCAGCACTTGGGAGTTTGAGGCCAATCTGGCCTACAGAGTGAGTTCCAGGACAGGCAGGGCTACAAATAAAAACCCTGTCTCAAAAGACTGTACCAACTGGGGAAGAATTGAGAGATCACCAGAGCATGAGTGCAAACTTAGAAATAAAAATTAATTTATTTATAATTTTTATTTATAAATAAAAATAACAATATAATCAATTTTGACACGAGTCCAGGAAACCCAGTAAGTGGGGCCTTACTGACACTTGTGACTGGACCACCCTGGCCTCTCCACGCAGATGTGCTCATGACACAGACTTTACACCCTGCCCAGAATTAACTGCAGACGGATCCTACACATGAATGTTCAGTGCCAAGTGCAGAACTTCTAGAAGACACTAGAAAAACCAGATCTCTGAGCGTTAACAAGTCGGCTTTCCCTGGGGGGAGGAGGGGAGCACGCACTAAAAAACAGCGCACTTGCGCTCCCTGCATAGTGCCAAGGCTCGGCACAAGAGCTACAGGAACCCCAGCACTGCGCATGCGTATCCAGCAAAGCGCGGTCATTCAGAGGTCCTGCTGCAGCTGGGAGTCGCAGGGACCTCGGGGAACCAAACTTGGAATCACTCCGGCCACCGCGTCCTCCGCCGGTTCCCACAGTCCCGGGAGGACCCCACACCGGATCCCGCGGCTCCACCCGCGTGGGCACGGCGGCCCTCGCTCACCATAGCGGGTTCCGAGCTCGCCCTGCTCTCCTCACAGCTCCGGGCAGCGGTCACAACGGAGAAAGGAGAATACGGAACCACAGAAATTCCCTCTAGCCTGGGTCCACTGGAGCCTGCAGCACGGTGAACGGGAAGCACCCGCCCCGTTCTGACTAGCCGTCAGTCTGGAGTCCCTGATTGGCTAGTGACTCTGAGTGACGGGGCTGCTCGATTAGAAACAGGACAGAGCTTCCCAGCCCTGGCTTCCATCCCAGGCCTGCAGACATTGGCATTGCAGTAGAACTTGCACCTGGAGTGCAAAGTCAACCCTGCATTATTCTTGCACTCACTAAGCAATCTCCACCCGGGCACAGGGTTCCAACCATATGGAGATCATTAAAAAACGTGCAGCGGAGATCCCTCTGCCTCAGCTGAAAGGGCGCCCAGTCCACCCAGGTCATATTTAAACCACCTGATTAATATTCATCAGGCACCAGGAATTTCAATGAGGCACACGTAGGAGTGCCCACATCTATCTCAGCTGCACATTGGTAACTGAAACTCATCACTTGCCCCAGCTTTCTGTGGAGGCACGGGCCTATCAAGCCAGCACTTGGAAGGGGGAAATGGGAGAATCTCTGTAGTTCAAGGCCACCTTGGTCTACACAGTAACAAGTTCCAGGAAGCAGAGGCTACACAAAGAAACCCTGTCTGGGGAGGAAAGAAGGAGGGAGTGGTTAACACTGACCGTCTAGGTGACTCAGTGAGTAAAGACACTTGAAACCAATCCCGAGGGCCTGCAGTAGATACCCAGGAGAGAACACAGCCCTCCAATGTGTCCTCTGAACTTCACACGTGTGCTGACACATCTCAATGTCCCAAATTCAGAATTTTCAAAATAGTAAAAATAATGAGAAAAAAAAAGCACCCTTACTAAAACATCCAACAGATTAGCTACACCATTGACCACAAAAGAACGCCTTTGCCACGCTGCCAAGATGACAATGGGGAGCAAAGCATCCACAGTTAAGCTTCCTACCAAGCTACCCAGTTATCTCTGCACAGCTCCCTTAGGAGAAAACAGGAAGAAATGAGGAGTTGCCATGGAAATTCTTCTCTCTTAGGCACTTTATTTTGGGTTAAAGAAATAACTGTACTCTAATTGGCAAAGAAAAACGTAAAGAAAGGAAGGAAGCAAAAAAATGAAATAAAATGAGGAAGAATCATGAATACAGGGAGGGTCTGTCCAATCAAACCCTTAGCAAAACGCACCGAGTTCTGCCTCTGTGATATGGTCTGAACCTCAGGCCTCCTCAGGTGATGCTTACACAGCATCCAGACTGAAGACTAGGTCTGTTCTGTCATCTGCTCATTGCTGACACTTTTGTGACAAAATTGTACTCTGTACTGAGGACATCATGGCAGGAGGATCACTGTGAGAGTTAGGCAAGCCTGGGGTATAAGTGAGACCCTTTCTCAAAAGAGCAAACAGCAAAGCACATGCAACCTCAGCCACCCCAGCATTTTGGACCATAGTGTCCTGGAGTCCACGTGGGACTATGGAACTCTGACTTTTGCCCCCAAGCCCTCGGTCCTCTTTTGACATCTCTGTGTGGAACCCGTGATGGTGCTGACGCAGAGGCTAACAGCCGTGACAATGGCAGGAAGAGCCCGTGTCCAGCTGCTTTCCTGCTGTGCTCTGTAGAGAGCCGCGTGGAGCCACACCTGATGGTGATGTAGAGAGCTGCGTGGAGCCGCACCTGATGGTGCTGGCTTCTGCCCTCCACGATCCCGAAAGCGAGTGCTCTCTGTGATAACGCAATAATTATCAGCTGCTTGCATATGCGTGAACCTATGGGCAGTGCCCACCTGGCAATCCGGGGTTGGCGGCCTGTGCCTTTTTAAGGGCTGAGAGAGGTTTGCCCGGGGAGAGAGAAAAGAGAAGGAGAGAGAGAGAGAGAGAGAGAGAGAGAGAGAGAGAGAGAGAGAGAGAGAGAGAATTGTTAAAAAAAAAAAAAAGTCCTGAATAAACTACTAGCAGGAAGAGATCCGGTGTCACGTCATCCTTGCGGGTCAAGGTGGCCACGACAGTGCTCCACTGCTGTGGGGAGGAATTCCATCCCGTGTCCTGCTTGCAGGCCTTCCACTGAGGAGTCCTTAAAGCCATGCTAATGCATGACTGCCGTGTTCAGTCTGGCACACTGCAGGATTCCTGGCTCAGTAATGTAGTTTTCCAAAACTACTCATTTCTACTTGAACTTGGAAAATAGCAGGTGGAGTCCCATGACAACGATGATTATAGAGTGGCTGAAGATTGTTAAGTTGAGGGCGTAGTCCCCAGACCCTAGCATCTGTCCCAGCCTCATCCGTCCCAGCCTCCCTGACCTGGAGTTGCTTTGGTCTGGACTCCAAATTCCAGTATGCCAGGTCCTGACCCCTTGGGAAGCTCCCAAAGGAGAAACACGCATTCTCCTTCTTCTCCCCCTGGTGGTCACAGTCTGCTGCCTCTCGGTTCCCCCTTGGGGCCACCTGACAGCACAGGAATCCCATTAAGCCTGGATATTTTTTTAATTTGGCTTGTTGTGATTTGGCTTCATTGGGATTTTTTGTGTTGGCAGAGAGCTCACGCTAGGAAAAATTCCTAACATCTGGAGGTTCCACCAGGTAGGGTGGCCTTTCCGTGTGGCCCTAGGCCACACCACCAAAAGCCCCCTAGTCTACAATCTGAGCTCTCCACACCACGCTAAAATCAGCTCCTGGACTACAGTAGCTGCATCTTGTGAGTCCCTTTCTCTTGTCTATGCTATAGAGTTTTTGAGGGACACATTTGTACTTTTTTTGTCAATTATCAGACTCTTGTTGAAGCTGGGAGCTTGCGCCAAGTGTTTGATCTCAGCAGTGGCTAAACCAGCAAGACCAGGCCTAGCTCAGATGGACTTTGTTTGCTTTGGGACACCTAGCATTCTATTTCCATGACCCCATTAAGCCTAAGAGTTATTTTAGCGGACGCACTGTAATAGACTTAGGCCACGTGGTGGGGCATAGACTTTAAAATGGGGACTTGCAGTTCGAAGCCAGATCCGCTGTCACCCCTGGGATGCCTCCTACAAAATCTTTATAAATTGAGCCAGTCCAATACAATCTGTCCCAATGGCTAATTTCCCTACGCACTAAGATTTGACCTCAATACTATCTTGACAATGGGACACGTTGGCCACCAGAGGGAAGCCTTGAGCTTACTGTCCTCCGGGACCTAGAAAATTTTTGTTGCCATAGGGACAAATGGGCAGAGCTTACATATGTCCATGGTTTGGGGGCTCTGCGTTCCCGCCCTTCCCTTAGTAGCCAGTGTCTCACAGCACCCGGAAACCAGAGGCAATGTCCCCTCCCCCACTCCCTCAAGCCCACACTACCCAACCCCCTCCTGTGGAGCAACAGCCCTCACTTTCCTCTCCTTCCCCTAAGGTTCAAGGTCAACTTCCACCTTACCCACCTTCCTTTCCCCCCTCCTACCTCACCTCTCCACCCTTGGACCCCCTCTGCACACTGGGCTAGCCCCTCCCAATCCTCCCCAGTCCCTTCCCATACCAGATCCCACCCCAGCTCTGCTCTTCTCTGTCCTCTCCAGGAGATGGCAGGAGCCAATGGGATTATAAAAGTTTTTCTTCCAGATTTTTCTCAGATAAAAAAAGCGACTAGGTTCCTTTTCTACTAATCCTTCTGCTTAAAGTTAAGAAAGGTTGAGGAGGGTCCCCAAACCCCTATATGGAAATTGGTAAAAATGGCCTTTACATGGCTACAACAGGCAGCCATCCTACAGGCCCACACCTTAGCAGCCTACCCTACCTCTCCCTTCTGAGGTCCCTTCTCCGTTCACACGCTGACAGTTGTCTTCCTGCCACCACCCCAGTGAACCCTAACGCCCCTAAACCTGCCCCAGTCTCCCCAGGGTACGGAGTACTCCTCAGACAGTTAACTCCTAGGTCTCTCGAACCTCGATGGCCCGTAATCCTCACCAACCCCTCAGCTGCCAAGCTCTTGGACACACATGCTGGTATACCAGCATCTCTCCAGGCTCAAGCAGGCACCTACCCAAGATACTTGGTCTGTCCAGTAGACAGGACCTTCCATCCTCTGGTTTTCCAGGATGCCACAATGAAGGGCCTCCCTGCTCCTCATCCTGGCACACTCATCTTTGGTAATAACAGGAGGGCTGGAGAGATGGCTCAGTGGTTAAGAGCACTGTCTGTTCTTCCAAAGGTCCTGAGTTCGAGTACCGGCAACCCCATGGTGGCTCACAACCATCTGTAATGGGGTCTAGTGCCCTCTTCTGGCCTGTAGGCATACATGCAGACAGAATACTAAGAATACTGTATACATAATAAATAAATAGATTTTTTAAAAAGCCTCTGATCTAAAATTTAATTACCTCTACTTTTATACCATATATTACTTGTTTCCTCATTCCAAAGAGGTCTCTCTGGCTATTTATCATGGATCACATTTTGCTTTCTGTGAGCTACAAAGACTCATTTTAACTCAAACACATAAATGTTAACAATTCAAAATTACTATCATCAAATGAATGAGAGCATGGTACATTTGTCTTTCTGGCTGGGTTATCCCTCTTTGAGTATTTTCAAGTTCCATTAATTTCTCAGCAAATTTATGATTTAGTAAAAAATCTTAATGTAATACACATTCAGTTGTGTACATGAATCAAATTTTCATTATCCATTCATCTTTTGATGGACATCTAGGCTAATTTAATTTCTTAGTGATTGTGAAGAGAACAGCAATGAGCCTGGGTGAGCTACTATCCCTTTTACATAGGACGGAGTCCTTTAGGTAAATGCACAGCCTTGTAATGTCGTCGTTATATTTTTAGCTTCTTATAAAANAGCTCTTGTAGACCAGGCTGGTCTCGAACTCACAGAGATCCGCCTGCCTCTGCCTCTGCCTCCCGAGTGCTGGGATTAAAGGCGTGCGCCACCACCGCCCGGCATCTCCTGCTCACGCTGGATCCCTGGTGTTATAAGCTATCCCCTCATTAAAATTTGCTGTTTCATATTAAGCTAGCCTGGTTATTATGACGCCTACACTTGGCACCAACATCAGGCTTTTTTGCCCCGCCCCAAGCGGCTCGGGATGTAGGCTTGAATTTTAGTTTGAGAGAGCTACACGCCCCAATCTCGTAGCCCTCTGCTTGGGTCCTAAAAACACAGCATGCTCCCGGCCCAGCTGACAGACGCTCCGCTGTTTTTTAGTTCCTGACTCGGGCCCCAGTGCCGAGTCCCAGATACACTCAGCCACGCACACCATAGCCTGCAGGGCACATTAACCCCTCCCTGCCTGCCTTGGCTAAGTTTGCAGCGGAATACAGCTGCCTGAATTAGTGGAAGCTCAGGTGCCTGCAGTGGTTGGTTTTGCAGCACCAGGGCGATTCCCTATTTGCAACAAAGGGACCACTTACCTAACTCAAAGCTGAGCCCGGCCTTAGCTCTGCCCCGATTTCCTGGCCCTCCCCCTGCTATTTACTGTTAACTTTTGGTCTCGAGGGTTACTTTCAGACGGCTCTGACTTTTCAGCCACATAGACTCAGCTGCACTTCACCAACACTAACAAGAAACGGTCCTTACAGGTAAAATTTCTTTTCTAAATAAAAATAAAAACTGATTTGATTGAAAATGTCTGAAAACGTTACAATTCAAGACTTTAACAGTCTTTTTGATTGTACCATGTGGGAGATTTTACAAGCGGTATCTGTCACCCCACATCTATGGATCTTTCTGGGATTCGTAGTTTTCCTTGGTACTATATGTTTGATAATAGAAATATGATAAAGTCTTTACGAGACGAATCCAGGATTCTTAAGGCAGAGGTTGAACGCTTAAAAACAATTGAAAATGACAACAATCTTCTCAAGAATCAATTTGAAGTTCTCCAGGAAGACAACAGATCTTTGTTTAACATGACTCAATCAACTGAGGAAAATTTAGAAAAGGTACAGGCTGATGTTAAGGAGAAATTCAATACTATGGAAGAGGGAACAGCTGATTTGGATCATAAGCTTCAGTCCCTTTCTGTAGGAACTGAAACATTAACTGAGAGAATCAAAACAGCTGAATGTGACAATCAAATTTTGTCTAAAGCTTATGACAGATTGGCGGAAAGATTGTCAATACAAGAAGACACGGTTTATGCCATAAAAATTATGTCCAAAGATGAGAACTTATCTCTAATGGACAAACTTCGTACTTTAGAATCCTCAATGAAGGCTTTGGAACATAATTCTGGACAGGAGATACAGACATTGCAGAAGGCAATGGTGAATAGAATTGAAAAGATTGAGAAATTTCTAAATTCTGATGAAGAAGAGCAAAGGGTAGAAAGGCAAATTTTAACTCCATCTGTGGGCAAATCTCTCCGGGACAATTCCCACAAAGCTCTACCTGCCTTTCCAGTAATAACAACAGAGAAGGTGATTGGTTCCAGAAACCCTAGGGTCATCAAGGAAGATACATGGGAGCCTGTCCGTATGAATAATCTCAAAGAAATTAAACAGGCTGTGATGACTTTTGGGATGCACACCTCCTTTATTAAAGAGATGTTAAAATCTTGGGCCACAATAAACAGGGCCACGCCCTTTGACTGGCTCCAATTGAGTTCTGCGGTACTTGAGAATAGACCACAATTGAACTGGAAATGCTTATTAAGGCAAGAGGCTAGACTCTTAGAACAGCAGGAAAGAGTGAAGGGAATAGAGATTTCCCTAGATAAAATTCTAGGTGAAGGGCTCTTTTCCAACCCTCAGGAACAAACTAATTTTGACGAAAACACATTCTCCATATGTACTACAGCAGCCTTAAGGGCTTGGGACAGGGTACAAGACCCAGGACAGAGAATGGAATCATTTGTCAGAGTTAAACAGGGTCAGAGAAAACCCTTTAGTGACTTTTTACAAAGACTAACTAAAGCTGTACAAATAGGGATATCTGACCCAGAAGCAAGATGTATAATGATTGAATCTTTGGCTTATAAAAATGCAAATGTGGAATGCAAAAGGATCTTGGGGCCTTTAAAGCTCAGATCAGCGCCCTTGAAAGAATGGGTCTTGCATACACTGAATGTTGATACATTTGACTATGGCACTGAAGCATGGGTAGAAGAAGCAATTTCCAATGGTAAAAGGAAACACCAGAATACCAAATGTTTTAATTGTGGCAAAATGGGTCATATGAAAAGGAATTGTAAACAACGGATCTTCAGAAATAATAATAATGCATCTTCTAGAAATAACAGAAATAGGAGGACTCAGCCTTCAGGTTTATGTAGAAGATGTGGAAAAGGTAGACATTGGACGAATGAATGCAGGTCTACAAGAGATAGACAAGGCAACCTGATACAGACGGGAAACGTGAGAGGGGGGGCCTCACAGGCCCCCATGGCAAACATGGTTCAGTCATTTCCAGTTTCTGCAGAGAACGTGCCTCGTCAGGACAATTAGGAAACCTCATGCCTACTGTTACAAACGATAATGAGCAGAAAGATGAGTTACGTGTGTTTTGGCAAACTTCTATAAATGATCAAAGACCTAAGCTGAGAGTGTGTGTAAATGGCATTTTTATTACTGGCCTGCTGGACACAGGTGCTGATGTAAGTATCATTACCCCAGAATCTTGGCATCCGTATTGGCCTCTTCAGAATGTAAATGTTCAGCTCCTGGGAATTGGAACCCTATCTCGAGTAAGACAGAGCACAAGATGGGTTGAATGTATAGGGCCTGAGGGACAAATAGGAAAATTAAGGCCATATGTAGCCAATATTGCAATGAATTTATGGGGTCGTGACCTATTACAACAATGGAATACCCAAATTAACATTCCTGCTACTTCTAGAGCCTATATTTCTGAGAATAATATTAAAAGATATTACAAACGGAGAAAACCGGCCATTCGGGCCATACAAGAACAAGTAATTGAAGCCCCTTCAGAGATACCAACAGCCTTGCCTCTAAAATGGTTGACTGAGAAACCAATATGGACAAAGCAATGGCCTCTAGCTGAGGAAAAGTTACAGGCTTTAGAACAGCTGGTACAAGAGCAATTAGATGCTGGACATATAGAAGAATCTACCAGCCCTTGGAATTCTCCTGTATTTGTGGTTAAGAAAAAATCAGGTAAATGGAGAATGGTGACAGATCTCAGAGCTATCAACAAGGTTATTCAACCTATGGGTCCTCTGCAATCTGGAATCCCTTTGCCCTCTTTATTACCAAAAGGATGGCCTCTTATAGTTATTGATTTAAAGGATTGTTTTTTCACCATACCTTTACAAAAAGAAGATAGAGAAAAATTTGCCTTCACGGTGCCTACTTACAACAATTCTCAACCTTCCAAGAGGTACCACTGGGCCGTCCTCCCCCAGGGTATGTTAAATAGCCCCTCCTTGTGCCAATATTTTGTGAACCAACCATTGCAAATAATACGCAAGAAATTTCCCAAATCTATAATATACCACTACATGGACGACATCTTGTTATCCGATTCAAACATGGATACCTTGAACAGACTGTTTGAAGAAATAAAGATACTTTTACCTAAATGGGGATTGCAAATTGCTCCTGAGAAGATACAGAAGGGAGATTCTGTTAATTATTTAGGTTATAAAATAGGTTTGCAAAAAATTAAGACACAAAAGGCACAAATTAGGAGAGATCGCCTACAGACTCTTAATGACTTTCAAAGACTGTTAGGAGACATTTCCAGTCTACGACCAGCTGTTGGGATAACACCTGATCTAATAATTCATTTGAACAAAACCTTGGAAGGTGATAAAGACTTAAACAGTCCCAGAGAATTAACAGCTGAAGCAGAAAAGGAACTGACAATAATTGAGGAAAAATTACAACAGGCACATGTGGACAGGGTGAATCCAGAGCTCGATTGTATTCTCGTCATATTACCATCCAAAATTTCTCCTACAGGAATTTTAATGCAGAGAGATGATATTATCTTGGAATGGATCTTTTTACCACATAAACCAAGTAAAAAACTGAAAACTTATGTGGAAAAAGTCTCTGAGTTAATTATAAAAGGCAAGCTGAGACTTCGTCAACTAGCAGGCATAGACCCAGCAGAAATTATAGTGCCTTTCACTGCTGATGAACTAAAGAAATTATGGGAAGATAATGAAACATGGCAAAGAGCTTGTGCTAATTTTTTGGGAGACATTAATAACAACTATCCAAAAAGCAAGAGGCTTAACTTCATAAAGAGAACTTCTTGGATCCTTCCTCGAATCGTCCGTGATGCTCCAATAACTGGAGCCCGTACATTCTATACTGATGCCAATAAAACAGGGAAGGCAGGTTACAAATCGGAAGACTTGGGTAAGGTGGAACAAAGTCCTTATGATTCTGTCCAGAAGGCAGAATTATATGCCATTCTTATGGTGCTAAGGGATTTTAGAGAACCTATTAATATAGTTACTGATTCACAATACGCAGAAAGAGTTATTTTACATATTGAAACTGCTGAATTTATACCTGATGATACAGAACTAACCTCATTGTTTATCCAGGTTCAAGATTTGATCAGGAACAGGCTTTGCCCTATGTACATAACACACATCCGATCCCATACGGGTCTGCCAGGTCCTCTAGCACAAGGTAATGCAGAAATTGATCAATTATTGATTGGTAGTGTGCTACAAGCCTCTGAATTTCATAAAAAACATCATGTTAATAGCAAAGGTTTGAAGAAAGAGTTTTCTATCACATGGCAACAAGCTAAGGAGATTGTAAAGAAATGCCCTACTTGCTCTTTCTATAACCAAACGCCACTGCCTGCAGGGGCTAATCCAAAGGGCACCCAAAGGAATGAAATCTGGCAGATGGATGTGTTTCACTTTGCAGAATTTGGCAAATTGAAGTATGTTCACCACACCATTGACACTTATTCAGGCTTTCAGTGGGCAACTGCTTTAAGTTCAGAAAAAGCTGATTCAGTAATCACTCATTTATTAGAAGTCATGGCTATCATGGGTATACCTACACAAATAAAGACAGATAATGGTCCTGCTTATGCCTCTAGGAAAATGAAACGGTTTTTTGACTATTACAATATCAAGCATGTTACAGGTATACCATACAATCCTACAGGTCAAGCAGTCATAGAAAGATCAAATCGAACTATAAAGGATATGTTGAATAAACAGAAAGGGGTGGAAAACACCCCCAGAAATAGGTTACATAATGCTTTGTTAACCTTGAATTTTCTTAACGCTAATGAGAAGGGGACAACGGCTGCAGAAAGACATTGGATAATGGAAAAGTCTACTGAACTAAATCAACCAGTTTATTTCAAGGATGTGCTGACCTCACAATGGAAGCCAGGAGATGTGCTGCGTTGGGGAAGGGGTTTTGCTCTTATCTCCACAGGTGAGGAACAATTGTGGATACCGTCAAAATTAATAAAGGTTCGGTATGAAGAAGAAAAGCCATTTGGAAAAGATAAATAACAATTCATTCACAAGGATGGCGAGCATACTGATGGTAAGGAATTCAGGTAGGTTGGGGGCAGGGTTTTTTTTTTTTTTTATCTCCACAGGAAAATACTGATCTTCAAAGAATTTAAGGGACCCTGAATATTTAATAACTGATGGATGGAAAATAGTTACGACCCACTAAGACTCAACAGTAACATGAGTAAGTATTGATTATATATATATTTTCTTTTTTCTCTTTGAACGCTTCTTTATAAATATGTAGAGCTGGTTTTGGAGTTGGACTATGGCTCAGTCCCTCTTCAATTCCAAGCCTGTTGATAAGAGATATCTCAGAGTTTCTGTCTCAGATCAGGAGCCATGAAATGGGACAGAATGAGGATAATTATATACTTGATAAACTTTCTTTGCTTTTCCTCATATCTGTGTCTTTCTTTATATGTCAGAATATGTCCTTGTTGTTAATGTTTAAATTTCCCATAACAAGCAACAAATTTCCCTACAGTAATTTTTGAAGTTTCCAGGATGAAGATGGGGCCCCACAACATCAACTCAACCTGGTTTTTATGACGTCATGAATATTTTTTTTCTTTTTCTCTTTTTTACGCGCTAATATGAGACCTGTTTTTTGGTACCAACTGCACAAGACAATTTCGAATGGTGCACATTTTTGACAACACTCTGGCCGGACCTTCTCAAAGTGCTCAGGGACTAGTTATAATTTTCTTAGGTCAAAGGTTAATTTGGGAATTTTACCATCATTTGCTTTCACAGGAGCCCCTAAGGAGAACATCGCCCCCATGTCAGCTTGAAGCAATCTTAGAGGACGACGTCCCCTCTCCCAACAGAGTTTGCCCTCAGGGTTAGGGACATCTTTTAGTGGTTGGTTTGGGGTTGAGGGGATGGGGAGATGTTTTATGGAATTAGGGGTATGTTCGAAAAAAAAAAAGGGGGGGGGATTAACTGGTTTGATGGGATGATTGGTATTTGTGAGTTACTGTTTTTAGAAAATTGTATTGGTACTGTTTTCTGTATATTGACATATTGAATATTGAATGTGAGTGTTCCTACCTCTATTTTTGTATAAGAATATGCTTATATTGTATTGATACATCTACCATATCACAATGTACATTTCTACCTCTGATACTATTTATGTAATAACATTGTTTACATTTGATATGTAATGACATTGTTTACAGATGAAGATCATTGTCTTCATATATTGCACAGTTGTTTATTGTTTTAGTCTTTAAGTTAGATAGATATTGAGAATTATATAGATTAATAGTCATCTAAGTTTGTCATTTGTAATTAGACTAATCAGGTTCTTTAGATATATAGAGATTATACTCAGTATAGATAGATAATCTTCAACCTCTTTGGAGAGCTGTAGAATATGGCCTTTAATATAACTCAGAGTTTCGTGATAGTGAGACACAATTGCTCCTGGCAACACCGCTCTATTCCCGAGAGAACGTTGAGCACCAAAGACACTCCACTGGGAGCTTGTCTTCTTGGCAGAACTGGCCTTTGGGTTAAGAAAAGCCCATACCTCAACCACTGACAAAGATACAGAGCGTGCATCAATGGATACAACAGGACTGTCATATCCTGCCAAGACAGGGTAAGATAGTTTTGAAAAGTTCCTTGCCTTTAATAATGGTATGTCAGTTATGTTAGGCCTTAGCCAAAGTTGGTTGACTCAACATTGCAAACGAGACTTTGGGTGATTGCTCAGGTAGTCAGTTGTCTTTGTCAATTGTTACACATTTGGATCGTTTGTTAAGTAATATTTATTGCCTTCTCGGATCTTTGATGGAGTTGAAGATTATATAATTGTAGTTACTCTCTACATTATTTAGACTCCTTGAGATAGAATGTTTAGCAAAACTTTTGATTCTCAATATTGTTTGTTATATTTATTTGTTATTATTGTATATAGTTGTATTTGGTTTAGTTCTGTCTTATTTAGACAAAAGGGGGAGATGTAGGGATAAGTCCCACCCCTTAGGGGGCGTGTTCGCCTCAGGCTAAAGTTCTCCTATAAAATTGGTGAGCGTGCTCCCAGCGCTCTCTTCTGCTTTCCTGGTCTCCGCGGGAACAGTGGTTCTGTAAGTCTATTCCTCCATTAAAGCTGTCTATATTTTGACAATCTGTCTGCATTCGCTTACGCCGTTACATTTTGGCGTCCAACGTCGGGCTATTTTGCCCCCGACTCAAGCGCGTAGCCTGCTAGCTAACACAGCACGCTCCCGGGTGTCATTTTCTTAGTTTATGACTCGGGCCCCAGGGCTGAGTCCGAGATACACTCTGCCTTCAGGCCCATAATATCCAGAGAGGCAGGCAGATCTCTGTGAGTTCAAGGCCGGCCAGGCGGTGGTGGCAGACGCCTTTAATCCCAGCACTCCGGAGGCAGAGGCAAGCGGATCTCTGTGAGTTCAAGGCCGGCCAGGCTGTGGTGGCACACGCCTTTAATCCCAGCACTCGGGAGGCAGAGACAAGCGGATCTCTGTGAGTTCGAGGCCAACCTGGTCTACAAGAGCTAGTTCCAAGACAGGCTCCAAAACCACAGAGACCACCACCGGCAGGAACCAGTCGTTGCAGGTAAGAGAAAAAATTTTCTTTTATAATTAAAATGTCTGAACACGTTACCATTCAAGAATTTAACAGTTTTTTTAATTGTACCATGTGGGAGATTTTACAAGAGGTGTCTATCACCCCACCTCTATGGATCTTTCTGGGATTCGTAGTTTTCCTTGGCACTATATGGTTTGATAATAGAAATATGATAAAGTCTTTACGAGCAGAGGTTGCACGCTTAAAAACAATTGAGAATGACAACAATCTTCTCAAGAATCAGTTTGAAGTTCTCCAGGAGGAGAACAGATCTTTGTTTAACATGACTCGATCAACTGAGGAAAATTTAAAAAAGGTACAGGCTGATATTAAGGAGAAATTCATTACTATGGAAGAGGGAACAGCTGATTTGGATCGTAAGCTCCAGTCCCTTTCTGTAGGAACTGAAACATTACAGGCTGATATTAAGGAGAAATTCATTACTATGGAAGAGGGAACAGCTGATTTGGATCGTAAGCTCCAGTCCCTTTCTGTAGGAACTGAAACATTAGTGGCTGATATTAAGGAGAAACTCATTACTATGGAAGAGGGAACAGCTGATTTGGGTTGTAAGCTTCAGTCCCTTTCTGTAGGAACTGAAATAGTAACTGAGAGAATCAAAACTGCTGAATGTGACTATCGGATTTTGTCTAAAGCTTATGACAGATTGGCAGAAAGATTGTCAATACAAGAAGGCACGGTTTATGCCATAAAAATTATGTCCAAAGATGAGAACTTATCTCTAATGGACAAACTTCATACTTTAGAATCCTCAATGAAGGCTTTGGAACATAATTCTGGACAGGAGATACAGACATTGCAGAAGGCAATGGTGAATAGAATTGAAAAGATTGAGGAATTTCTAAATTCTGATGAAGAAGAACAAACGGTAGAAAGGCAAATTTTAACTACATCTGTGGGTAAATCCCTCCGGGACAATTTCCACAAATCTCTACCTACAGCTCTACCTGCCTTTCCAGTAATAACAACAGAGAAGGTGATTGGTTCCAGAAACCCTAGGGTCATTAAGGAAGATACATGGGAGCATGTCCGTATGAATGATCTCAAAGAAATTAAACAGGCTGTCATGACTTTCGGGATGCATTCCTCTTTTGTTAAAGAGATGCTAAAGTCTTGGGCATCCACAAGCAGAGCTACGCCATTGGACTGGCTCCAGCTGAGCTCTGCAGTCCTTGAGAGTGGGCCGCACTTAAAATGGAAATGCTTGTTCAGGCAAGAGGCTAGACTTTTAGAACAGCAAGAAAAGGCGAAGGGAAGTGACATCTCCCTAGATAAAATTCTAGGTGAAGGACGCTTTTCTGACCCTCAGGAACAAGCTAATTTGGACGAAAACACACTCTCCATATGCACTACAGCAGCCTTAAGGGCTTGGGACAGGGTACAAGACCCAGGACAGAGAATGGAATCATTTGTCACAATTAAACAAGGTCTGAGAGAACCTTTTAGTGATTTTTTACAAAGACTTACTAAGGCTGTGCAAATAGGGATACCTGACCCTGACGCAAGACGTATAATGATTGAGTCTTTGGCTTATGAAAATGCAAATGTGGAATGCAAAAAGATTTTGGGGCCTTTAAGGTTCAGATCAGCACCCTTGGAAGAATGGGTCTTGCATACACTGAATGTTGATACATTTGACTATGGCACTGAAGCATGGGTAGAAGAAGCAATTTCCAATGGTAAAAGGAAACACCAGAATACCAAATGTTTTAATTGTGGCAAAATGGGTCATATGAAAAGGAATTGTAGACAACAGATTTTCAGAAATAATAATAATGCATCTTCAAGAAATAACAGAAATAGGAGGACTCAGCCTTCAGGTTTATGTAGATGTGGGAAAGGTAAACACTGGACGAATGAATGCAGATCTACAAGAGATAGACAAGGCAACCTGATACAGACGGGAAACGTGAGAGGGGGGGCCTCACAGGCCCCCATGGCAAACATGGTTCAGTCATTTCCAGTTTCTGCAGAAAACGTGCCTCGTCAGGACAATTAGGAAGCCCCATGCCTACTGTTACAAGCAATAATGATCAGAAAGATAAGTTCCGTGTGTTTTGAAAACTTCTATAAATGATCAAAGACCAAAGCTGAGAGTGTGTGTAAATGGCATTTTTATTACTGGCCTGCTGGACACAGATACTGATGTAAGTATCATTACCCCAGAATCTTGGCATCCGTATTGGCCTCTTCAGAATGTAAATGTTCAGCTCCTGGGAATTGGAACCCTATCTCGAGTAAGGCAGAGCACGAGATGGGTTGAATGCATAGGGCCAGAGGGACAAATAGGAAAATTAAGGCCATATGTAACCAATATTGCAATGAACTTATGGGGTCAAAACCTGTTACAACAATGGAATACACAAATTAATATTCCTGCTACTTATAGAGCCTATATTTTTGAGAATAATATTAAAAGATATTACAAATGGAGAAAACCGGCCATTGAGGCTGTACAAGAACAAGCAATTGATGTCCCTTCAGAGATACCAACAGCCTTGCCTCTAAAGTGGTTGACTGAGAAACCAATATGGACAAAGCAATGGCCTTTAGCTGAAGAAAAGTTACAGGCTTTAGAACAGCTGGTACAAGAGCAATTAGATGCTGGACATATAGAAGAATCTACCAGCTCTTGGAATTCTCCTGTATTTGTGGTTAAGAAAAAATCAGGTAAATGGAGAATGGTGACAAATCTCAGGGCTATCAACAAGGTTATTCAACCTATGGGCCCTCTGCATTCTGGAATTCCTTTATTACCCTCTTTATTACCAAAAGGATGGCCTCTAATAGTTATTGATTTAAAGGATTGTTTTTTCACTATACCTTTACAAAAAGAAGATAGAGAAAAATTTGCCTTCACAGTGCCAACTTATAACAATTCTCAACCTTCGAGGAGGTACCACTGGGTCGTCCTCCCTTAGGGTATGTTAAATAGCCCCTCCCTGTGCCAATATTTTGTGAATCAACCATTGCAAATAATACACAAGAAATTTCCCAAATCGATAGTATATCATTACATGGACAACATTTTGTTATCTGATTCAAACATGGATACCTTGAACAGACTGTTTGAAGAAATAAAGATACTTTTACCTAAATGGGGATTGCAAATTGCTCCTGAAAAGATTTAGAGGGGAGATTCTGTTAATTATTTAGGTTATAAAATAGGTTTGCAAAAAATTAAGACACAAAAGGCACAAATTAGAAGAGATCGCCTACGGACTCTTAATGACTTTCAAAGACTGTTAGGAGACATTTCCAGTCTGCGACCAGCTATTGGGATAACACCTGATCTAATAATTCATTTGAACAAAACCTTGGAAGGTGATAAAGATTTGAACAGTCCCAGAGAATTAACAGCTGAAGCAGAAAAGGAGCTGACAATGACTGAGGAAAAATTACAACAGGCAGGTGTGGACAGGGTGAATCCAGAGCTCGATTGTATTCTCGTCATACTACCATCAAAAATTTCTCCTACAGGAATTTTAATGCAGAGAGATGATATTATTTTGGAATGGATCTTTTTACCACATAAACCAAGTAAAAAACTGAAAACTTATGTGGAAAAAGTCTCTGAGTTAATTATAAAAGGCAAGCTGAGACTTCGTCAACTAGCAGGCATAGACCCAGCAGAAATTATAGTGCCTTTCACTGCTGATGAACTAAAGAAATTATGGGAAGATAATGAAACATGGCAAAGAGCTTGTGCTAATTTTTTGGGAGACATTAATAACAACTATCCAAAAAGCAAGAGGCTTAACTTCATAAAGAGAACTTCTTGGATCCTTCCTCGAATCGTCCGTGATGCTCCAATAACTGGAGCCCGTACATTCTATACTGATGCCAATAAAACAGGGAAGGCAGGTTACAAATCGGAAGACTTGGGTAAGGTGGAACAAAGTCCTTATGATTCTGTCCAGAAGGCAGAATTATATGCCATTCTTATGGTGCTAAGGGATTTTAGAGAACCTATTAATATAGTTACTGATTCACAATACGCAGAAAGAGTTATTTTACATATTGAAACTGCTGAATTTATACCTGATGATACAGAACTAACCTCATTGTTTATCCAGGTTCAAGATTTGATCAGGAACAGGCTTTGCCCTATGTACATAACACACATCCGATCCCATACGGGTCTGCCAGGTCCTCTAGCACAAGGTAATGCAGAAATTGATCAATTATTGATTGGTAGTGTGCTACAAGCCTCTGAATTTCATAAAAAACATCATGTTAATAGCAAAGGTTTGAAGAAAGAGTTTTCTATCACATGGCAACAAGCTAAGGAGATTGTAAAGAAATGCCCTACTTGCTCTTTCTATAACCAAACGCCACTGCCTGCAGGGGCTAATCCAAAGGGCACCCAAAGGAATGAAATCTGGCAGATGGATGTGTTTCACTTTGCAGAATTTGGCAAATTAAAATATGTTCATCACACCATTGACACTTATTCAGGCTTTCAGTGGGCAACTGCCTTAAGTTCAGAAAAAGCTGATTCAGTAATCACTCATTTATTAGAAGTCATGGCTATCATGGGTATACCTACACAAATAAAGACAGATAATGGTCCTGCTTATGTCTCTAGGAAAATGAAACGGTTTTTTGATTATTACAATATCAAGCATGTTACAGGTATACCATACAATCCTACAGGTCAAGCAGTCATAGAAAGATCAAATTGAACTATAAAGGATATGTTGAACAAACAGAAAGGGTGGAAAACACCCCCAGAAATAGGTTACATAATGTTTTGTTAACCTTGAATTTTCTCAACGCTGATGAGAAGGGAACAAAGGCTGCTGAAAGACATTGGATAATGGAAAAGTCTACTGAACTAAATCAACCAGTTTATTTCAAGGATGTGCTGACCTCACAATGGAAGCCAGGAGATGTGTTGTGTTGGGGAAGGGGTTTTGCTCTTGTCTCCATAGGTGAGGAAAAGTTGTGGATACCATCAAAATTAATAAAGGCTCGGTTTGAAGAAGAAAAGCCACTTGGAGAAGATAAATAACAATTCATTCACAAGGATGGCGAGCATACTGATGGTAAGGAATACAGATAGGTTGGGGGCAGGGTTTTTTTCTTATCTCCACAGGAAAATACTTATCTTCAAAGAATTTAAGAGACCCTGAATATTTAATTACTGACAGATGGAAACTAGTTACGACCCACTAAGGATCAAAAATAAAATTCTATACATTCTGTAAGTATTAATTTTTATATGTCTTATTAAACATTTCTTTATAAATATGTAGAGCTGGTTTTGGAGTTGGACTATGGCTCAGTCCCTCTTCAATCCCAAGCCTGTTGATAAGAGATATTTCGGAGTTTCTGTCTCAGGTCAGGAGCCATGAAATGGGACAGAATAAGAATAATTATATACTTGATAAACTTTCTGTGCCTTTCCTCATATCTTTGTCTTTCTTTATATGTCAGTATATGTCCTTGTTGTTAATGTTTAGATTTCCCATAACAAGCAACAAATTTTCCTACAGTAATCTTTGAAGTTTCCAGGATGAAGATGGGGCCCCACGACATCAACTCAATCTGGTTTTTATGACGTCATGAATTTTTTTAAGCGCTAATATTAGACCTGTTTTTTGGTACCAACTGCACGAGACAATTTCGAATGGTGCACATTTTTGACAACACTCTGACCGGACCTTCTCAAAACGCTCAGAGACTAGTTACAATTTTCTTAGGTCAAAGGTTAATTTGGGAATTTTACAATCATTTGCTTTCACAGGAGCCCCTAAGAAGAACGTCGCCCCCATGTCAGCTAGAAGCAATCTTAGAGGATGACGTTCCCTCTCCCAACAGAGTTTGCCCTCAGGGCTAGGGACATCTTTTAGTGGTTGGTTTAGGGTTGAGGGGATAGAGAGATATTTTATGGAATTAGGGGTATATTCAAAAAAAAGGGGGGATTAACTGGTTTAATGGGATGATTGGTATTTGTGAGTTACTGTTTTTAGAAAATTGTATTGGTACTGTTTCTTGTATATTGATATATTGAGTATTGAATGTGAGTGTTCCTATCTCTATTTTTGTATGCTTATAACTTTATCTATATTGTATTGATACATTTACCATATTACAATGTACATTTCTACCTCTGATATTATTTAATAACATTGTTTACATTTGATATGTAATGACATTGTTTACAGTTGAAGATAATTGTCTTCATATATTGCACAGTTGTTTATTCTCTTAGTCTTCAAGTTGGATAGGTATTGAGAATTAATCAGGTCTTTTAGATACGTAGAGATTATATTTAGTATAGATAGTATAATCTTCAGCCTCTTCGAAGAGCTGTAGAAAATGGCCTTTAATCTAACCTAGAATTCTGTGCCCACGAGACACAATTACTCCTGGCAACGCCATTCTACTCCCGAGAGAACATTGAGCACCAAAGACACTCCACTGGGAGCTTGTCTTCTTGGCAGAACTGGCCTTTGGGTTAAGAAAACTACTGACAAAGATACAGAATATCCATAAGTGGATGAAACACGATTGTCTTATCTTGCCAAGACAGGGTAGGATAGTTCTAAGAAAGTTCCTTGCCTTTAATAATGGTATGTCAGTTATGTTAGGCCTTAGCCAAAGTTGGTTGACTCAACATTACAAACAAGACTTTGGGTGATTGCCCAGGTAGTCAGT
>NW_026068121.1:252150-395709 GCF_014885135.2 Alexandromys fortis
AATATTGTTTGTTATATTTATTTGTTATTATTGTATATAGTTGTATTTGGTTTAGTTCTGTCTTATTTAGACAAAAGGGGGAGACATAGGGATAGCCCAGCCCCCTTAGGGGGCGTGTTTGCCTCGGGCTAATGTTTACATATAAATCTGGTGAGCATGAGCCCGCTACTCTCTTGTTTTGTATCTCCTGCTCACCGCTGGATCCCTGGTGTTGTAAGCTATCCCCTCATTAAAATTTGCTGTTTCATATTAAGCTAGCCTGGTTATTACGATGCCTACACTATCCCAGCCCCCAGGCCTGAGAGTTGTGTTGGTCTGGACTCCAAATCTGCCAAGCTTTCAACAATGTCCAGCTTTGTTGTATTTGGCAGTCTTATGATTAAGTATTTTTGAGTACAAAGTTCTATAAAATGTTCATGCCAATCTCATATAAACTCAGCAATTTGAATGTCCTGAACAGCTGCCATCTTAGTGGCAATCTTAGCTAGCTAGAACACCAAAGTAGAGTTCAACCCAAAGGTGTCCACTCTTTGTGCAGAACTTCATAGCAGAAGATGGATGGGACAGTTTGCCCAGTGGTTAATGTTACCACAATCCAGGTGAATTCATCCCGGCAGGACCCCATCATCTTCTTGAAGACCTCAAAAATTACTGTTAGGGATGATCATGGTTAATTTTAATGAACTTAGGCCGGGCGGTGGTGGCGCACGCCTTTAATCCCAGCACTCGGGAGGCAGAGGCAGGCGGATCTCTGTGAGTTCGAGACCAGCCTGGTCTACAAGAGCTAGTTCCAGGACAGGCTCCAAAGCCACAGAGAAACCCTGTCTCGAAAAACCAAAAAAAAAAAACATGTAGCTTTGGCCGGGCGGTGATGGCACCCGCCTTTAATCCCAGCACTCTGTGAGTTCGAGACCAGCCTGGTCTACAAGAGCTAGTTCCAAGACAGGCTCCAAAGCCACAGAGAAACCCTGTCTCGAAAAAACCAAAAAAAAAAAATTTTTTTTAATGAACTTAAAACATCTCAAATGCCATATTCAGCAGCTCTCTGAAAGGTTTGAGGACCACAGTCAATTAAGTACATCCAAGGTACACAAACTTAGTTCCTAGTTACCTGCTTCAGACTCAAACCTAAAAAGACATACAGGAAACTAGATGAGCTTACTTCTAGAATGAGTTAGTACCTCTGCGGCTCTACTAGTTTCACAACAGAAAGTGTATATATAAATAACAATCTTAGAGATCTTGGGATAATATTTAGAACTTAAGAAAAAGTCTAGAGAGTCGAGTGAACACCAAAAGATTATGAGATTAGAGGCAACAGTATGGTTTCTTAAGTTTGGTTTGTCTTCTTACCACACCAGGTAGCTCTTTTGACAAGAGACAGAGATTTGGGGTTTTCCTTTAAGAAGAATGCATGGGTTTAGAGGAGAGAGCCACACTCCAAAGCCAGCTTTAATTTTTAATAGAAGTGGGACCACATAAAGACCATTTCAAACATATGTCTGCAGAGGGCAGCATAGACAACCATTTGGGAACCTACCATAGGTGAGCCAGCCTCACATCAGGAAGAATGGGCCCACCCAGGTTGCACCACACCCAGTCCATATTGGGTCGTTGTCTTGTGGAGAGGAGCAGCCACTCAGGCAAGATGATGGCATGGGTGCCAGTGCTAGTCTGGGGCTCCAGGCCCAGATTTTAGGCTGGTCACGTGGAGGCAGGCAATGACACTTGGACATCTTTTCTCCAGATGTTTCACTTGTCTAGTGGTAACTGGTTTCCTTAGTTGGATGTTTTTACTCTCCTGGAAAGATCAAAGCAATACCCTGCCCCAAATCTAACTCTGCGGGATTCCTTTTGCAGCAGGTTATATCTCTCCTAAGGCAAAATGTTTTTGGGTAACAGAAAAAGTATTATCTTTCAATTTTATAAATGTCTTTTTGAAATTTTGAAACTAAATATGCCTTAGTATGTATAGATAAATATGCCAATATTCAGAACTGACTCCAGATGGAAACCGAGTCACATGTGAGCTCCCGTATTGACCATCTCCCTTCCCCTCCCCCGCCAATAAACCTCCCACGTGAGTTCTGTCTACGGTGTAACTTTCCTTCCCGCCACTGGTACCACTTCAGCTGCCAAAACAGTTCTCCTCAGTACAAACCACAAAAGAACTGCGAGAAAAGAAAAAAAAAAAAACAGGGAAATAACACCTTTCAAAATTGCTCAGATTATATAAAATATTTTGGGGTAACTTTAACCAACCAAGCGAAAAACTTTTTTGACAAAACTTCAAGTCTTTGAAGAAACTGAAGACAGCTCTCCCAAGCTCATAGATTCATAGGACTAACATAGTAAAAATGGCAATCCTACCAAAAGCAACCTACACTTTCAATGCAATTCCCATCAAAATCCCAACACAGTTCTTTACAGACCTCAAAAGGACAATCCTCAACTTCAAATAGAAAAATAAAATACCCATATAGCTAAAGCAATCCTGACGAATAAAAGAACCTGCTGGAGTTCCAGACTGCATGTGTGCTACAAATGCATGGTTATAAAACCACACGGTATCCACGTAACAACACACATCGGTCAATGCAATCAAACTGAAGACCCCAGACATGAATCCACACTCCTATGAACATCTGGATTATTATAAAGAAGCCAAAAATACACACTGGAGAAAAAAACAGCATCTTCAACAAATGGTGCTGGTCAAAATGGATGTGTGAATGTAGAAGAATACAAATAGATCTATCCTCATCATCCTGCACAGAACTCACGTCCACGTGTGTAAGAGACTGTATGACCCTGTGTAAAATGTTAGCTGCTGAGTCCTGCAGGCTCGCACACACGCCACAGCCGAATGCTCGGTGTCTCAATCCTGTCACCTGACTAAACTGAGACAACCAGGTCTCTACGGACCAACATGAGGGAGTTGCCCAATCAGAAATGAAGGTGGCTCAAGGTAACCTCCCCAAATTGTGCACCCACAGATTTGGTTTTCCATGAAGTAACGAACTGGTAAAGTAAACAGAAAGACACTCCCCTGCACAATCAGATCCTGCTTTATAACAGAGACACCTGCAGCTCATTGACTTAAGCAACCTCCAGTCTAGCTATGGCCTAGCCTATTTTCCCCTGTGGTGTACACAATAAACTATTCCTTCTATGTTGGTCTCAGTGGAGAAGCTGTGTTCCACACGAACCCTTTTCCTATTAGTCCAATGGACAGCCAACTCTGTGACTCCAGTGGGTAGTTTTAGAAGTGTGCGCTGCTTGCCGGGCAGTGGTGGAGCACACCTGTGATCGCTGCACTCGGCACAGGTAGAGGCACAGGTAGATGAACCTCTGTGAGGTCACTGGCAGCCTGGTCTACAGAGTGAGTTCCAGGACAGTCCAAACTGTCTCACTGATTATACAGCACACACGGTGACACCATCTGACTTCAAAACTTAGCATACAACTGCAATAAAGATTGTACTGACTGGAAAATAATAAAGAGATGAACAGAACATGAAAGCAAAGTTAGAAATGGGAACACAATTTGACACATGAGGCCTTACTAACACAGGTGACTAGTCCACCCTGGCCTCTCCACGCAAATGTGTTCGTGACACAGACTTTACGCCCTGCACAGAACTAACTGCAGACGGATCCTACACCTGAATGTTCAGTGCCAAGTGCAGAACTTCTAGAAGACGCTAGAGGAAGCAGGGCTATGAGAACAAATTTGCCTTCCCTGGTGACAGTAAAAACAGCACATGCCTGCGCCCTGCAACAAACCGCGAGCAAGGCGGAAGGGTTCGTGCTTCCCATGCTCTGCGCAGGCGCATCCCAGGAAGCCACGTGATTAGGGTGTCCGCTGATTCCCCGCCTAGCTCCCGGAAGTGGCATAGCCCGAGTGTGACCTCACTGTGTTTGGCGGCCGTTTCCTACAGCTCTGGGAGGACACCACACCGGTTCCCACAGATTCTCCCCGCGTGGGGGCGGCGCCTTTTACTCACCATGGCCGAGTCACAGCGCAACATACGGAACACTAGAATCACCCTCAGCCCTGGAGCCACTGGAACCGCCGAAGCCTAAAGCATGGCGGACCGGAAGTACTCGCCCCCATTCTGATTTGCAGTCCATCTAGAGGCCGTCATTCCTGAGTGACAAGGATCTCCCTTAGCGACAGCGT
Source organism: Alexandromys fortis (assembly GCF_014885135.2). Lineage (NCBI taxonomy): Eukaryota > Metazoa > Chordata > Mammalia > Rodentia > Cricetidae > Alexandromys > Alexandromys fortis. The sequence goes on from NW_026068121.1 coordinate 256,334, forward strand.
GCCGTGAAGAGACGCCTCACTGTCGTTCCCAACTGTCCCAGGCCGGCAGAGAACTGGCATTGTATCAGAACTTGCACCTGAACAGCATAGTCGTCCCTAAACGTTTCCTGCACTCAGTAGGCAATTCTCTATCTGTGCACAGGGTCTCTAGCATATGAAGATCACTAAACAGTGTGCTGTGGAGCGATCCCCCTGCCTCACAGCTAAAAGAGCTTCCAGTCCACCCAGGTCAAATACAAACCACCTTATTGATGTTCACCGGGCACCAGCAATTTTAATAATGCACACCTAGGAGTGCTTATTAAGTTGGGGACTCACACCTCTCTCGGCTGCACACTGCTATCTAAAACACAATTTCCCAGTTTTCTGTGGTGGCACTGGCCCATCATGCTGGCATTTGGGAGGTGGAGACAGGACATGGAAAGGTTAAGTCAGCTTGGTCTATAACCTAAAACACAAATTAGGGACCCCAAAGGGGAGATGTCCAGAGTGACGACCTGTGATAAGAAGATAAAGATAGAAAGTTATGGAGTGGTAGATACTGCGTAAGCTGATGGCTCATGCCAAGCAAGTTTATTAAATACAATTCTGGTACACTTTCTGCAGTAGGGAATCAACCAGAGTCAGCAGAAACTAATTCAGCAATGCTGGCAAGAAGACCACAGCTTACCTCAGGCTGAACACATGGTAGTCTTGAGACTACAACCACAGCCCCTCAGGCTAGAGTCTGGTCCCCTCAATCCCTTCCAGACAGTGGCTCAAATACCAGAACAGACTTTGGCCAACATACAGAACTAGTGTTCTCTTGGGCACTTTTATCAGGGGCCTCAGAAAAGGCCTTGGATTGAACTGACTCCCAAAAGGCACACCTCCAACCTCAACAAACAAAAATATATGAAAATGGAACATTGCTTTTGTGGAAGAGTTGTATCCTATGTCCTGCTTTCAGGTCTTCCACTGAAGATTTTTGTTGTTGTTTTTTTTGGGGGGTTTGGGTTTGGTTTGGTTTTTCAAGACAGGGTTTCTCTGTGTAGTCCCGGCTGTCCTGGAACTCACTCTGTAGACCAGGCTGGACTCCAACTCAGAGATCCACCTGCCTCTGCCTCTAGAGTGCTAGGATTAAAGGTGTGTGCCACCACCACCCAGCCCACTGAAGTTTCTCCACACTAACACTTGAATGGCATGTTCAGTCTGGCGTACGATATGATTTCTAGATCACATGATCTATTTTCCCAGGACTACTCATTTGAACCTGAACTTGGAAAATGCTGATTATAGAACGACTGGATGTTGGGGGCACAGAGGTGTAGCAGGCTTTCTTTTGAACCACCAACCAGCTCCCAAATCATAACATAGAGACTTATTATTAGTTCTGAATGCTCGGCCTTATATTATGTTTGTCCTACTAGCTCTTATAATTAATTTAACTTGTCAGGACTTTTTACCCTTCTTTCATCCTGTATGTCCCACTTTCACTGCTTCCTCAGTGGCTGGCTGGCCATGGGCGTGTCCCTCTCTTCCTCCCTCCTCACTTCTCTTTCTTCTCTGGTTCTCTCAACTCTGCCTGTGTCCCCTACCAACTCACTGCAGGAACAAGGACACACATGACATTCTCAGTCAGATCCCGCAGATGCAGCTCAGGGTTGCTGAGGACACTGCTCAGCAATTCAATCTCCATCCCTCACTTCTGCAAGCTGATGCCCCTGGGACAACCTTCCCCAGGTTCCAGGGTAATGAACTAGGGGCCCAGCTTGGGACTTTACTGTCTTAATCAAGGTTTCTATTGCTGCAACAAAACACCAACCAAAAAGCAACTTGGGGAGAAAAGGGTTTATTTAACTTACACTTCCAGATCATTTTCCATCAGTGGACAGGATGTAATGGATTAAACAAAAATGCTGCAGATCCCTGGTGGAGGCAGGCAGCGAACAGCTGGTCCCAAGAGCAGCCAGTCCCAGGCAGGGATGGCATAGTTCCCCAAGTGGCTGCAGTGGGCCACAAGTCCCAGGCAGGAGGCCACATGGTGGGTGAAAAACCTCAATGGGGCAGCCAGTCTCATGAGGAGAGACAGACGGGCATGCATGAGACCACACCACAGGTCTCCAAAGGTGGCTGGCCCCAGCAGGAGCCACGGGGTGGACGAGAGACAAAGACATGGATTAGCATGCCATGCAGAGTGAGGATGGATATTTACTTAATGGGTTATGGAAAGAAAGGGAAAGGGAAAAGGGAGAAGAGCAGAGAGAGGGCAAAGAAACAGAGAGAGACAGAGACAGAGACAGAGAGAGACAGAAAGACAGAGGGGGCAAGGGGAGAAATGAGAAGAATGTAGGGGAAATGGGGGAGAGACAGAAAAGGAAGGGACTCAGTCTGGAAGCTGAAGATAAGCTTGCCTTGCCTTGGCTGATGGAGGGGAGAGGGGCTTGTCTCTTAAAGGGACAGGACAGATCATTACACAGGAACCAGGAACTCACACAGGGCAGGAACCTGGAGGCAAGAGCTAATGCAGAGGCCATGGAGGGTGCTGCTTACTCCCATGGTTTGCTCAACCTGCTTTTTATATATATTTTTTAAACAGGAATGTGTTCCTTAGAGAACCACTCTTCTTTTTATTTATTTATTATGTATGCAATATTCTGTCTGTGTGTATTCCTTCAGGCCAGAAGAGGGCACCAGACCTAATTACAGATGGTTGTGAGCCACCATGTGGTTGCTGGGAATTGAACTCAGGACCTTTGGAAGAGACGACAATGCTCTTAACCACTGAGCCATCTCTCCAGCTCCTCAACCTGCTTTCTTACAGACAGCCCAAGGATGGCATCATTCAGTGGATTGGACCCTCCCCCATTGATCACTAATTGAGAAAATGTCTTACAGCTGGATCTCAAGGAGGCATTTCCTCAACTGAAGCACCTTCCTCTATGATGACTTTAGCTTGTGTCAAGTTGACATACAAAGCCATCCAGTTCAACTGACCCCCTGTCAACTTGACACAAATACATCACTATTAAGCTACAACCTTTCCTATCTGATTCATCCCCAAGATCTCACATTAAAAACATAAATAACTTGGGCTGAGCGGTGGTGGCCCACGCCTCAGGAAGCGAAAAGGCAGGTGGATCTCTGTGAATTCAAGGCCAGCCACTACACTATTCAAGACCACTACAGAGTGAGTTCCAGGACAGGCTCCAAAGCTACAGAGAAACCTTGTCAAGAAAGAAAGAAAGAAAGAAAGAAAGAAAGAAAGAAAGAAAGAAAGAAAGAAAGAAAGAAAGAAAGAAAGAATTTAAAAAGCCAAAAAGCCAGGCTCCAAAGCTACAGTGTCTCAAACTGTCTCAAAATAAATAAATAAATAAATAAATAAATAAATAAATAGTGAATAAGAAAGCCCAGGCTGGATTCTCCTGTTCTCCATCTTTTCAGTACTTTGTTCATCTTGGTGGGTTTTAATTTTATTTTGTTTTGCTTTGTTTTGTTGTTGAGGTAGTGGTGGTGGTGGTGTGTGTGTCTGTATCTGTGTGAATTGAATTCAGAACCCTATGCCCTAATCTTTTTTCATTTTAAGGTGGAGGTCTCCCTGTGTACCTTAGGCTAGAGTTAAAATCACAGATATCCCCCTGTCTCAGCTCCCCACGAGCTGGGAATGATGGGTGGCAACAGTCATGCCTTAATTTCCATTTTTCTTCATCACTTTCCAGCAAGGCCCCTGCTCCTGTTTCTCCCCATTTCTGGGCAAATCCCCTGAATCCCCCAGAGACTCTGGGTTCTCTTGGTGCTGAAGATGGGGGTGTGGCCTGGAATTCCCGGGGACACCAGCTTGTCCTGGGGGTTTCCTTGGGTGTCCTGAACACTTCAGAATGTTCCTGGGGCTAGGGACTACCTGGGGGTAGCAGCTGCTCCCTATTGTCTGGGACCTGACACAGTTTTGGGAAGATGTAGCTGGTAAGAGGGCCACCACCCTGCACTGGGACCAATCTCTGGGCCAGTGTCCCCTGTCTCTTTCGGTCCCTCTTTCTCTGCCTCTCTCCTTGCCTCTTAGTCTCTGTTTCTCTGTGTTTCTCCCGCTCCCCTCCGCTACCAGCACATACGCATCTGCCCTCTCCCTCACCCACCTTCCCCGGGCTTCCCCATCAGCAGGAAGTAAGGCCACCCAGTGACTTCTCCCTTTTGGGGCCCTCTCCCTGCCCCCACCTCAAGGCCTTTCACACTCACACTTGGGGCAGTTGGTGACAGAATCTGGACTGTCACCATCACCGCAGTGTCCTGCTCCGCTCCACACACTGGGCGACTGAGCTGCGCTGGGCAGATCCTCACCAGGACAAGGCTTCCAGGACAGGAACGATCCTTTGTCCCTTCCCCGGCGACTCTGGAGAATAGAACCACACAGGCATGTCCCGGCGGCTCCTCCTGTCACTTGCCCTCTGGGCTAGCTGCTCCCCTGGCAGTGCAGGGACAGGTAGGTGGTCACACTGGGGACTAGGGCACCTGGTCGCTTTCAGTCTTAGGTTACATCTGGAATCGTGTAGGAACTCACACCTACCTATCCAGTGGGACCTGTTCCCATTCCGCTATAGGGATGGGGAAACTGAGGCTCAGAAAGGCAAAGCCTTGTTTACCCAGGCAGAGGTACCCTTGAGCTTAGAGGTTTGGGGAGATCATTAACTCTCAGCAACCCTCAAGTTTCACCTTTGTGACTCAAGTGTGGGTCTGAAACTCTCAGAGATGCTGGGCACGATAGTACACACCTGGCGCAGGGCACTCACGAGGCTGAGGCGGGAAGCAGCCGAGTTCAAGGTCATTTGCAGTTACTAGTGAGTTCGAGGCCAGCCTAAAGCTGCACGAGACCCGCCTTTAAAAAAAAAAAAAAAAAAGGAAGAAAGGAAGGAAGGAAAACAGAGACAGAGAGGGAGGGAGGGGAGGAGGAAACTCAGTTTTCTCATCTAGAAAATGGGCTCTGTTGAGGCCCTGGGGGTTTGTAGTAGATGTGGGAGCTCCTGCTTTCACACATGCGAGCTCCTGGACCTGCGAGGCTCCTGGAAGCTCACGTTCCTGTCTCTTCCGCCCTAGCTGCTCTGAGCCAGCCCATGGTGCGATGCCACGCCTCTCGGTACCCTGTGGCCGTGGACTGTTCCTGGACGCCGTTGCGGGCTCCCAACTCCACCAGACCCACGTCCTTCATCGCCACTTACAGGTCAGAGAATGGAGAGGGGCCAGGACGACGAAGGGGAACAGATTCCAATATTCCACTCCACTCGGGGTTGGAGGCAGCCTGGGACCCATGGGAACCTGTCTCCAAAACAACAGAACAAGTGTGGGATGTGGGTAATCTGGGGAGTTCTTCAGAACTCGGTGTCCCCCTGACCGTGTCTGGGTCCCACGGTCTGCTGTACGTGGACTGGGACCCCGCGGACACCTAAATGCCCTTTGCGACTCCCCACGGTGCTTCCCACGCAGGCTCGGTGTGGCCACCCAGCAGCAAAGCCAGCCCTGCCTACAGTCCACCCCCGAGGCTACGTGCTGCACCATCCCCCACGTGCACCTGTTCTCCACGGTGCCCTACGTGTTAAATGTCACTGCGCTTCATCCCAGCGGTGCCAGCAGCAGCCTTCTGGCCTTCGTGGCTGAGCGGATCAGTGAGTGTCTGTCCTTCCCGCCTCTCTCAGTCCCCGCCCTCCACCATGCGCCACCCGCCACCCCCGCCGCCGCCCCCACGTCCTGCCAGGTACCTGCAGCCTTCTTCCTTCTCTACTCCAGCCTCACTGACTCTCTGTTGCCTCCCCAACACCCCAAACTCTCCTATCCGAAGCGTTTGCATAGCTTCGTTGCTTGGCCTTCTTAGGTCACTGCTTGGGTGTCAGCTTCTCGGTGAGGCCCCCCAAAAGTATATTACTAAACATAAGTGACAATTGCAGTTAAGAGAAGACGAAAGCCGATGTGGTATACAGGGCTTTAATCCCAGAGGTAGGCCGATCTCTGAGAGTACAGGGTAAATTGGAGTCAAGAACCCAAGACCCTGATACTAACAAAAAAAAAAAAAAAAAAAAACCATCCTAGATCTATCATCAACAGACAGAACTATGGAACCCTTCCTCATTCATAGCTGGTANAAGGAAGGAAGGAAGGAAGGAAGGAAGGAGGGAGGGAGGGAGGGAGGGAGGGAGGGAGGGAGGGAGGGAGGAAGGAAGGAAGGAAGGAAGGAAGGCAGGCAGGCAGGCAGGCAGGCAGGCAGGCAGGCAGGCTGGGCAGTGGTGGCCATGCCTTAAATTCCAGCACTCAAGAGGCAGAGACAGGCGGATCTCTATGAGTTGGAGACCAACCCAGTCTACAGAGTGAGTTCCAGGACTGGCTCCATAGCTACTGAGAAACCCTGTCTGTTTCGGTGTAGGTCGGTGAAAGGCTACTCTGCCCTCAAAGGATTAAACATGGAGTCTCTACTCCCAGATATCTGTTCAACAAAAATAAAAATGTTCACCCCTACAAATCCTTGACAACCTTATGCACGACATCCAGAAGGGGGCAGCCCATGCCACGTGTCCTCCTATAAATGGATGGATGGATGGATGGATGGATGGATGGATGGATGGATAGATAGACAGACACACAATATCCATCTACACAAAGGAACACCACTCAGCCCTGGAGAATGAGGCTCTGGCGCCAACTACAGTGAGGAGGGACCTTGAGGGCTCAGTGAGCAACCCAGACACAAACCACACAGCGTGGGCTCCGGAACAGGGGGATCCAGAGACAGAATAGCTGTGGGTGCTGTAGGGAGATGGCTTATGGGTGTAGAGCTTGTGTTGGCATGAAGCAGCGTTCGGGAGGCAGGCAGAGAAATGGTAACACTCTCCGATGTCCTCCAGCTCAGTCCTGTGAGAACGTTGTCTCGGGGAAAGCCCTTCAGCCCACTTAGGACTTACACTCTGAAACTCTCTGTCTGTCATGACTTCTGTCAGCAGGGGCAATGGTGATTCAACAAATGCTTGCTCCTTGCGAAGATGGGTGAATGAATGCATGACTAGTGAACAGATGACTTAATGAATGAGGGAATGAATGAACGCGTGAATGATGCAGTGAATGAGGGAAGGACTTAAAGAGTGAGGAAACGAATACCTGAATGACCTAATGGTCTAATCAAAGCATGAATGGATGTACAAATGGATAAGTGAAGAAACTAATGGATTCAGTGAATGAATGACAGTGGACGAGTTAATGAATCAATGAATACATCTGCACGTGAACCAAGCAATAAGTGAGTGTGAGTGAGCAGGTGGCTAAGCAAGCTAAGGAATTAGTGAAGGTCTGAATGAACAAGTGAAGGAACGAACTGATGGGATGAATGGACTCTAAAGGAGCGAATCAGCGTGTGAATGAATGAAGGAGGAAACCAGTGGAGCCGCTTCTGACCCCGCCCCCCTGCTCCCCGCAGTTAAGCCCGACCCCCCGGAAGGCGTGCGTCTGCGCCAAGCGGGGCAGCTGCTGCAGGTGCTCTGGCATCCCCCTGCCTCCTGGCCCTTCCCGAACATCTTCTCTCTCAAGTACCGCATCCGCTACCGGCGCCACGGCGCCTCTCACTTCCGCCAGGTGAGAGGGGGTTTGGGAGAGGGTGAGACAGGGTTCCCCTGGACATCCTCCGGTCTCCACCTCCCGCCTGGAGCGCTGAGATCACGTGACTCTGCAGCTGGTTTACATGAGTTCTGGGGTTTCGAACTCACCGCCAGCACTTTACCCAGGTTTACCCCAGCTCCCAGTACAGCGCGGTCCTACCCACCGCCTAGTCCTCTCTCCCCGCAGGTGGGACCCATTGAAGCCACGACCTTCACCTTCAGGGCCGCGAAGTCCCACGCCAAGTACTGTGTCCAGGTGTCAGCCCAGGATCTCACGGACTATGGGAAACCAAGTGACTGGAGCCTCCCTGGGCAAGCAGAGAGTCCTTGAAGAGGGACTAGGTCTTTGATAGCAGACCCTAATGTCGTCTACTTCAAAGTGTCTGGGTTCAAGTACTGACTTTGCACGTGCCGAGATCCTCGGCGCGTTGACTTGACCTCTCCGGACATCAATTTCCAAATCTGTGGGAATGTTATTCCTCCTTCCATCAGTTCTGTACTTTGTAAACTGTAAATGTGATTTGATTAGATATTTTGATTAAATAAGAATTATTAGCCTGGCAATAGTGGCGCACGCCTTTAATCCAAGCACTTGGAAGGCAGAGGCAGGTGGATCAATATGAGTTCGAGGCCAATCTGGTCTATAGAGCAAGTTCCGGACAGCCAGGGCTACACAGAGAAACCCTGTCTCGAAAAACCCCAAAACGAAACAAAATTATTATTATTATTATTATTATTATTATTATTATTAGGAATGGAGGAGTTCAAGACAGGACTTCTTCGTGTAGCCTCCCGAGGGCTGAGGTTAAAGACGTACGCCACAACCGCCTGACAAGAATTATTAAAATTGTCCATTTTAAAAATTTAAGTATTTTAATTTCATTTCTAAATATGTGCATGTGGGGAGTACGGCAGTGCCTATGGCGGTCAGAAGAGGGCGCCAGAGCACTGAGCCTCCTCTCCAGCAGCTTGTCCATCTTGTCCTCTGAGTGAGCAATGTGAATGTCTGCGTTTGTCTACAACCCCAAAACAAGGGCTTCATGACGAAAAGAAGCTGATGTGGCTCAAGGTTCAGGAGCCTTGGAGGACACAGTACTGTGCTAGTTCCCAGAAGAAATTCCACGTGGTACAATGTGTAAAGGTGGAAGGGTCGGGGAGCATGCAGGTGAGAGAAAGGGAGCGGATAAAGCAAGGTGTAAGGCCTATCATCGGCGCTGAAAAAGGACAAACACACCATAGCACTTGTTTTCCCAACTGAGAGCCAAACAGGAGGCAGCCCGGCCTTGTCGAAATGAGGACAGAGGGAAAGAATGGTGGGGAGCTAAAGGTCAGCCTGGAGACTCTGCCCAAGATTAAGGAGGAAAAGGAGAAGGGCTGGGGGCGTGATTCAGGGGGCTGCCCCTGCCTAGGATCCCCAGGTGAGGGGCTGGGGGCGGGCACAATGGCGGGGGCTTGCCGTCGTTTGTATGCACAAATAATAACTAAGCAAATGGAAAAGCCAGTCTAATCCTGCATGCTCCATCACGCCTTTAACCCTAGCACTCGGTAGGCAGAGGCAGCTGGAATACTGAGATTTCAAGTACAGCCTGGTGAGTGTCTGTCTCACAAAAGAAAGAGAGAGAGAGAGAGAGAGAGAGAGAGAGAGAGAGAGAGAGAGAGAGACCAACAACAGCAAAAAAATAAATAAAAATCAAGCAGGCCACTGATTTCCAGCTACTCAAGAGACTTTCAGGAAGACTGTTGCAAACTTAAGGCCCTCTGGACATTTTAGGGAGAGGCTGGGTAGTAAGTGACTCAGTGGTAGAGTGACTGCCTGGCTTGTGCAAAGAGGAAGGGAGGGAAGGAGTGAGGGAGGAAGGAAAGAAGAAAGGAGGGAAGGAAGGAAGAAATAAAAGAGTGGGGAGGTAGCACAGCCTTTAATCCCAGCACTCGGGAGGCAGAGGCAGGAATCTCTTGTGAGTTCCTGACCAGCCTGGGCTACACGGTGAGACCCAGAATCAAATACAAACATCATCAATAGAGCAGAGATGCGGAACAAAACTTTATTGACTATTTCCAGCGTGGTGCACACGCACACACGCGAGCCAGATGCTCCCGGAACTTTTATTTACTGCCTCACCTACAGTCACTCAGGAAAGGAACAAAAGCGCACACGGAACCTTGATCGACAGGTACCACAGCCAATGAGAACGCTAAAACCTATGACCTACGTCAGTAAGCCAGCCGAGGAAGTGACGTCGAGAGAACGGCGGCGCCTGGCCGAATAAACTCCGAGGGGACCGAAGAACACTGCTCCTTCGCTTGCTCGACGAACAGGAAGCGAATATGTCGGAACGGAAAGTGCTAAACGTAAGTGCTCGGAGTCTAGATGTCTCTGCCGCCAGTGGGACGTCCGAGGACTGAGGGAGAGGCTCACTTCCTTCCGGCTAGTTCCTTTAGGAATTCCCCCCCCAACGGCTTTTCGTGGGGCGGAGCCTCCCAAGCTTTGCCAATCGCATTTCTCAGGGGCGGTGTTAGCGTATGTTTCCCTTCCGGTTTAGAAAACGTCAATCATCCCCAGGCGAGCGGAGCCTGGGTCACTTCATCCGATGGGTTTTCCACGGGAAAGTATCCAGTCGCTTTTTCCGGACCGTTAGGGTTGGTGCTCTTGGTGGCCTCAGTTCGTCCCAGTCTCTGTTAAGCGAATATCAGACAGCCCTTGGCCCCGTTTTCTACTCTAGTTTCAGTGGCTGAGACACAAGGACTCAAGTTTTCTCTCTTCAAAACCTTTACTTTCCATTTCCTGGAATTTGTTTTGTGTTTGAGTCAGGGCCTCACTCTGTAGCCCAGAGTGGCCTCCGGTTCAACCCACCTGCCTGAGCCTTCCGATTGCTGGGGTTAGAGGCGTGTACCCCTACGCTGGGCTATATTAATTTTTAAAAGATGTATTTTTATTTTATTTTTTGCCTACATGTCTGTGTGTGCACTACGGGCGTGCGTGCAGCGCCTAGCCTGACTGGCCTGGGATGAGGGATGACTGGCAAACACTACCACCAGGCCCGAGTCCTCCTGAACTCTTGGCAAAGCTCCCTTCAAGCAAGGGAGACAACTCCCTCCCCCATGGGCCTGGCTGCCAGCAGGTCTGGTGTCCAAAGCAGAGTGCCTCCTTGCTGGTGGTTCACACAGTTTTGGACTTTTGGTTTTTTGAGACAGAGTTTCTCTGTGCAACAGCCCTAGCTGACCTGGAACTCTACTCTGTAGACCTGGCTGGCCTCAAACCCACCTGCCTCTGCCTCCTGAGTGCTGGAATTAAAGGCGTGCGCCACCACCGCCGCCCGGCCTCTTTTTTACAGGGGAGTTTGTCATTCTCCACCCCCGTCTCCCACTGGCAGGTGCTGGGATGGCAGGTGTGGGCATTAGCATGCTCTTGATAACTCAGAGTGGCTGTGCCTGTGTGTCTCACCCCAGCCTCCCAAGTACACAGAGAAGAATTCACTGATCAGGTTTTACCGAGATGGTGTCCGAGAGCCGGTGTGGTTCCCTAGTCCAAACTAGACCATCATCGGCAATGCCTGATTTATATTGGGTCCCCGTTATCTCATGAGCATCTAGAGTCCTATGTGCTGGGCAGAAGGGGTCCACCCCCACTGCAAATCATGAGCCTCTAGAACCTTCCCTGCAAGGCATGTCACAGCTCTGGAGAGCAACATGCACACACCCTGTGATTTGTCTGAAAAGAAGGTTCTGGAAGCTTATACGTTCCTCTCTCCTCGTGGCTGTTCTTCAAATGACCCATATCTGGGAAGGCACAAGCAAAATGAATCCTGGGCAGATCCCTAAAACTGGGATATGGTGGGTCCCCTGACATGGCTCCCAGACCCCCTTTCCGTCCACATGGGCCCTGAGTACTGGAAAACCCCATCACTCCCTTCCCCTGCAGAAATACTACCCACCTGACTTCGACCCGTCAAAGATCCCGAAACTCAAGCTACCCAAGGACCGGCAGTACGTGGTTCGACTGATGGCCCCCTTCAACATGAGGTAAATCCCCGGGGGTGTGAAGCCAGGGCTGGAGTCTGTGGAGAAACAGCAAACATCCTCATGGGGTCCCCATCCCCCCCCATCAGAAGGCCTCACTGGACAGTCAGTGACACCTGGCCCCTCCAGTGACCTCTTCCTGCCCCAGGGTCTTTGAGCTGCCATGGTCTCTGCAGTTCTCATGTCAATGGCTCCTGTCCTCCTCATAGAGCCTGCTTCCCATCTCATCCCAGACAGGCTGCCAACCTTCCCCTGCTTTCCTGGTTCTTCCAGCTCGGAGTCAAACAACGTTCAAACTTGACTTTTGTGAGACCCATACTCCCGGTAGTCACACCCTCACGGTCACTGAGGACAGAACGGCTGCCACGTTAGCTGGCTGATCATAGATCATCCTCTCTCCTTCATCTCCGCCTGTTCTAGTTACCTTGAACGTGAGGACTCGTTGGTTTGTGTGGTTTTGGTTTTTTGTTTTGTTTCATTTTTGGAGACAGGGTTTCTCTGTGTCGCTTTGAAACCTGTCTTGGAACTTTCTCTGTAAACCAGGCTGGCCTCAAACTCACAGAGATCCTCCTGCCTCTGCCTCCCAAGTGCTGGGATTAAAAGCCTGCGCTGCCACCACCAGCACCACCCAGCAAACACATGAACTCTTAGAAAAGAAAGCGTTTAATTGGCACTCACAGTTTCAGAGGCTTAGTCCATCATCGTGGGGAGCTTGGTGGCAGGCCTGGCAGGATGTGCTGGAGAAGTAGTTGGAAGCCACATCCTAATCCACAGGCAGAGAGAAGCACCGGGCCTGCCATGGACTTTTGAAACCTCACATCCCAACCCCAGTGACATACTTCCCCCAACAAGGCCACACCTCCTAATCCTTCTGATCCTTCCAATCCTTCCAAGTAGTGCCACTCCCTGGTGACTAAGCCTTCCAATGTGTGACTCTATAGTAGACATTCAAACCACCACATGGCTCCAGCAAGCAGTTGTCAGGCACCTGCTATTGATCAGGACGTGCCCAGCCTCATGATGTTCACAGGCTAGTGGGGAGTGGAAATGATGCCCGTCCTCTGGTAGCCACACAAGGACACATGAGGCAGGGCAGGTGGCCTGCCTGCTGGACAGTCAGGGGTTGTTAGAATCTCAGTCCGTGGGATCTGCCCAACAAAGGCCCTGGTAGGACCAAGCCAGAGGTGTTTGTCAGCACAGCAGGAAGAAAAGAAGGTCAGAGCACAGAATCCTGCTGTTCCCTCTTTGTTCAGAGTCTCAGAAGCCCCACACACCCAGACACTGCAGTTCTCCCTGCCCGTGGAGGTGCATGTGCTGCGGTCAGGTGCTGGAGCAGAGTGCAGAGATGCTCACGCACCTGCTCTGGCTGCAGGTGTAAGACATGTGGAGAATACATCTACAAGGGGAAGAAGTTCAATGCACGCAAGGAGACCGTCCAGAACGAGGCCTACCTGGGCCTGCCTATCTTCCGCTTCTATATCAAGTGCACACGCTGCTTGGCCGAGATCACCTTCAAGGTAGGGGCTCACTCGTGCACCTTTTTCTCTGAGGACTCCCCACATAGGTGCAGATGAAAGGTGCTTGCAGCAGGACCACACACAGACAACCCTGCCCGCCTGCGTGTGCGGATGTGGGGTCGGGTGCACAGGTGAGGACTGTGGAGTCACACTGTGCAGATGTGGGGTCGGGTGCACAGGTGATGGCTGTGGGGTCAGGTGCACAGGTGAGGACTGTGGAGTCACCTGTGCAGATGTGGGGTCGGGTGCACAGGTGAGGACTGTGGAGTCACCTGTGCGGATGTGGGGTCGGGTGCACAGATGAGGACTGTGGAGTCACACTGTGAGAACTGTGGAGTCACACTGCGGATGTAGGGTCAGGTGCACAGGTGAGGACTGTGGAGTCACACTGCGGATGTGGGGTCAGGTGCACAGGTGAGGACTGTGGGGTCAGGTGCACAGGTGAGGACTGTGGAGTCACACTGTGCAGATGTGGGGTCGGGTGCACAGGTGATGGCTGTGGGGTCAGGTGCACAGGTGAGGACTGTGGAGTCACCTGTGCAGATGTGGGGTCGGGTGCACAGGTGAGGACTGTGGAGTCACCTGTGCGGATGTGGGGTCGGGTGCACAGATGAGGACTGTGGAGTCACACTGTGAGAACTGTGGAGTCACACTGCGGATGTAGGGTCAGGTGCACAGGTGAGGACTGTGGAGTCACACTGCGGATGTGGGGTCAGGTGCACAGGTGAGGACTGTGGAGTCACACTGCAGATGTGGGGTCAGGTGCACAGGTGAGGACTGTGGAGTCACACTGTGAGAACTGTGGAGTCACACTGCGGATGTAGGGTCAGGTGCACAGGTGAGGACTGTGGAGTCACACTGTGAGAACTGTGGAGTCACACTGCGGATGTAGGGTCAGGTGCACAGGTGAGGACTGTGGAATCACACTGCAGATGTGGGGTCAGGTGCACAGGTGAGGACTGTGGGGTCAGGTGCACAGGTGAGGACTGTGGAGTCACACTGTGCAGATGTGGGGTCGGGTGCACAGGTGATGGCTGTGGGGTCAGGTGCACAGGTGAGGACTGTGGAGTCACACTGCGGATGTGGGGTCAGGTGCACAGGTGAGGACTGTGGGGTCGGGTGCACAGGTGAGGACTGTGGAGTCACACTGTGCTGGACTTCGTTTGTTTAGTCTCCTGTAGTCAGAGTGACCGTGGTCCTCCTGCCTCCACCTCTGGTGCCAGGATGACAGGCGTGTGCTGCCACATCTGTCTAAAAATCATGATTTTCCTTTGTTTTTTGGAATGGAAGCCAGGGCTTCACAGGCACTCAGCAAAAACCTGGGAATTCAGGCAAAGGCAGAAGAAGGGAAATTTCTTCTCTGGTCTACACCATTAGAGGCCATGGGTTTGTTTGGTTAGTGTTGGTTTTTTTTTTTTTTTCACTGTAAGCTTTTTCCTGTGAGTTCAAAAAAAAAAAAAAGAGATTTAATCAAAGTGAACAAAATAAGCTTGAATAAGTTACATTTTTATTTCACACATGTTTATGTCTGGAATGTCTATGTGCCTGGTGACCTTAAAGGCCAGAAGGGGCATCGGGTGCCCTGGGACTGGGGTTACAGGTGATGATGGGCCACCATGTGGATGCTGGGAACTGAACCCGGGTCCTCTGCAGGAGCAACCAGTGCTCTAACCCTTGAGCCATCCCGTCATACCCTTGTTTTTTGAGTGAAGTCCTCAACTGCCCAGGCTAACCTCATTCACATCGTAGCTCCCTGCATCCACCCCCCCAGAAGGGTGCACACATTAGCTTGTCCGTGTAGTTCATAAGCAGGAAGATAAAGCCAGATGTGTGCACAGCCAGGAGGCCTGAAGGTGCAGAGAGCACAGATGGAGGGGGCAAAGTAACTGGGACCTGAGGGGATGGAAGCCCACCCCTGCAGTCAGGTGATCTGTGTTATGGTCACGAGTATCCCGGAGGGTCTGGGCTTTAGTGGGAAGGACACACGCACCAAAGGAGTAAGCGAAGAAGCTGGCAGAGGGAGAAACACACACAGGAAGGCAGGCACCACCTGCAGCCATTGGCGATTTTGTCCCCTCCCCCCACCTTACAGACAGACCCTGAGAACACAGACTACACCATGGAGCATGGTGCCACACGCAACTTCCAGGCCGAGAAGCTCCTGGAGGAGGAGGAAAAGCGTGTGCAGAAGGAGCGCGAGGATGAGGAGCTGAACAACCCCATGAAGGTGAGTCCAGGCTGCAGGCCTCCACCCTGTGCCCCACCCTGCCCCTCTTACACCCCTTCCCTGCTTTCCCCTTCCTCTACCCCTCCCCCCATTACATCCCTCCCCCTTCCTCATAATCCCTCACCTGCCCGTGTGCCCCCAGGTCCTAGAGAACCGCACCAAAGACTCGAAGCTGGAGATGGAGGTGCTAGAAAACCTGCAGGAGCTGAAGGACCTGAACCAGCGGCAGGCACATGTGGACTTTGAGGCCATGCTGCTGCAGCACCGCCTGTCGCAGGAACAGTGGCGACAGCAGCAGGAGGAGGAAGATGAGCGTGAAACTGCGTGAGCGGCCAAGGCCCTTCTGGATCCTTCTATGACTGCCCTTTCTCTCCCCTCAGCCCAGAGCCCCCTCCTGCCCAGTCCCCTCAGACCCTCAGGATCCAGTGTTGCATGACCATCACTGGCTTTTTGTGTCGGTCCCATGGCTGTAGGTTTGTTGTTTGAGACAGGGTCTTATGTAGTCCAGACTGGCCCCAAAATTACTAAGTAGCCAAGGATGGCCTTGAACTTCTGATCCTCCATAGTCCACTCCCCAGAGCCGGGGTGGTAGGCGTGTGCCTCTTCGCCCAGCTTTTATATACTTACTTATTTTGTAGTGCTGGGTATGGACCTCGAGCTTCCCATGTGCCAGTCAAGCCCTCAGCCCTGGGCCACTGTCCTCAAAATTGTTAGCATCACCCCTGCTCCCATTCCTTACCCTCTGAGAGCAGGACGAGGCAGCAGAGACCCCTGGGGGCAGTCCCTGCAGCATGTTCTCACTGTGTTCATCCTATAGGGCCTTGCTGGAGGAGGCTCGCCACCGCAGGCTTCTGGAGGATTCCGACTCAGAAGACGAAGCTCTGCCTTCCCGACCACGGGCAGCAGCAAAACCCAACCCCACAGCCATCCTGGACGAGGTGAGCAGGACCAGAGTGTGGGGGGTGGGTGCCCAGGCTAAGCAGCCACAGAGAAGCCATGGGCAGCAGTGCTGTTCCTAACAGGACAGACAGCCCACAGCGTGGTTCCAGTGCTCTGTGTCTTGCTGCTGAGCCTGAGGAAACAGTCCACTAAGGCAGGGAGAGTCGAGTGCCTGCCCCACAGCACAGGACCATGCTGAAAGCCAGGTGCTCCGGTCGTGGTGAACACACTTTTAATCCCAGCACTTGGGAGCAGAGGCAGGTGGCTCTCTCATGTCTGAGGTTAGCCTGGCTATATAGCAAGAGCCTGTTTCAAAATGTAAAGCCAGATGTAGGCCTTCAGGCCTGGGATCTGGCACCAGGAGGCGGAGGCAGGAAGTCCTAGGTTATACCACTTGGGATCTGCCAAGTCACTGAGAGACCCTGCCTCAGAAACCATGGTGGGGATCAACTGATGAAGACAGGTGTCGGCCTCTGGCTCCCACATGTGGGCGCACAGTGAACAGCACAAAAGCCCACAGAACCCAGAGGCAGGCGGATCTCTGTGAGTTCGAGACCAGCCTGGTCTACAAGAGCTAGTTCCAGGACAGGCTCCAAAACCATAGAGAAACCCTGTCTCAAAAAAACAACAACAACAAAAAAAAAGCCCACAGAACCAAGATTCGGCCCACTGAAGGAAGAAGGGGTGTCCCTACTTCCCATCCAGGTCCTGGGAACATTCTGAACTTTGCAGCAGCTGCAGCCTTAGCTGTTGAAGGTTCTAGAGCCTTCTAGCCTCTTGCAGCTGCATCCAGATGTGAGTGCTAGTGCACACACTCAGCTTTTAGGTCCACAGATAGCCTCCCTCTCACCCTTTGTGACAGCTGTGTATACTGGGCCGCTGACTCCCAGGATTCTCTTGTCTCAGTTACAGACATGTGCTGCTCTGCCTAGCTCTTGGTGGTACTGGAGACTTGAACTCGGGTCTTCATTCTTCAGGCAGGCGTGCTAACTGGGCCCTCTTCCCATGTGGAATCCAGACTTGCTCTGGTTCTGTTTTGTTTTTCTTTGAAGCGGGGTCACACTCCACAGCCCATCCTGACCTCAAATCCACAGTCTTCCTGCTTCAGCCACCATGGGCCTGCCTGCATGTGGTCCCTCATGTCCTCACACCCCCAGAGCCCTGGAGCAGTGGCACACACCACGTCATGGCAGCACATGGGGAAGCCAAGGCCAGCTTGGACTGCAGGTTGAGCACCTACTATGTGCCAGGAGTTATTGGTGGCACTAGGGGATAGTGGTCAAAAACTGTGAACCTTGCATAGGGGTGGGTAGGCGTTCATAAGATGAGAATGACCAGCAGGTGAGAAGTCCTCAGATGCCTCCCTGGACCTTGGGAGCCAGAGAGGAATTTAGAGCTGCAACAGACTCGATGTGCACACTGGCTCCAGAGAGCCAGGTCGGGGAGGTCAGGGGCGACAGATGTGCACGGTCCCCACAGGCACCAAAGGCCAAGAGGAAGGCAGAAGCAGTGGGCAGCAGGGCACAGCTGGCCGGATTGGTGGTGCCAAAGAAGATGAAGGCGGAAGCCAACGGGGGCTCAGAGCAGGTCCAGATGCCTGCCATGGGTAAGTCTCCATCACCAGCCCTGGCTGGCAGCAGTGTGCCTGGCACTGTCTAGAAGCTTCATAGGGTGGGTGAGGTGAGGCCAGTGACCCGAGGACAGATGGGCAGAGGATCAGGGGTTCAGGGTCAACCTCAACTACATAGCGAATTTAAGGCCAGTCTGGGCTATATGAGACCCCGTCTCAAAAAAGAAGAAGGAGTAAGGTGGTGCTGGCCGCGCCTTTAATCCTAATACTCAGGAAGCAGCGATGGGCAGAGCTCTGAGTCTGAGGCCAGCCTCACTACAAAGCGAGCTCCAGGACACCCAGGGCAACACAGAGAAACCCTGTCTCAAACAAAAAAGATAAAAGGAGCAAAGGCCTGGAATCAAAGTCACATGGTAGCTAAATTCTCCACATGGCTGGTTAAGTGTCAAGGGACACCAGGTAGCTGTAGACGGAGTGCTGCCCTCGTAATCTGCAGCTTCAGATCCTTTCTGTGGTTTGGATAATTCACCGTATATAGAGAGCGCCCTGCTTGGGGTTGGCATGTCTTTGACACAGTTGTCACTGCCAGATCCTAAAGCTCAGAGAGGGTCACCCACTGCCTGAAGCCACACAGCAGGTCAGGTGTTGGAGGCCACTGACCCTGTGTCATGTGGACACTCAACTGCTCTCTGGCCCAGTGTAGGATTGGGATGACAGGTCCTCTAACCTGGGCACACTCCCCTGCCCTGCATCACTGGACTGATCTGTCCTCCTCATAGGTGCTCCCAAGAACAGGAAGACAGCCAACCTTGCACCCCAGACACCCGGGGCCTCCTCTCTAAGCCAGCTGGGTGCATATGGGGACAGCGAGGACAGTGACAGCTGAGCCCCTACAGCAACATCACAGACCCAAGAAACCAGAGGAGGAGATGGGATCAAGGAAGGCACCCTCAGCAAGTTCCTCGTGACCGTGTCTGCCATGGATCCCAGCAGGGTGTGAAGAGGCAATGTCCCTTAGTACCAAGTGTGCCAGGACAAACAGCCTGGCCCACTCTGTCAGTCCTTGAGTTATAGGGAGCCTGTTTGCCCCATCCCTTCCTACCACAGATCTGAACACTATCTGACAGGGGATAGGTGGCAGGGTCCCTGGGGACTCCCAATAAGGCCTGGGACTCTACTTGCAACACAATACTGTGTGTTAAAGAAAATCAATTGACAACCATGTGGACCAGCGAGAGACCCTGCCCGACCGGCTAACCAGAACTAACACTCACCTGGGATTTCGGCCACAGCCAGCCTGGGCCTGGACCAAGCCCGTGTCTGTCATTCAGAATTTGGCGGTACATGAGTCTGTGTTCTGTAGGAAAACTGCTGAGCCTGAGTCTGTCATTTAGAACACAGTGAGCCTGGATGGGGTGGCAGTGGAGAGACAGGCGTGTGTAGCCCAGGCTTGCCTTCACCTCCCCAGGCTGGGATGAGAGATGTGAACCAAGTTGATCTTAAGCCTGAAATGTTCGTGTTGAGTCTGCTTTTCCCTGCCGTTCTTCCTTCTCACCCCCATGCCCTCAGCCCCCGCCCCAAGAGCAGAGACACATCAGTGGCACCCTGGGGTCTGGTTGGAACCCTCCCACTCCACCCCCACCCTGGGTTCCCCAGCTCTGCAGCTGTCATCAT
Source organism: Alexandromys fortis (assembly GCF_014885135.2). Taxonomy (NCBI): domain Eukaryota; kingdom Metazoa; phylum Chordata; class Mammalia; order Rodentia; family Cricetidae; genus Alexandromys; species Alexandromys fortis. Next base: position 275,885 of record NW_026068121.1, read on the forward strand.
GTCCTCCATCAACTCCCTGGGGGTCCCTGGCAACAGGAGCCACAAGGATAGTGCTGGCCCCACCACCTGGCCTTGCAGCTTAGACACTAGCTGGACCAGCCCACTCGTGGCCCTCACCAACGTGGCCCCTGTGCTGGGACACATGGACTGCATGCTAGGGGGTTAAGACACACTACAGTCTGATCTGTGAGGCCTTTTTGCCCCAGACACCATTGTTCCTACAGCAGACTGGAGCACTGGGGAGCAGCTGGACCTCCCCCAGACTGGGAACCTTGAGAGTCAGTGACTTGCATCTTCCTCAGGCTATGGCCCAGGGAAGCACTTTACTTCACCTGACTGGGGACCACTGAAAGCGGAGCCTCACCTGCCTCAGGCTGTGTGCATGCCCCTCCAGACAGCACCTCCAGATGGGAGGCTACTCAGGGCAAGTTCTGCATCTGCTGTCAGACTGCACGAGGCAAGACCCGCCTCCGCAAGGTCCCGTACAAACACATTCATGGCTCCTTGGGTCTCTGTAGACTAAAGGCATTGGCCACCAGACTCACTGTGGACCTCCCCTTCTGTCCCGTGCCTTGGCACACTTCTTCCCAGATTTGAGGTACAGTCGGGGAGGCCCCACTTCAAGCACTGTTGTGTGCCTGCCACATGATGGGCAGTCACACAGCTCCATCGCATGTCACCAACTGCTGGCATGTGGAAATAGAGGACCAGACCGCGAAGTCCACTGTGAGACTCCAGAACAAGCTGATGCAGAGACAGGATGGATTCATGGAAACTGGCAGGGACATAGGGGTGGAATATTCTAGAACCAGAATACAGCAGGTTCTATGGCTTTTCTGATACACTGTTCAACCCACTCATGCGTCGTCGTATTTTCATTTCTGTTTTTGAGTTTAAGGTGCTTGATGTGAGACAAGCCCCCCCAAGTGTTGGGCCAGCGCCCCCCATTAGCCGCTACCTCCTAGCCCTTGGGTTGTACTTTTTTTTTAATATTTATTTATTATGTATACAATATCCTATCTGTGTGTATGTCTGCTGGCCAGAAGAGGGCATCAGACCTCATTACAGATGGTTGTGAGCCACCATGTGGTTGCCGGGAATTGAACTCAGGACCTTGGGAAGAGCAGGCAATGTTCTTAACCACTGAGCCATCTCTCCAACCCCCCTTGGGTTGTACTTCTAAAAGGGGCAGCGGTAGGGCATGTGAATTACAGTCAGACCAATGGGACACACTCGGGTACTGTCCATGCCCATTTTACAAGTCATCCAGCAGGATGTATCAGGATGGCTGCCATGACCCCATTTCTTCATCAGAAAGTCAAGTCTGTTCTCTGTTTCCCCCACCACCACCACACACCCGCCCGCTCCCCTCCGGAGACTCCGAGGCGAGGGGAAGTCAAGCGCCATTTGGTTCTGCCTCGGGGCTCCTGATTGCCATTCCTGCCACGGCGGCGCAGTTAACTGCCCTCCGTGTGGCGGACGAAGCTCATGTGTGATGCGCTGCTGCAGCCGCCCGTGCAAACAGGACGATTGCCCGCGCTCTGGGGACTTTGGGGCTGAGATAGGAGCTGCCGGTGGTCAGGAGACACTGCGGACCCTGGATGCTGTGCTGGCTCTAAGCCTCAGTTTCCCCAATGGAAAGCAGAGCTCATATCGGATGAGAGGATGAACGCTCATCCTGTGAGGGACCAGTGCCACCCTCGAGACGCCCAAACATAAACTGACGGCTGGGTGGCCTGAGTAACACCCCATACCCATAGCCTCTCTTTCTACAACCTGAACATCTCAGTGGGTAGGGCGCTTGTTTAGCATGCATGAAGCCCCAAGTGTCATCCCTAGCACTTGGGAGACTGAGGAAGGAGGACCAGGTCATCCTTTGTTGCAAATGAGTTGGAGGACAGCTTGGGCAACATGAGCCCCTCAGCAGTAACTCTTCTGTCAATGCTTTCTGCACCGTTTACCATTTGGGGAGCCTAAGGAACATAGACTGGTGGCCATGGCTGGGTTGACTCTGGCTGACTCCTGCCCTGCAATTCCCCTCCTTAGGGTCCCACTTCCCAGCTCCCTCTCCAACCCTTGGGGTCCCAACCCGCTCCCGTCCCTCCCCTCGCGGACCCGCAGCTGCGGCCGCCTCCTGCCCCTCCCCCTCGCCCGCCACAAAGCGACGGACGCGGCGGTGACGGACGGCGCCTCCCGCCCCGCGCCACAGCCAGCCGCGACCCTGCGCGATGCTCAGGTCTCTCGCCCAATCCCCTCCCGGTCCCGGTCCCAAGGGCGACTCGGTCCCCGCGCCGGTGTCCTCGTCCTCTGGGGCCGTGTCCGCCCCGGAGCGGCTGAAGGTCTGAGGTCTGTAGGTCTGTCGCGGGGCGGGGGCGGGACCCGGTGGGACGCGGGTGTCCTCGCCCCTCCCTCGGCCCCCCGAGAGCCCGGGCCGGGACCCAGGGGTTTATGTCCCTTTGTGCAGTGGCTGCGGCCGTAGGCGGTTAAGGAATTGGGAGGTTAAAAGGTTGCAGCGGGTGGGGGGAGGGGGGGGAGGACCCGGGAGTAAAGGGATTGGGGAGGTTAAGAGATAGAGGCGGTAAGGGATCTGGAGGTTAAGAGATGTGGGGGTGAGGGATCCGGCAGTTAAGATGTACGGGGAGGGGGTAAGGGATCCGAGGGTTAAGGAAAAGGGAGGTTATGAGATGGGGGGGGGGGGATAAGGGATCCGGAGGTTAAGGGGTAGGGGGGGGTTTTTAAGGGATCTGGAGGTTAAGAGATGGGGGAGTAAGGGATATGGAGGGTAAAAATGGGGATTAAGGAATAAAGGGTAAGGGATGGAGGCGGGTAAGGTATAAGGAGGTTAAGGGAATGGATGTGGATTTAAGGAATCAGACCGACTGAACCCTTGGGATCGGACAACAGTCCACAGGGAGTACGACCCTCTGGGTGGTCCAGCCTCTGGCAACTTTGTGCGTGGAGCTCTGGGGGACAACAACGCTGACACCATACTGTGTTGCCTGTAACCCGAAGTGCACGACTCCTGCAACCTTGGGGTCACCACCTGCTGCCCCCTCCGCTCCGAGCCCAGCCTAGGACTCCTGACCACCTCCCCCTTCTCTTTCCCCTTCTCTCTCCTCTCCCTTCTTCCTGCCCCTTTTGTGTCTCCCCTCTTTCCTCCCCCCACCCCCGCTCCCCAGGACGAGCTGAGGAGCTCGCATGGAAGCCCCGGTCTGACACCAGCCAATTCCGGGGACACCCATGGCCAAGTGGCTCCGGGACTATCTGAGCTTTGGCGGCCGGAAGCCTCCGCCGCAGCCGCCCACTCCCGACTACACAGAGAGCGATATCCTTCGGGCTTACCGGGAGCAGAAGGACCTGGACTTCGAGGATCCCTACGAGGACGCCGATGGTCGCCCCGAGTCGGAGCCCGCAGGGCCGGTGGACTCCAAGTACGACTCTCCCAGGCACCGGCTGATCAAAGTGGAGGCTGTAGACATGGCCAGAGCCAAGGCCCTCGTGGGCAGCCCTGGGGAGGAGGTGCGTGGCGGACGGGCACTGGTGCTCTGTCCCCATCATCCCAGGGTCCCAACCTCATGCTCCCCCGCCCCCGGGGAGTCTAAGAGTGTCTGGGTTAGCCAGAGTCCCCCTCGAGCCTTTCTCCATTCGGAAAAACCAAGGGTGGGCGCTGTTTTTGTTTTGTGTGAGGCTCCGTGCAAGGTAGCTCAGACTAGCCTCAAACTCACTACTTAGCTGGCAATGATCTTGAATACCTGAGACTCCCGCCTGTACTTCCTAAGTGTGTGTGTCACAATCGAAACTGGATCTGGTGCATGCTGGGCAAGATCTCTCTGCCCACAGAGCCCCAGCCCTGCTTAGTTCTGGGGCAGTGTTTCTCAGCCCGCTGGTGGTGACTCCATTTGGGTTCAACGACCCTTTCACAGGGGTCACCTAAGACCATCAGAAAACACAGATAGGGGGCTGGAGAGATGGCTCAGTGGTTAAGAGCTTTGCCTGCTCTTCCAAAGGTCCCTGAGTTCAATTCCCAGCAACCACATGGTGACTCACAACCATCTGTAATGGCCTGCAGGCATACATGCAGGCAGAACACTGAATACATAATAAATAAATAAATAACCTTAAGAAATAATAAAATTAAATTAAAAAAAAACACAGATAGTTACCGCGATTCGTAACAGTAGCAAAATTACAGTTATGAAGAAGCAATTAAAAGAATTCTATTTGGGGGGGATAACCACAACTTGAGGAACTGTGTTACAAGGTCACACAGCATTAGGAAGGTTGAGAACCACTGCTCCATTGGTTTGGTTTGGTTTTGAGACAGGTGCAGCCCAAGCTGGCCTAAAACTTGCCATCCTTCTGCCCCCAAAGCCTCTGGAAGAGGGGAACCTGAGAGGAGGAAGGGACTCAGTGAGACAGGACAAACTGGATTAATCTCTGCCTCGTTCTCCCCAGCTGTGTGACCCTCCCCAGGTCACTGACCTCTGCTGTTGTTTCTTTGCCTATGAAACAGGCTTCTCTCTTTACTAAGGGTTTAGGGTATTAGAACAACACCAGAGGGTTCTGGGAACTGGGTTTGAATTCTCAGAACCCACTTGAAGAGCTGAATGTGGTGGCCTCTGCACTGGGGAGCCAGGCACAGGAGGATCCTGGGGACTCCCTGCCCAGCCTAGCTCTGGGAAATGTGAAAAGGCCCAGCAGGGGCAGGCAGGAGCACAGTCTAACACGACAGGACGTCAGAGCGAGCCCGAGCCTCTCCCAACAGCCCGAAGCAGACGCTGAGTACAAGGATCCTTTTGACGCCCAGCCTCAGCTGCCAGCTCTGGATGATTCCCAGACCGGCTCGAGTGGTGAGTGCACAGGGCCGGGTACAAGGGCATGGTCCTGCATGGTATGGGAGGGTGACCAGTGTCTCCTCCACCCAGAACGGCCAAGCAGAGCTGTCCAGCTTTACGATACTCCATATGAGGAGCAAGATGCAGAGCCGGAAGACGGAGCGACTTCTGGCCAGAGTCGGCTGCCCCTGGAGGATGAGAGGCCAGCGGATGAATACGACCAGCCTTGGGAGTGGAAGAAAGATCATATCTCCCGGGCCTTCGCAGGTGTGCGCAAGGCCAGGCCCTTCAAAGCCCTCCTCTCTCCACTGCCTCAGTTTCCCCCAGAGAAAATGCCTTTTTATCCCCACCCCGAGCCTGTGTAGTCTTGGGAAGAGACGTGGCTGTGACATCACACTGGATTTGTGGTCATTGTAGAACCAACCCAACAGGACGGTGTAGATGAAACGCTAAGTCACACTCAGTTGTGTGGGAGCTGGAGAAAGATAGCGTGAGGTTTTTAGGAGCTGTCACGTGGTAGACTTGGAGCCAGAAAGGTCCTAGTTAAATAGAGTGAAAAGGTTACAGGATCAACGTAAAGACCGTGACTTGAAGCAGCGCTTGCCTTCCACCATGTGGGTAGTCCTGCTTACCCACAAGCTGCCTGCTGACTACAAACTTCCAACCCATCCCTGTTGACCACACCCTCTGCTCTCATTCGTCAGTCAAGGCAATGCCCCGCTCCTTCCATAGTGTGTAATTTCCGGGTGGCCACGCCCCCCTTATTTCCAACAACCAATCAGTTCTTGTGTCAATCCTGTCTTAACCTTCGACTCCACCGCCACCTCCTGGGTTCTGATAGCGAGCCCCAAACTGCTTTGACTGGCTCCTGTCCTGCCCTCTAGGTGGGCGGGACTTAACAACCTCTCACCTTCCTCTCCCAGTACAGTTTGATGGTCCTGACTGGGAGCGGACCCCAGGCTCGACCAAGGACGGCCGAAGACCGCAGCCTGCGGAGCGAGTGGATGCGGCTTTGGCCCTGGAGAAGCAGCCGTGAGTGCTAATGCTGAAGGAGGGGTGACCCCGGGGACCCAGGAACTGCAAGAGAGTTGGGGTCTCTTTCATTCACTCTGTCATTCATTCATTTTCTTGGCAAGGGTCTCATGTAGCCCAGGTTGGCCCCACTCACCATGTCCAAGGGAATTGTCTGGCTGTGCCCTGGGGTCCTTTCCTCGGTCTCTAGGTGTGTGAAGTCAGCTGGAGATATCTGTCCCCACGCCCAGGTGGTTTCATGGCCCCCTGAGTCGTGCAGAGGCCGAGAACCTTTTGTCCCTCTGCAAGGAAGGCAGCTACCTAGTGCGGCTCAGTGAGACCAGGGCTCAGGACTGCATCCTGTCCCTCAGGTGAGACCCAGCCTCAGGGCGGCCAGTGGGTGGGGATTTCTGGATAGTGGGCGGGCATTCGGGCGACTGGGTGGGGCTCCCGGGTCAGTGGCTAAATGGGTCCCACTCGGAGCGAGCTTGGAACGGGAACCAGGTTTGAAGGTTCGTTTGAATGGCCCTGTCCAAAACTTGAAAGGCAGCCTTGAGTGTGAAGCAAATTCTCAGGATGTTCTAGAGAGCACTTGAGTTTGAAACTCTGGTTCCTTAAGATCCCTAAAGTGTGAGCCCAGTGTAGCACGGCCTGTGGTACCAGCACTGGAGAGGGCAGGGGGACCACGAGTTCAAGTTCAGCCCCGGCTACTCATCCAATTTGAGGATATCCTGGGCTACATGAGGTTGCCTTAATAAAAGCAAGGGAGGGACTGGAGAGGCAGTTCAGTGGTTAAGGGCACTCGCTGTTCTTTGGGAGGACCTGGGTTCAGCCCCTACATCTAGTGGCCCACAACTGCCTATAATTCCAGCTCCAGGGAATATGATGCCGTCTTCTGGCCACTATGGGTGCACACGCATGCACATTAAAAGTAAAATATAGCCGATCATGGTGACTCATGCCCCTAATCCCAACACTTGGGAGGCAGAGGCAGGCGGATTTCTGTGAGTCCAACCAGCCTGGTCTACAGAGTATGTTTCCAGAACGGGCTCCAAAGTTATGTAGAGAAACCCATCTCAAAAACCCAAAATAAATTACTGGGATGGCGAGATGGCTCAGTGGATAAAGGTACTTGCCACCAAGCCTAAACAACGAATTTGGCTGGTGGTGGTGGTGGCACACACCTTTAATCCCAGCACTGGGGAGGCAGAGGCAGGTGGATCTCTATGAGTTCGAAGCCAGCCTGGTTTACAAAGCAAGTTCCAGGACAACCAGAGCTGTTACACAGAGAAATCCTGTCTTGAAAAACAAAAAGAAAAAGAAAAAAGAAAGAAGGAAAGAAAGAAAGAACTTGAGTTCTGGGCTGGAGAGATGGCTCAGAGGTTAAGAGCATTGCCTGCTCTTCCAAAGGTCCCAGGAACCACATGGTGGCTCACAACCATCTGTAATGGGGTCTGGTGCCCTCTTCTACACACAGACAGAATATTGTATACATAACAAATAAATAAATATTAAAAAGAATTAAAAAAAAAGAACTTGAGTTCTGAGGACCAATATGGTGGAAATAACGAACTGACCTCCACAGGGTGTCCTCTGACCTCCACATGCTTCACATGTGTGCTCCCAGTATACATATAAATAAATAATAAATGTGAAAAAATATTTTTAAAAGGGTGCATACGAGTAGAGTCAGTCTCTTCATTGACTAAACATTATTAGAACCCCTATCAGGGACTGGACAGATGGCTCAGAGGTCAAGAGCATTTGCTGCTCTTCCAGAGGTCCTGAGTTCAATTCCCAGCACCCATCTGTAGTGAAAACTGGAGCTCCCTTCTGGTGTGCAGGCGTACATGCAGGCCGAACACTGTGTACATTTAAAAAATGCCTGCCTGTATTCCAGGGTCCCCACTATGAGTTGGGGCCCTGGTACGGATGAACTCAGGTTCCAAAATGGAACTGTGGAAGATGAGCGGCTGAGGGAGGGTGTATACAAAAGTGGTACTCGGGCTGAGCTGGGAGCCATCAGGGCCGGGGTGAGCAGGGTGGGAAGGGGTCTTACTGCAGAGCCTGGGCTGGCCTGGAACAGCTCACAGAGATCTGCCTGCCTCTGCCTCCCAAGTACTGGGATTAAATAATACTTTATTTAACTTATTTATTTATTGTAAGGAGAGGTCTCACTATGTAGTCTTGCCTGGCCCAGAACTCACCAAGTAGACCAAGTTAGTCCTGAATTTGTAGCGATCTGCCAGCCTCTGCCTCCCAAGTGCTGCAACGTTTCTTTTACTTTTGTACATGCGTGGGTGTAGCGGTCAGAGGACAACTTTTGAGGTTCAGCTCTTTCCTTGCACTTTGTGGGTCTTGGGGAATTAAACTCAAGTCATCAAGCGTGAGCTGCAAGCATCTTTACCCTCTGGTCTCTCTAATTGGTCCAAAACGGGACTTCAAAGGGAAAGCTACCCTACGGAGCCATGGAGGTCAGGAAGTCGCTCGTGACTGTCAGTCCGGCAGAGAGGCACTGGGTGGGGCTGCCAGAGGTGTCCCTGGAGGCCCAGAGTAATGCACCCGTGGGAGGCGGCCGTGGAGAGATCGACAGTTGAGTGGGTCTGGAGAAATGATGTTCTACCTTGTCCCACAGGAGCAGTCAGGGTTCCATGCACCTGAAGTTCGCGCGGACCCGGGAGAACCAGGTAGTGCTGGGCCAGCACAGCGGGCCCTTCCCCAGCGTGCCCGAGCTGGTCCTGCATTACAGTGCCCGCCCGCTGCCTGTGCAGGGCGCAGAGCATCTGGCGCTGCTCTACCCTGTCACCGGCAGCCAGAGCCCCTGAGGGACCCTGCACACTGGCTCCAGGCCAGTGAGGGGACGGGGCACCCATGACACAGACTCCCCCCAAGCCAAATCTACTGCCCTCCGGGAGGTTCCAGGACCCCCTCTCTGTGAGCGGGCTTTGCCTGTAAAAAAAAAAAAAAAGAAAGAAAAGAAAAAGAAAAAGAAAAAAGAAAAGGAGAGAAGAGAAGAGAAGAGAAGAGAAGAGAAGAGAAAAGAAAAGAAAAGAAAAGAAAAGAAAAGAAAAGAAAAGAAAAGAAAAGAAAAAAAGGGGGGAGAGAGAGAGAGAGGCGCTTGCTGCCAGCCTGACTGGTTCAGTCCCAGGAGCACACACGGCCCACACGGTGGCAGTAGAAAGCGGACACCCGCAAGTTGTCCTGATTTACACACAAGGCACACACCATAAATTAACAAATAAATGTAATAAAAACGAATTTTAAAACCTTGCCATTCCTTGCTATTCTTTCGGAGCTGCGGAGAGAGGCCAGGCGACCGCTTAGACCTTGGAGCGTTCCCAAAGCCATGGCAAGCCCAGGTGCCTGTGGGTACTGAGCAGTGAACAGCAAAGCCTTTGTCACAGGGGCCCAGCTGGGTTTAGAAGCTAGATGTCCCCAGAGACGGGGACAGCTTCACCTCATCCCAGCCCGCAGCTGGGGCCTCTGACCTCCCAGGCAGAGCAAACATCTGTTCCCTGGGAAAGCCACAGGAGTGGGGGAGGGGAGGCAGCCGCAGCCAGGTCACTTCAAGGTGGCAGCTGGACAGGGCAGGACCGTGGTACATGTTAGCAGCCCTGACCCTCAACTCTTCCTTTTTTCGGTCCACAAGAAGCTCTCTGGTGGCCCATTGAGGAGGAAGGGGCCACTCAGGGCTGAGTGTGGACTCCCTGCTCACTGGACATAAAAGCAAGGGAAGGTGGGGAAATACGTAATTATAATAGAAATGTGTGTTTGGGTGTGTGCACGTGTGTGCAGGTGCCTGGAGTTTTGAGCCACCGGAAGTGACTGCTGGGAATCGTTCTCAAGAAGGGTATTGTGTACTCTTAACCTGTGAGCCATTGCTCTAGGCACATTATAAAAATACAAGGCAGTCCATCAGGTTCACCAGGCTCTCTCTCGGGAGACAGAGGCAAGCGGATCTCTGAGAGTTCGAGACCAGTCAGGTTTACAGAGCTGGTTCCAGGACAGCCAGAGCTGTTACACAGAGAAACCCTGTCTTGAAAACAAGGAAAAATCAGAAGTGGAGTAGACGCTTCCTGGCCAAGGTGTGATGCCAGGCCATCTCCGGGGATCCTGGAACCCACAAATGACTCCTCATTATTGGTAGCACCCCAACCAACAGAGTCACAGGCTTTAGCATTGCGTCTTTGACAAGTCTTGTTAAAACTGAGCTTGGCGGTGCAGGCTTGTCCCTCGTGAGGTTGAGGCAAAGGGAATTTATCTCAAAGTAAAGAGGAAAATCAGAACTAGGGGTGAGAATCAGTAGAGACCTGGCTAGACTCCCCCGGAGAGGGGCAGGGGGCGTGGTCATAGTGGAGCCCCGCCTAGACTCCCCCAGAGAGGGAGTGGGGGCGTGGTCAGGTTGGAGCCCCGCCTAGGATCTCCCAGTGAGGATGGGGCTGTGGTTCACGAATAAAGCACTTGTTTAGCATGGTTGAGGCCCTGTGTTCCGTGCACACTACTTAAAGAATCCTTTATTGGCAGCTCCTGGGTTACATCATTGATCTCAGCCTCTAGCTGTTGGACGCTCCCTCCCTTTATAAAAACAGTGACACCCTCAAATAGCTCTTGTCCAGGTCCATCTTGTGTTCTCAAGGGTCTCCAATGCCTCTTTGACTTCGAGGATTCCTCTCGGCATGTGGCCTTTCCCTACTTCCTACGGCTTGCAGAAGATGCACAGTGGACTGAGATGGGGTAGCCAGGCCTGGGGCTGGGTTTGGAGACCGGAAGTTGCTGGCGCGGAGCAGGTTTGGGAAAGGCGGTGGAATATATAACCTGGGCTCTCTGTTCACTGCCTGCATCCTTCTTCTTAGGCCGGGCCCGAGGCCTGTGTGGGATCTCCCGGGGCCGGTAGAGGACGTTGCTGTAGAAAGAATTTCCTGGGGGCCGAGAACATAAATCAAAAAGCGACAGTAAATTAAGAGTGGCCATAGCTGTCTTGGCACGGGCAAGGGACCAACCTTCCCTCCTATGTAGCCTCCTCTCCACCCCCATCGCCACCCCCAGCTCTCTTGGCAGGGTGCTGCAGTTCCGACATCTGCCACGTGGCAGCGGTAGCACCATGTACCGAGATGCCTTCAGCTCCCGTGAGGTGAGACTCACCTGGGCAGGTGCTCTCACCTGAGTCCACACGGCGACACCTGCTGAGACCCCACAACACAGCACCCAGTACCACCAAGGCTGCCACCACACCCCCAGCCACCAGAAGCATCAACAGGAGCCCTGGGTGGGGAGACAGAGAGGATTGTCTGTGGGGGAGGGGCACGCAGGGTGGGGCGGGGGGGGAGGGGATGGGCTCACCTGAAGAGGTCTCCTTCAGTTGGAGGTCACCTGCAGGGAAGAGGTACCTGTCTCAGGAGGATGACCACTGTGGCGCCCAGACACCTGCTTCAGAATATTGAAGCTGCCGGTTCTGCTCTGCGATTTAGGCAGAACCTCAGGATCCTCGTCTGAGAACAAGCGCGTAAGCATAACGATGTAACTGAGAACTAGGGGTCCCCTCCGAATTATTCCTGAGATTCTGCCTCCTCCAAATGACTTGTCCCCAACTCCTCACTCTACCTCTCATCCAAATCCCAAATCTTAGGACAAAGCAAGCTATACACCAACACTCTCAATTCACCCTGCCAAGACAGGAGAGCCCAGGACAGTACATGGCAGGACCGGTGACAGAGACGGAACTCAAGCCCCAAGCCATGTAGCCGGTGTATGAACATACAGGGCGGGAGGCCAGGTCTACATAACTATAGAACCGCAATCAGAAGTGGAGATTATGACTTAGGGAAGGTGCATCATCCCCAAACTCCAAACTCTCCTCGTGCAGGTGTTGACGTGAGCAGGGGTCCCGGGGGGCTGTTGGTGGTAGAGAAGCCAGCTGGGTGCAGCTGCTCCCCACCCCTGCAGCGTGTTAATTGGCCACTCCTCAGGCTGGTGGTGATGAGCCCCTGCAATGGCGACATGTCCCTTCTAGCTGAGGAAAACACACCAGGCACTCCATCCCGGCAAACGGGATCTAGAACAACACAGACTGGCAGGAGCCACTGAGTGGGTACCAGCCCAAGGCTACTGGGGTTTCCTTTGTTCTGTGTGAGACAGTGAAGGCCAGGCTGGTGCTGAGCTCTTGGCCGTCTTTCTGCCTCAGTTTCCCGTGGGCAGGAGGATAACAGACAGGCGTCACCACATCCCACTGAAGCTCGCCCTCCTGAATTGGGAAGACAGGAGAGTGCCTTTACACCTGGCTCTTCTAATATATATGCCACCTTTTTTAAATGCCTATTTTTACGTGTGCATGCAGTACCAACAGTGGCCAGAAGGGGGGCCGTAGAGTCCTCTGGAGCTGGAGCGACAGTGGTTGTGAGCCACCATGTGTGCTAGGAACAGAACCCTAATCCTCAGCAAGAGCAGCCGGTGCTCTAACCACTGAGCTGCCTCCCCAGCCTCTCACACAGCTTTTTGAGACGGGATCTCACATAGTCCAGGCTGGCCTTGAACCCTCCTGCCTCAATAAGCTGCTATGGAATCCAAACTAGCTTTGATTCTGTTATTCTCCTGCCTCAGTTTTCCACGTGCTAGTGTTGCAAGTGTGCTGTGAGCCATTTTACACTCAGACAGGACCCGAGATTCAGGAGTCCGTGGATTCTAGAGCCTTCCCCACTCACATGCCTCTTCATCCCCGGTTATACCTGCCTCTACCAGGACCTTGATCCCATTGCTCTCGGCCTTTTGCAACTTGGGGATCTCCAGGGTGGCCCGGCACACGTAGTCCCCGCTGTCGTTGAGGCTCAGGTGGTCCAGTCGCAGGCTAAAGTTTGTAAGTGACTGCCAGGACAGCTGCCCCCGAGCCCCACAGTCCACAGTGCTGAGGTTGCCATTCGAGATGAGCAAGTGGCAGAGAACGACCTTGTCCCGGATCCACTCCACACGCAGCCTCTCCCAGGCCTGACTCTGATTCACGCCACAGGACAGCCACACCTCATCGCCTTGTGTCACCCTCACCGAATGGGGCCACTGCTCCACGCTCAGGCTGACAGCTTCCTGCAGGCCTGGAAAGGATATGAGTCTTAACCAAATCTAGCAAGCCCCGTGAGGGCCTGAGTTCGAGTCCCTAGAACCCCTGGAGAAGACGGAGCATGGTGGTGTCACCCTGCACTGGGGAGGCAGAGCCTGGAGGACCCATGAGTTCTCTGTCAGCTACTCCCACAAGCAAGCCACAAGAGCCCGAATCTCAGCCAAGCGGTGGTGGCACACGCCTTTAATCCCAGCACTCGGGAGGCAGAGGCAGGCAGATCTCTGTGAGTCAAGGTAAGCCTGATCTACAAGAGCTAGTTCCAGGACAGGAACCAAAACCACAGAGAAACCCTGTCTTGAAAAAACAAAAACAAAAACACAAAAAAAAAAAGAGAGAGAGAAAGAGAGAGACCGAATTTCAGAAAAATCAATGGAGATAGAGGAAGAGTCTGGGGGAGAACACTGGGCCTCTGTGCACACATACATACACATACACAGAGACACACATACATACTCACAAATATATATACACACATAGACATGTATACACACACAAGCACAGACACATACATACACACTCAGATACAGACACACAGTCACTCACACACACATATGCACAGTCACAGATACATACACTCACAAATTCACATACATACTCTCACAGTTATACATACATACACATGGACATGCATACATACATATACATACAGACATGCACATAGACATGAACACACACATATACACACATAACCAACATAGGGGCCGATGTGCTGACTCATCAGGTAAAGGCACTTGCTGACAAACCCTAGGATGTAAGTTCTATACCCCATAGCCACATGGTAAAGGGAAGGAGAGGGTGCTGGAGGTGGCTTCAGGAGATCCCACACCTCTGGCCTCTGGGGACCCCTGCACACACACACACACACACACACACACACACACACACACACACACCAGATTTATACTTTTTTTTTTAATCCCTGTGGAACATGGTAATGCACACCTTTAATCCCAACTCTCCAGAGGCATAAGCAGGCATGTCTCTGAGTTCCAGGCCAGCCTGGGCTACATAGTGGGAACCTGACACCCCCCCCCCATGGCAAGATCCTGTCTCAAAGGAACAAAAGAGTATGGGGGCCAGGGTTCCAGGCCTTGCAGGTTGGTGATTGGGTCGTGGTTTGGGTTCCTCTGAAGAGACCGTAAGGGCCCAAGCATCCAGTTCAGGGTGGTTCTGATGGGGGACCAGGCAACTGAAGTGGGCTGGACAGAAAGAGGGAGTGCACAGGTGGGGACCCCCAAGTACTCACAGCAGAACTGCAGCAGGATGAATGCCCAGCCCGGAGACTCCATCCCTGAACCATCAGGCCCCAGGCTCGCCCTGGTCACCCAGCCCCCACACACACTCTTCCTGCCACAGAGTCCACCCACCCCTGCTGCGGTGACATTGGGGGTGGGGAAACAAAGAGGGCAGGCAGACATCCTGTGCTTCAGGCTGAAGGGGAAAGGGGGTCCAGTTTCCCCCAAAGCATTCTCCATCAGAAAGGGAATACACATCCTTCTGTGGGTGGAGAGACTGCGTTCCTGAGAGTGCAGATCTCTCTGGAAGACATTACAGAGGACAGAGGAGCATAGCAGAGAGGGACAGTGAGGAAGAAGGGCTGGATGAGGAGGGCCCCCGGGCTCAGTGAGCCATGCACTCGCCCATGCGCAAGGCCTGGACAAACCAGAGAGGGAGAGGTGGAGGCAGGAGAATCAAGAGTTCAAGGGCAACCTTGGCTACACAAGGAGCACGAGACCAGACTGGGCAATGTGACACTTCTCAAAAATCAGTCAATACAGTAAGATCCCTCTGCCTCGGCTCCTGGGTCCCTAAGTCCTTCCCTTGTTGCAGGGCTGAGCATGAGGCCCAGGCCTCACACAGGCTCAGGCACAGGCCCTGTTTGAGGATTTCTGTGATAACTTTGTTTTGTGTTTTGTTTTTTTTTCAAGACAGGGTTTCTCTGTGGTTTTGGAGCCTGTCCTGGAACTCGCTCTGTAGACCAGGCTGGTGTCGAACTCACAGAGATCCGCCTGCCTCTGCCTCCCGAGTGCTGGGATTAAAGGCATGCGCCACCACGGCTGGGCAAGTGACTTTGGTTTATCACAGGCATTGGGTGGCAGGTGTGGTGATGCACACCTTTAATCCCCGGAGGCAGAGGCAGGGGGAATCTCTGTGAATTTGAGGCCCAGATCTGGGCTACAGAGAGAAAGAAAGAGAGAGAGAGAGAGAGAGAGAGAGAGAGAGAGAGAGAGAGAGAGACCTGCTCTACTAGCAAAAACCAGACCCCTGTTCTCAGTCCAACCACAGGACATTGGTGACTTCCTGGTGGACCCAAGCCCATCCATCTACTGTCAACTAACCCCGTGGTAGGTTGGGACCCCTGTGTGGGCAAACGAAGCTGGCTCAGCCTGTTGAGGCCAGTTCTGTCTCTTACAGTTCCTGGTACCCCTCCAAGGCCTAGGCAAAGTCGGGGACCAAAGGTCTTAGCCATCAGTCCCCAGCCTCAGGGCCCCTCTGGGGTCAGTGGTCAGTGCGGTAGAGTTCAGAGTCTCAGACCAAACCACTGGATGACCTACTATCTCACTGGGTGCTTCCTGGAGTTGTTCTGAACCGCAAGGAGGGCGCTGCCCTGCGCAGAAAGGTTGTGTTTAAAAGACCCTAGGGTGTCCAAAGCCCCAGTTGACAGCGGGGCGAGGTGAACATAACAAACATGTCTAGCCCCGAAGTCAAGGGCTGGTAGAGAGGTTTCGGGTGGGGGGAGGGGGTTAGTTAAAATCTGGGGCTTTGTGGAAAGTATAGGAGCTTGTTCACTGTGTGACCATAATGCTGAACGCTGGTTGGTTGTGCAAGCAAGCAATGACAGTTCTCAGAGCAGTTTGGGTACCAATTTGAGTAGCAAATGCGGACGGTGTGGGAGTGAATAAGGGGTGGTCCCGAGGGCCTGAGGTCAAAGCCAGATAACCTGACTTCTGCCTGGTCGCTCTCTCATCCCTCCTGGTATCACACGCTCTGACACCCAGACTCTGTAGGAGAGCGAGTCCCAGCTCCGAACTACATTTCCCAGCAGCTCCCGTCGCGGGAGCATGCGTAATGCATTCAGTGATGGAGCGCTGACCAGGGGCGCGGCGGCGGAGGCGGCGAGGGCGCGGAGGGCTAATTGGTTGCTGGCTGCGGCCACGGAGGCTAGAGTGTTTGGAGAACCAGCTGAGGGGGACCCTGAGGCGGGGTCGGGGCGACTCAGGGCTGCAGCTATGGAGGACCAGAGGGTAGGACCGGGAGGGATGCGCGGAGCGGGCACGGGGAAGGGACCAGGTGATGCCGCAGCGCCCCTCCCCCTCACGGGCCGCCCGCACAGCGGCTCGGGTTAACATGCAACCCCCAACTACCCCACCCCCCAATTCGGCTTCTCATCATCCTAGCCTGGGCTTAGCTGGGTCCCCACTCCACAGGTCACTGCCCCCAGCCTGCAGTGCCCAGCCCCCCACCCTGGGTGGGAGCCGGGAGCAGGAGCCCTCGTCCTCCACATGCTCTGGGGACCCCCTCTCCAAGCCCCACCCTTCACAAGTGAGACCTTCGGGCTGCTCAGGTGAACTCCATCCACTTCTCACGCTATCCTGACCCATGCCTATCGCACCTCACCCAGGAGAAATTTGTTTCTCCATATAGTCCTTTACCCCAGGCTAGCCCAGTTGGACTCTGGGACTTATTTTGCCCAGGCTACCCTCTCATTGCAGCTCACCTTCAACTTTCAAGATGCAGATATTGGTCTGGGGTGTTGGTGGTACACGCCTGTTATCCCAGCCTCGGGAGGCAGAGGCAAGAGGTTGATGTGAGTTCCAGGTTAGCCTGGGCTACACAGTGAGACCCTGGGAAGTGGATCAGTAAGTAAAGTGCTGTGCAAGCATACGGACCTGAGTTCAAGTCCCCAGTGTCCACGTAAGAAGTTAGTGCAGCTGCATGCACTGTAACCCCATCCCTGGGGACGGGGACACAGAGGATCCCTGGGGATTTGATGGCAGCTAGTCTAGCCCAGGCTCAGTGAGAGACCATCCCTCAGATAATAGGTGGAGAACAAGAGAGGAAGATAACTGGCATTGACACCTGGTGTCCACACATGTGTGCATGCACACACACAAGTGCACACACCGTCAAACCAAGCCCGCATCAGCTCAGTGCTCAGACCACGTAACAAGGGTCCATCCCTGAGTGTCCTTCTCTGAGATGGGAATGCTACAGCCTCACCCCAGGCCTGCACTCCTGGAGGGCCGTGCTCAGCCAGCCCACTGCCATGTTCCTCTGTTCCTCAGGAAGCACTGAGAAAAATCATCACCACCCTGGCCGTGAAGAATGAGGAGACGCAGACCTTCATCTACTCCCTGAAGCAGATGCTGCTGAATGTAGAGGTGAGCGGAGCAATCAGTTCTGCAGGCTCGGGTGGAGGGGTGCAGGGAGAGGCCGGGAGGCATCTCCCACGCTTCAGTTCAGTCTCCCATCTACATGGCCCTCGCTTTTTCCCCTTGAGACAGAGTTGCTCTGTGTAGCTCCGGCTGTCCTGGAACTCACTCTGTAGACCAGGTTGGCCTCGAACTCTCAGAGATCCACCTGCCTCTGCCTTCTGAGTGCTGGGATTAAAGGCATGTATCACTGCACCCGGCTAATGGTGGCCTCTTCCCATGCAGGCAAACTCAGCCAAGGTGCAGGAGGACCTGGAAGCTGAGTTCCAGTCCCTCACATCAGTGCTGGAAGAGCTGAAGGAATCCATGTTGATGAAGATCAAGCAGGACAGGGCCAGCCGCACCTACGAGCTGCAGGTGTGAGCGTGTACCCACTCCCTCCCTCCCTCCAGGGCCCCTGATTCCCTCCTGACCCTTCCAGCACTACCACCTCCTGTGATTGCCCACTTCTTTCCACTGGTCACCCCAGAACCATGGTAACACTCCCACTCAGACACCTCCCATGACTCCCCTGGACTCTGCAGCTCCAGGCTGGCGTCTCTCATATCAAACCCAACTTCACCCTCACTTCTCAGGATCCCACCTTCCCACCTGTAATTACCAAGGGGCCTGGGGGACTCAGGTTTGAATCCAGCCCCGTCTGGCTTGGCCAACACTCAAGGCTTCAGTCTCCTCTTCCCACCTGGAGCCTTGTTAGGCTGCATGTCCTGCAGGAAGCAGAGCTCTGGGTGGGTTTGTGGTGGTTGAGGAATCTGTCCCCATTGCTCGCTACCCACAGAACCAGCTAGCCGCCTGCACTCGGGCCCTGGAGAGTTCAGAGGAGCTCCTGGAGACAGCCAACCAGACCTTGCAGGCCGCAGACAGCGAGGATTTCCCTCAGGTGGGTGTCCATGAGAAGACCCATCGGGTCCCTGGATCAAATGCTCTGTGTACAGTTTTGTTTGGTTTTGGTTTGTTTTGGTTTGGTTTTTTTGAGACAGGGTTTCTCTGTGTAGGCCTGGCTGTCCTGGAACTCACTCTGTAGACCAGGCTGGCCTTGAACTCACAGAGATCCACCAGCCTCTTCCTGCTGAGTGCTGGGATAAAAGGGGTGTGCCACCACTGTCCAGTTAGTTTTGTTTGTTTTTATCACACGTATTTATTTGTGTGTGGGAGGAGTGTATGGAGCCACAGCAATCCCACCCTCCTCACACGCAAATCAGGTCTGTCAGCAAGCGTCTTTACTCGCCGAGCCTCTTGCTGGCTTACAGGTCACTTTATTTACTTAGTGCCATGAGGCACACAACGAAAATGTGTCTCTGAGACTTCTCAGGGAGCAGCTGTGGCATTGTGGGTAGAATGCTTACCCAGCATGCACCAGGCCCTGGGTCCCATCCCCCCACACCATATAGGCCAAGTGTGGTGGTGCGTACCTGTCACCCTAGTGATTGGGAGGACGGTCCAAGTCAGCCTCAGCTGTGCAGTGAGTTCCAGGCCAGCCTGGGCTCAATGAAACCCTGTCACAAAGAGCAAAACAATTTTTTTTTGTTTTTGTTTTTCGAGACAGGGTTTCTCTGTGGCTTTGGAGCCTGTCCTGGAACTAGCTCTGTAGACCAGGCTGGTCTCGAACTCACAGAGATCCGCCTGCCTCTGTCTCCCAAGTGCTGGGATTAAAGGCGTGCGCCACCATCGCCCGGCTAGAGCAAAACAATTTGACTCAGAGAGTAAACAGTGTGATTTCATTCCACCCAGAGGCCAAAGGCGAGTGTGTCAGTCTTTCTCAGCATGAGCTTTTGCTTTGTGGAACATCTGTTATCTTTTTCTCAGATTTCTCTTAAGCCGGGCAGTCTATATTTTGGTTTCTTAAATGTGCTGACTCAAGCCGGCGAGGTGGCTCTGGGGGTAAAGGAGCTTGCAGCCAAGCCTGACAGCCTGAGTTCAATCCCCGACCCCACATGGTGGAAGGAGAGAACCAACTCCTGAAGGTGGTCCTTTGACCTCCATACACGTGTGCACACATGGAATAAATGTCATTTTAAAACTAGAAATAAAGCCTGGCGGTGGTGGCGCACGCCTTTAATCCCAGCACTCAGGAGGCAGAGGCAGGCGGACCTCTGTGAGTTCGAGACCTGGTCTACAAGAGCTAGTTCCAGGACAGGCTCCAAAACCACAGAGAAACCCTGTCTCGAAAAACCAAAAAAAAAAAAAAAACTAGAAATAAGTAAGCGTGCCTGCTGTGTAGGCTGGGCACAGAGAGGGGACTTAGGCTCACTGCCCCTTTGACACACAGCCTGGAAGGAAGCAGTTCGGCTTCTGCCTTCTAGCAGAGATCTTTTTTTTTTTTAAACATTTATTTATTTATTATGTATACAATATTCTGTCTGTGTGTATATCTGCAGGCCAGAAGAGGGCACCAGACCTCATTACAGATGGTTGTGAGCCACCATGTGGTTGCTGGGAATTGAACTCAGGACCTTTGGAAGAGCAGGCAATGCTCTTAACCACTGAGCCATCTCTCCAGCCCCCTCTAGCAGAGATCTTAGCTGCCATGCCTCAGTCTCCCTGCTATAGAGTGGCACAGACCTTGACTTCTGCTTTGTCCTTTTCTAGGCCGCCAAGCAAATCAAAGATGGGTAAGATGCTGAGTCAGGTCCCTGTCCCAGAGTCCTGCCTGTATGGGGACACCCACTGGGGGAGGCCAGGCCCTGAGCACTGCACAGGAAAACAGAACCGGGGTCCCCAGACGTCCCAGCCTGGCCCCTCTGCTACAAAGCTGCCATTGGATCGCTCCTACCTCCCTCCCTGCAGTGTGACCATGGCCCCTGCCTTCCGACTGTCGCTCAAAGCCAAGGTCAGCGACAATATGAGTCACCTCATGGTGGACTTTGCACAGGAACGGCAAATGCTGCAGACCCTTAAGTTCCTGCCGGGTGAGATGGGGACCTGTCTGGGGGTCCAAGACTCCGGGAGGGACAGAGAATGGGCCATACACACACAGCATGGAAGTCACACAACCCCCAACCTCCCCCCACCCCCCCCACACTCATATATGGGACTGGTGTGGAAACAGGAAGACACACGCAGAGGTTGGGGCCTAGTCAAGTCCCGCCCATGCGTACATTGGGTCTGTAGATACCTGTGTCTGTAGTTTGGCTCCTGGTGGCCTGGGAAAGCCCTGCCCTGGAGATCCCAGGAGACCTCACCTCTTAGGGACCGGGAAGTTTATGGTGGGCTACTGTGGGGTGGAGTCCCAAAAAAAGCCACACCCCCAGTTGGTAGGAAATTCTGGAAAAGCATCAAATGATAATAACCTGGAAGGAACAGAGAGAGCTCTACCCTGACCCCAGGAGGCCCCAGTTCCTCTAGGGACTCAGACACTGACCTTCTTCCTGGGCCCCGCAGTGCCAAGTGCCCCCATCATTGACCTGGCGGAGTCCCTGGTGGCCGATAACTGCGTGACACTGGTGTGGCGCATGCCCGACGAGGACAGCAAGATTGACCACTACGTGCTGGAGTACCGCAAGACCAATTTCGAGGGTCCACCCCGCCTCAAGGAGGATCACCCCTGGATGGTTGTCGAGGGCCTACGGCACACTGAGCACACCTTGACAGGTGGGGGAGCACCCCTCAGTGAGTGAGCATGGATAGGCCGGTGAGGAAGTGGTCCCTGACAGGTGAAGGAGCACTCTCACCTGTAGGTAGAGGGACCACACCGAGGCAAGAAAGGGAGCACTTGCATTTGAGGAGCTGTCCCAGCTCAGCTTAGCTGTCCATCTCCCAACTGCCCACCCCCTTCCTGGCTCCATTGCCCCGGCAACCCAAGGGGTATTGCTACTCCCAGCTTTCTGCAACTCTTGGAGTCTGAGATCGGCTGGTGGAGCTAGCCCATCAGGGCTGTCAGCAGAACAGAAGGCATGGTGGATAGGTTTGTCCTGTATGAAGCACTGGTTTCTCAAAGCCGTTTGAAAACAGAGGAAACTGAGGCACGGGAGGAATGTTCCCCTTATCTTCTCCATAGCTCTACTGTCCAGCTGCCGGTCCTTCATTCTAGCTGTGTGTGCCAATGTGGAGGTCAGAGGTCAGTGTTGGCCATCGCCCTCAGTGTCTCCCCACCCAGAGCTCACAATTAGCTAGGCTGTCTGACTGTCAAGACCCGGGAATCCTGTCTCCTCCTCAGGGTTGCAGTCTGCATGCGTGATGCCTGGCCCTTTCCTGGGTGACTGGATTCGGTCCTCACATTCTTACCACTTTACCCAGCAAACGTTTTCTCAGCCCTTCGCTCACTAGCGAGCAGTGAACCCCTGGTCCTGACATTCAGGGGGACCCCTCAGATATTCAGGGAGTTTCTGGGTAATTAGAAGTCAGACCATGTAGGCATCCGCGTGGTGGGGAGGAGGCGGCTCAGGAGGCAGAATCAGTCGTCAGGGCTCTAATGAGCTCACAAAGAGCTGGGAACCCCTGATTTTCCTCCCTAACTCTCAGTTCTTGGTCTATAATCACCAGCCTGCTAGTTATCTGTAATTAGCATTCATGGTTAATAATGAACATGCTAATTGCAGGGGGATGGCCATGCCAGCCAGCGCCAGAGCCCCAGAACCTGGTACAGAAATCGAATTTCCTCTCTACAGAAATCAAAACAAACCTACCCTTTTTCTCATAGGTCCCGGTATTCATATCCCAGGCCTCTCTTCCTCTTACTAGCTTCATTGTGCCTTTTATCTGGGGATAATCACAGACACACAGGCACAGTGAGGGCTCCTGTCTCCCCACTGGCGGCAGCTTGTGGAATAGCTACAATTCAACTCTAAACCAAAGAAGTGAAGGGGAGGCCTGGCTCGGGTGCCCCAGTGCTCATTCAGCAGGGAGGAAGCCATGGGTTCTACCCCCAGTTGGTGCACACCCCTCTTCTCAGCACTGGGGAGGTGAAGGCAGGAGGATCGGGAGTTCAAGGTCAGCCTGGACTACATGAGACCTGCCATATAAAAAGGAAACGGGGTTGGAGAGATGGCTCAGAGGTTAGGAGCACTGGCTGCTCTTCCAGAGGACCTGAGTTTATAATTCCCAGCAACCGTATGGTGGCTCACAACCATCTGTAATTCGATCAGGTTCCCTCTTCTGTCATGCAGACAGAATACTATATACATAATAAATAAGTAAGTTTAAAAAACAGAATAAAAAAGAAAAAAAAACAGAAATGGGGAGGTGGTTATGAACGTCTTTAATCCCAGCACTAGGGAGGCTGAGGTAGGAGGATCTCTGAGTTTGAGGCCAGCCAGAGCTGTACAGTGATACCCTGTTTCAAAACCAAACAAATCAGATGGGGCTTGTGTTCCAGACCTGAGCTCTCAGTGAGCAATGGAAGGTTCTGGTGCACAGGGCTGTGGTGCTAGAATAGGTGGTGGCTAGTTTGCCGTAGCAACCGGGGAACCAATAGGAGGCTGATAGACACATAAGACCAGGCTGAGCATGGGGCTTGGTACCCTGAGTGGAAGAAGGCATTACCCGGATGGACAAGCAGAGAGGCCATGGACAGGAAATGAGGGTGGAACAGGCAGGCCCATATCAGCACTGGTAACCAAGGAGCCTGAGAGGTATTTCAGTGGTTAGAACACCGGCTGCTCTTGCAGAGGATCCGGATTTGGTTCCCAGTACCCACACGATGGCTCATGACCGCCTGTAACTCCAGCTCCAGGGGACCAGATGCCCCTTTCTTGCCTCCATAGGCACTGCACACAGGTGGTGCACAGACATACAGGTGGGCAAAACACCCATATGCATAAAATTAAATAGACGAGACACAGATAGACTGGCAGACTGGGGGTAGGGCCTTGCAATCTTACATCCTCTCTTCCCTCCCAGGTCTCAAGTTTGACATGAAATACATGAACTTCCGTGTGAAGGCTTGTAACAAGGCGGTGGCTGGTGAATTCTCTGAACCGGTGACCTTAGAGACGCCAGGTGACTGACTTCCACCCCTTCCTGACTCGGTATCTCCCGCCCATCCTGTTATCCTGGGAACCCTGGGTCTTGGAGTGGGGTGATGTGACCCTTGTTGCTCTGGCTGCCAGGGAGCTTACCCTTAGTATGCAGTGGCTGTCTCCTGTCTTTGCTCAAATATCCTGGACTCTTCTGGACTTCTTTATTTCTATTTATAAGGGTGATCTGTGGCTTCAGTTTATTTTACATGTATTTATGTGTGTGTGCACACGTAGGGGTTTGTGCTTGTACAAACCATCATCAGGATCATTTCTCAGGCATGTCTACCTGGCTGGCCCGAGCCCTAAGGATCCCCTGTCTCTGCCTGCCCTGTGCTGGGTTACAGATGTCACCAACGTGTATGCCTTGTTTTTTTTTTTTATATATATATATATTTATTTATTTATTTGTTATGTATACAATAGTCTATCTGTGTGTATGCCTGCAGGCCAGAAGAAGGTATCAGACCTTATTACAGATGGTTGTGAGCCACCATGTGGTTGCTGGGAATTAAACTCAGGACCTTTGGAAGAGCAGGCAATGCTCTTAACCCTGAGCCATCTCTCCAGCCCATATGCCTTGTTTTTAACATGGACTCTAGGAATTAGGACCCAGGGAGCCTTGTGGCAGCTCACCTTAGGGCCCACCTGCCTTCAGTTAATTTTTGTTTTTGTTTTAAGACAGGGCTTCTCTGTAGCTTTGGAGCCTGTCCTAGAACTTGCTCTGTAGACCAGGCCGGCCTCTGCCTCCCCAGTGTTGGGATTAGACGCACCAGCACCACCCAGCCAGTTAAAATCTTTTAAGTGGCTATTTTGTGAATTTTTCTGCATGTATATCAGTGCAGTACAGCTGGGCAGTGCCCATGGAGGGCAGGGAAAGCAGGTAGAGAGCTGGGGTTAGAGTCTCAAGGTACCGCGTGGGAATCAGGGTCTCACGAATAGCCCGGGCTGGGCTGGAAGTCACAGTCCCCCAGCCTCGGCCTCCTAGGAGCTGGGACTGCAAGTGTGGATGAATGAGGTAGTCTTCCTGACTCTCTGTCCCTCCCTCCTGTCCTCTGTAGAGTCGGGGACAGAACATAGTCATAAAACTGAATCTGTAGTCTCCCACAGTGACTCCTGTATATCGTCTTCAGAAGCTCCTCTAGCCATGTTCTTTCTCTGGGGTCTACCCTCAAGTGGAAGCACAGGCAGAGAGATCAGCTTGAAAACAGCTCTCGACCCCAGAGACAGTTAGACTACAGCCCTTTCATCTGGTTCCTCGGGCTCTTGGTCAGCTCCCCCAACCTTCCTGTCCTGTGTTTCCCTGTACTGCCCCTCCTGTCAGTCTCCCTAAGCTGTCTGTCTTGTCTCTGTGTCTATCTGGGTTTCCCATCTCTGTGACCCCCCCACTCGTCTCCCTGGCCCCAGCATTCATGTTCCGCCTGGACGGGTCCACATCTCACCAGAACCTGCGAGTAGAGGACCTCTCCGTCGAGTGGGACGCCATGGGCGGGAAGGTCCAAGATATCAAGGCTCGAGAGAAAGAGGGCAAGGGCCGGACAGCGTCCCCTGTCAATTCCCCAGCCAGGTAGGCCATGTCCCCTGGTCCCTGAGTCTCACCTCACCCTGGCCAGTTTTATCAGGACTGGGGTGGAGGGAGGAGCCTGGGGGTATGACAGCTTCCTTGTAGAAGAGTGAATGATAGCAAGGGTTCTGGTAGAGGAATAGGAGGGTTTTTTGCAGCATCTGCCCAGTTAGCTCAGTTGGTAAGGCATCTTCCAGCTGGGAAGAATGGCGGGCACATTTACAAGGGCTGGCACAGACCAGGGAAAGGTGAAACCTGAGCTGAGCTTCCCTGCTGTCCACAGAGGGACTCCATCTCCCAAGAGGATGTCTTCAGGTCGTGGGGGACGGGACCGCTTCACAGCTGAGTCTTACACGGTGCTGGGTAAGGATGGGAGGTGAAGGGACCTGGGGAGCTGGCGGCAGAATGTGAGCAGGAGCACAGATCGCCTGGGGGATGTGGGCATAGAAGGTGCGCAGCCTTGGCTCCATCCTACCCCCTCCCTGTGCCTCAGGGGACACGCTGATTGACAGTGGGGAGCACTACTGGGAGGTGCGCTTTGAACCGGACAGCAAGGCCTTTGGCCTGGGTGTAGCCTACCGCAGCCTGGGCCGCTTTGAGCAGCTGGGCAAGACAGCCGCGTCCTGGTGTCTGCATGCCAACAACTGGCTGCAGGCCAGCTTCACGGCCAAGCACGCCAACAAGATCAAAGTGCTGGACAGCCCTGTGCCCGATTGCCTGGGCGTACACTGCGACTTCCACCAAGGTGCCACCACTTTCCCTTCCTCTGCCCTAACACCCCAGCTCCTCCCCGGGCCTCACCCCTGTCCTGACACCTGTCCCCCTGCCCCCTCACCCCAGGCCTCCTGTCTTTCTACAATGCCCGCACCAAACAGCTCCTGCACACCTTCAAAGCCAAGTTCACACAGCCCCTGCTTCCAGCTTTCACTGTGAGCCACTGGCTGCGGGGGGAGGGGGTGGGCTGAGGGGAAGGGGATGTGAAGGGGTAGGTAGGAGGGGGGCCCAGGTGGAGGATGCTGGGCCTGTCTCTGAGTGCTGTCTCCTGGCTGAGCCTCCCTGTTTCTCACTCTCCCCAGGTGTGGTGTGGAAGCTTCCAGGTGACCACAGGCCTGCAGGTTCCCAGCGCTGTGCGCTGCCTACAGAAGCGGGGTAGTGCCACCAGCAGTTCCAACACCAGCCTCACCTAGGCCGGGGCCACCTGGCAGCTGGGGCACTTCAGCCGGCATCTCCACCTACCTGCTGCTTGGAGCCTTAACTCTGGAATGGGGGGTCAGGGTCCCCTCACCACCTCACTTCATAATAAAGATAAAACACTAGCCACACTACTGTGCTGGTTCATTTTTGGTTTTTCGAGACAGGGTTTCTCTGTAGCTTTGGGGCCTGTCCTGGAACTAGCTCTTGTAGAACAGGCTGGCCTCGAACTCACAGAGATCCACCTGCCTCTGCCTCCCGAGTGCTGGGATTAAAGGTGTGGGCCACCACTGCCCGCCTACTGTGCTGGTTCTTAAAGACAGGGTACCTTGCATTTCTTAGCTGTGAAACAGGCTTTCCTTGTAGATTGGTGTCAGGCGTGCCGGCTTGGGACCAATCTTAGAGGCCATGCTAGACACAAACCTTGCAGTCTCATGGAGTTCTTGTTGTTTTTTGCTTTATTAAACAAGGCCTCACTCTAGCCAAGGCTGCCGTGGAAATCACTTTAGGGCTCAGGCTAGCCTCAGGTCTCCCAGGGCTCTTCCCTGCTTCACTGTTTGGAGGACAGGATTCTTCACCATGCTGGGCATGTCCAGTCCCCTCAGTGAGGGCAGAGCTGGTGGAGGACTGTTGTGTCCTGAGACAGCCCGCTGGTCCCGGGGGGCCTAGATGAGTGTTCCAGTGCTCTCCTCTTCTGCAGTTTCTCTTCCAGCTCGGCTGTGACGTCCCCCAGCTCTGGTGGGTGGGAACCCAGAGTTCAGCTAGAGCACCCTGGACTGTGCTCCCCACCATGCTTCCAGGCCCCCAGAGTCTCCTTACTTGTCAGAAGGAAGGGATCCTGGGGTGACACTGGCTTCCTGGCCCAGACACTGGTGATGGCTTTGAGATCTGGAGAAAGATGAAGATGAGGTCTAAGGCCACCTATCACCAAGGAAAGGAGAAATCGGGGGATCGGAGCCCTACCTGGTTTGGGCATGATCGGTGGCTTTGGGGGTTTTGCTGGGAGCTTCGCTGGCTTCTTGAGCTTTGAGGGGACTGGATGACTAGAGGAAGACACTGCCAGAGAGAGATGTCACAGGGTGTCACCAACAACCGTTCCTCCCAGCTCCGGTGTCTGCCGCCTGGCTTACCGTCTTGATTCACGTACTCAACTGCCAGGGAATCTTCAATGGGGGTCACATAGTTCTCATCCTGGTCCGGTAGCTGAGGCAGGGGAGGTAGTAGAGGTAGCCTGTCCTCCTGACTGGACACAGACACAGGCACAGGTGGGAGTGGCTTCGAGACATTAGCAAGGGGGGCAGGGCCTGATGGGAAACAGTCACTGTCAGGGCCCCTGTGGTACAAACTCCTAGGGTATACTGCAGAGATAAGTATCCCCGTGTGCTCATCTGTCAATCACAATGTGTCTGCAAATTGGGATGCATGTGGGATTGTGGCTTCAGACAGGCACACAGATGCATGCATGTGTGTACATATGTATACAGAGGCATGTATGAGCCTTTGATGTGCACGCACTCAGCAGGGAGCAGTGTGTGTGTACATGTGGCTCAGGGCTGGGCTCGAGGACCATGCTACATTCCCCTCAGACCTCTGCAAAGCATGCTGCCTCTTCCTCTCACTTGGTAAAGGAGACCCACATCCACTCCCTGCCCAGATCCTTCCCCAGGTCTCTCCGAGATGGCTGATCCTCCACTTTACCCATCTCTATTAATAAAATCCTTTGGAGCTGGGCCATTAGTTCCAGCACCCAGGAGGCAGAGGCAGATGGCTCTTGAGTTCAAGGTTAGCTCCATCTATAGAGTGAGACCCTATCTCAACAATCAGCCACAGCACTGGGGAAGAAGAAGCAGGTTCTACAGAACGAGTTCCAGGATACCCAGGGCTATACAAAGAAACCAAGTCTCAAAAAACAAAACGAAGAAAGAGAACCTTTGGGCTGCAGGGATCATGGGGAAGGGGAGTTACCTGAATCCCGGGAGGAGGA
This sequence comes from Alexandromys fortis, assembly GCF_014885135.2. NCBI lineage: Eukaryota > Metazoa > Chordata > Mammalia > Rodentia > Cricetidae > Alexandromys > Alexandromys fortis. The sequence goes on from NW_026068121.1 coordinate 303,965, forward strand.
CACAGCCCATACACTCTCGCCGTTCTCCCGATCTGAGTCCACGAAGCCTGGAACGGAGAGAGTGGGCAGTCTGGAGGCAGCGTGGAGGCCCGGAGCTAGCGCTCCATAGCGTGCCCCTGTCCAAGCCTGGCTGCCCCACATCGCACACCTAGAACCTTCTCATAGTCCTCCTCCATCAGGAAGGGTACCAATGCCCTCTTCGTGTATGTCACGAAATAGTTGACCACAGCATCCAGTGAGGGGCAGGAAAACTGGGGCAAGAGACGGCGGTCAGGCAGGGAAAGGGGAAGGATCCCAGAACCCAGGACACCCCAAAGCTCACCGGGTCTTCCACGTCGATCACATACATGGGACCCTCCCGCTTCACCTTGTAGTGCTTGACCACTGGAGACCTGCAGAGTCGCAACTGGCTAGCTGGGATGCCACATTTCCCACCCCAGGCGACCATGCGCCTATGAGACCCACGCCAGGATCGCGCCTTTAGTCGTTGTCCCGATCCTAAGCCTGCCCAGTTATGACCACACTTCAGGAGACCCCGTCCCTAGGCATGACCCCGCCCCCTAGTCATAGCCTCACACCCTTCCCCAGAGAGTGTCCCAGCCCCGGCCTGACTCCACTTTCCCAGCATCCTCTGGCTACCAAGCCCCCAGCTCTGGCCCCCCGCACCCAGGTGACTCTGCCCACCCTGGGCTCAGAGCCCCACATGCGCACCCGTTGAGTATCTGCCGGGTAGTGACAGACACACCGTCTTTGCCGTCCCCTCCAGGCCGCAGCAGCAGGTTTCCGCACTCGGGGTAGCGCTCCAGGAGCAGCTGCGCCTCCAGCCGGCTCACCTGCAGGAAACACCTGAGCGAGCAGACACGAGAGAGACGCTAAGAGTCCCGCAAGCAAGCTTCGACCTCAGGGGACCTGCTGCTCCGCCCAGGCCCCGCCCCGAGACACAGACCCCGCCATCCCAGAGGCCCAGCCTCCTCAACTAGACCCAGGCACCTCCCCTTCCAAAGTGAGGCACTGCCCCGCCACTCTTGAGTACGGCCCCTCCTAGACCACAGCCCCGCCCCCAGAGATACAGGCCCCGCCCAGGTCCTGCCTCCTCCCTGGAGCCTGGTACTTGTGTACCCTATGGGCGATCAGGACTCACCAGGGCACCTCAGCTGCTCGCCTCGCCTTCTCTTTGTCCAGAACCTCGGCCATCATATACAGGTGTCCGGGCAGCAGGGTCAAGTTAGACGGGACATGGAGCTGAAGGATGATCCAGGCCGAGAACACATAGGTGGGTACCGAAAAGAAAAGGTAAAGTCAGGCCAGCTAGTGGAGCCAGGAAGGAGTCTCTCTGGGCCCATCGCTACCCGGCACCCCACAGCATACAAATGCAGGACACTCCCCACCCCCAAACAGACGCTAAGGCGGACTCGGAAGGTGCTGAGTGCTGGGCAACTCTTAGGCCTAACCAGGAGCCAAAGAGAAAAATGTGGTTTTAAACTCTGCGGTAATGTACCTCTGTCGGTCTCCCGACCCAGAACTCAGGAGAGAGGCAGAGGTGGGAAGACAGGAGTTCAAGGTCATTCTTGGCTACAGAAAGAGTTGCAGGCCAACTTGGGCTACACGAGACCCTGTTTCAAAAATATAAATGGAGCTCCGTCCCAAGACCCACTGCTTGGTTAGCTCGCAAATTCCTGTAACTCCTGTTCTAGGGATCCGAGACCCTCTTCTGGCCTCCATGGGCACTGCACACACACACACACACACACACACACACACACTCGCACAGACAAAGTATCTAAAAATAAAATAATTAAAAAAAATAAAACTAGCTGGGCAGTGGTGGCGCACGCCTCTGATCCCAGCACTCGGGAGGCAGAGGCAGGCGGATCACTGAGTTGGAGTTCAGCCTGGTCTACAGAGTGAGTTCCAGGTCAGCGGGGGTTACCCAGAGAAACCCTGTCTGAGAAAGCAAAAACAACAACAATAGCTAACAGAGAAGTAGAGTCACTCACCTCCACCACAGTCAAGATAAATCCTTTCCACATCTCACGAGACTCCAGGCTCTCTACCTAAAGAGGGAGGAAAAAAGTTATGTTAAAGAAGATGGATGTGGCCGGGCAGTGGTGGTGCATGCCTTTAATTCCAGCACCCGGGAGGCAGAGGCAGGCGGATCTCTGTGAGTTCGAGGCCAGCCTGGTCTACAAGAGCTAGTGCCAGGACACCCTGTCTCAAAAAACCAGAGAAGGAGGAGGAGGAGGAGGAGGAGGAGAAGGAAGGAGGAGGAGGAGGAGGGAGGAGGAGGAGGATGTGTTCCTTGGGAAAGAGGGTTAAGGGCCCCTTCTGCCCCAGAAGAGTACCCAAAGAGGGGGGGGGGGGGGCTTTGCACAGCTGTATCCCATGCTGACCAGCCTCTTTCAAAGGCATCTCAAACCACGGAAGGTCCAGGGACTTGTAGAATGTGAGGAACTCAGAGTAAGACACTTCGTGTGACTCCTTTGTTTTTTGTTTTGTTTTGGTTTGGTTTCTTTTTTTTTTTTAAGATTTATATATTTATTATGTATATAGTGTTCTGTCCACATATCTGCCTGCAGTCCAGAAGAGGGCACCAGATCTCATTACAGATGGTTGTGAACCATCATGTGGTTGCTGGGAATTAAACTCAGGACCTCTGGAAGAGCAGCCAGTGCTCTTAACTGCTGAGCCATCTCTCCAGCACCCTTTTTTGTTTGTTTGTTTGTTTGTTTTTTAAGACAGGGTTTTTCTGTAGTTTTGGAGCCTGTGCTGGAACTAACTCTGTAGACCAGGCTGGCCTCGAACTCACAGAGATTTGCCTGTCTCTGCCTCCCAAGTGCTGGGATTAAGGTGTGCACCACCACTACCCAGCTGACTCTGTATTTTTATTCTGAATGCTGGACTCACTGGAGGGGTCTCTCCTTTCTCCTGACATACCTTGAATTTGACCTCCTGGTCCCGGAGTACCAGGCTGAAGTGAGGGCTGGTATCCCTTGAGCTTCCCCATGGAGACTCATCTTTGATCTTTGAAAACAGCCTCAGGTCCAGCTTCTCCAGGGCCTGGCCCGGAGGAACACGAGTGTGTGAGCACCAGGCCTATGGCTCTCTCCGTCCCTGGGATGATGCCCTCCCCCGTGGTGTGATCTCAGATGTCCACCCACCTAGGTATTCATTCATTCATCAGGCCCTGAGCCCACACCCTGCCCTCACCTGAAAGTCCCGGTTACTGTTGTAGAAGCAGATGGCTAAACCCTGGAGGCCTGCCCAGAACTTCCTGTAATCCTGGGGACAGAAAGGAAAGGAGAAAGGACCCAGGGGGCAAAGTTGTGTGTGCCCAATATACTCCCTCCTGCTGCAGGTTTGAAGTGGCTGTTCCTGTGCCTGTGGATCCTTCTCACTACAAAGCTCCTGTTTTCAGTAAAGGTTTTATTTCATTCATTCATTTAGTCATTTAATTAAGTAACTTAGCTACCTAGTTTTATCTAGCCTAGGATGACCTTGAACTCTTGGTCCTCCTGTCTCCACCTTCTGAGCTGGAGTCAGGGGCATGTACCCCAAAGCCAGATTCTGTCATACTGGGGGTGGAACCTAGGACTCCATTACCCTGGGTGAGCAGAGAATGCACTGAGTCCCAGCACGTAAAAGTACATTTTCACTGAGTTCTTCCCTGCCCATTGTCCAGCCTAGGCATCTCTTGTCATCCAAGACTATGGTCTGTGGTACAGCTAGTGGCATTTGTCTCGCATGGGAGTGAGTCTGGGCTCCATCAACAGCATTTAATAAAGATGAAAACAAGGGGATTCCTATGGGATAGAGAGACAAGGCACCCCACAATGTGAAGAGATGTGTGCTGTGGAGTAAGCTGACTTAACTGGATTAATGGTTTTCTATGTATACACACCTCTATCTACTCACATATCCATCTATCAACTCACCTATCCAGGCACCCATCCATCTACCCACCCACCCACCCACTCACCCACCCACCCACCCACCCACCCATCTACCCATCCATCCACCCACCCACCCATTCATCCACCCACCCACTCACCCATCCATCCACCCACCCACCCACCCATCCACCCACCCATCCATCCATCCATCCATCCATCCACCCATCCATCTACTCACCCATTCATCCACCCATCCANNNNCACCCATCCATCCACCCACCCACCCACCCACTCACCCACCCATCCATCCACCCATCTACCCATTCATCCACCCACTCACCCGCCCATCCATCTACCCACCCACTCACCCATCCATCCACCCACCCACCCACCCACCCATCTGTCCATCATTTGAGTGCATGATGTAAAGAACTTGCTGGTTGTGGTTTATCTGGATACATATGGGATGTGGACAAGAGGAACCAAGAGACGTAGTCTGAGCAGTATTCAGGGAAAACAGAGGGGTACATCCAGCAGAAATACATATGGGCTGGGCATAGTGGCAGAGCACACCGTCATCCCAACACTTGAAAAGCTGAGGCAGGAGGATTTCTTCAGGTTTCAAGCCTTTTGGGGTCACAATCCTGAAAACCTGCCTCAGAACAACCCTCTTGGTTGCTTTGATTTGACAGTTGACCAGCCACCAGTTCACATGCCACCTGCTGTGACCTTAGCCCAGAACCTCAAGTTCACGGGGTTACTTCTGAGCTGGGAGGGGGAGGAGACCCAGGAATCAAAGGATTCCTTATTTCCTGGAGGAAGTCTCTAGTCTTGTTTCTATGCAGAGAATGGAAGGAGAGACAGGCAGAAAGATTGAAACAGTGGCTTAACAGATCAAGAGACCAACAGCTAGGCAGTAGGGCAGCCAGGCAGGAAGGTAGACAGACAGATGGACAGGCAGGCAGGCAGGCAGAGAGACATGTAATCAAAGGACAGAATGTGAAAAGAGACACAGAGACAGACAGATAGTCAGAGCTTTCCACAGCCAGTAGCTTGTGCCTTGCTCCACAGGCTCCTCTCACCAACAACCACCCCCTGCCAGGCCCTCAGTCAGGCGGTGTGGATTCCCGGGGCAGCTCAGCACTGCAGGGCAGGCTTCCCACCCTCCATACCTGGTCACAGGGTCCCTTTTTCTCTAGGAAGCTCTCATAGTAGTGTGTAGGTGGCACGCCTTTGGGCTTGGGGCCCTTGGGTGGGCTCAGGGCTGAGGCCATGTCCAGCCCAGGTCCCTGTCCTTCCAGTAGGAACCCCAGCCCGGCCAGGAAGTGAATAAACAGGTTCCTGGGGAGTTTCCTCAACTCAGTCAGCCGTCACCTCCCTCCCTGGCAGGGCTGGGCGGGGGCTGGATCCTGGGGAAATCCCGGCAGCTCTGGGCTCCTGTCCCGAGGTAGCGAAGGGACTGTGTTGAGGAAGGTGGCTGGGACATGATCACAGGGAAAACAGAAGCGTAGGGCAGGCACATCACAGCAAGATCTGGAATGCTCGGGAAGTCGCTGAGTGTAGCGCCCATGTTCTTACATTCACTGTGTGTGTGTGTATGTGTGTGTGTGTGTGTGTGTGTAGGTCAGAGCTCGAAGGAGCGGATTTTCTCCTCCCATCACGTGGGTCCTGCGGACTAAATGCAGGTCATCAGGCTTGGTGGCACGCTCCCTTCCTCACTGAGACAGGTCGCCAACTGCAATCATTCCCAGCCCGTGCATTCTGATTACCTTCATCAGACTTACAGCTAAGCACGTTAGTTATTGGTTTCAGTTTTCTCTCATTTGCTTTGTTTGAGCCGATGTCACATAGCCCAGGCTGGCCCCAACTACGGAACTAAGCCTCCTTACTCTACTTCCTAGATGCGTGACTAGTATCCATGTTCTGAGTTTTTCTGGTTTGGTTGTTTGTTGTCTAGATACACAGCCCAAACTGACTTTTTATTTTTTTGGTTTTTCAAGACAGGTGTCTCTGTAGCTTTGAAGCCTGTCCTGGAACTCACTCTGTAGACCAAGCTGGCCTCCAACTCACAGAGATCCGCCTGCCTCTGCCTCCCTAGGGCTGGGATTAAAGGCGTGCACCACCACTGCCCAGCCTCAAGATGACTTAAAAAAAAAAAAAGACTTATTTACTTAGTTGTTTTATGTTTGAGATCTCTGTCTTCTTTCACGTACAACAGAAGATGGAATCTGGTCCCATTCCATACAGTTGTGAGCTACCATGTGGTTGCTGGGAATTGAACTCAGGACCTTTGGAAGGGCTGCTAACTGCTGAGCCATCTCTCCAGGCCCCTTAGCTGACATTTAGCTCCAGCTCTTTCTGTCTCAGCCTCTCAAGTGCTATAATGACGGATGTGGACACCAGGCCTGACTCTCACTGCTGTTTATAGGATTATAACAAGCCAATCATTTCTCCCCTGCTGTTCTCTCACTGTTTTCTTCCTTTTGCTGCAGATGCAAACCAGGACCTTTGGGCCTGCTAGGTGAACACTGTACCACGGAATCGCCCCCAGGCCTTCCCTGTGCAATGCTCCACCCTGACCACGCCCCCAGCCCTTCACTGGGGACTCTGAGTTGGGCTCCACCCTGGCCACGCCCCCAATCCCTCACTGGGGGATTCCAGGCAGGGGCTCTACTACCTGACTCCTTCAAATACAAGGCTCTAAGATCCATTCCTGTGCACTCAATCAGTATATAATTATAAATTCAGCCATCCAGGCATGGTGGCACACTGCCATCTTCCCAAAAGTTGGGAGATAAAGGCCAGAGCATCACCTGTTTAAGGGCAGTCTTAGTTACATAGTAACTTGAGTCCAGTTCTGTAAGTAGCTTATGATGTTTTCAAAAAAGAAAACCAGAACAGTTTATGCATTCATTTCCCGCAGTCCTTGGCCCTAGCACCTGGACTTTACACGGGTAATAAAGGGTAGCGATGAGGACCATAGATAGTTGCTATGGGCAGCGTGGCGTTCCTTTATCTGTCCAACTGTCCACTGTTATCTTTAGAGGACTTTTTCGTACATTGTCAAGACACAGTGGTTGCTTCAAATTGTCTAAGGCCACAGGGGAGCCGGGTGTGGCAATGCAAACCTGTGATTTCAGCACAAGGGAGGCTGAGGCAGGAGGATTGCTGCAAGTGTGAGGCTAACCTGGGCTACATACTGAGTTCGAGGCCAGTTATGAGATCCTATCTCAGAACTTGAAAGAATAGAGGAAGGAAAAGAAAAATGACTAGGGAGCCATGGGCTGTTGTGGTGAGGATGTAGTTCCGGTATAGAAAGATCCCTCCAGGACCAGGCTGGGTAGACGATACACGGAATGAGGATGAAGTGCATGGTGTCCCATGAAGACGGCCAATGTCCAGACATGGACCCTCCCTCACTCAAGTCTTTGCCTGCCAGGAGGTGCTTAGACCTGCTTATTGAGCACAGTGAGGGGGAGGTGAACCGAGGCTAGCCTGGTCTCTGCGGAGCTGGAGTCTGGTGATCCGGCTAGGGGAAAGAAGGATTCTCTTTCCTTAGATCCTTCCAGAGCGTCCTGTGCTCTCTTTCCCCAGTGGGACAACAATCCCACCTGCCACTCTGCTTGGTCCCCTTCCCAGATTTTCAGACCTCCCGGGGTTGGGGGCAAAGGTTTCTGACCGGAGGGGAACAAAGGCTTTGGGTCTCGCGCGCGAGGTCAGCAGAACCCGCCCCTTCCCGCCCCTGACTCCACCTAGGCGCCGATTGGCTGGATGGAAACCATTCCTTGTAGTTAATTGGATGCTGGGGCCACCTGGTGATTGGATGACGTGACGGCTGTAAATTGCTGAGTTAACACTATAGATGCTGAAGCAGAGCCTGACCCAGGACTTTCGATCCACCTGCAGCGAGCCTTCTCATCGCGGCCCTACATTTCTTACAAAGCTGATTCTCCCCAGCTCCCAATCACCAAGGGCGCCGAGCCTATCTAGCGCGCTGGCCGCGGGTCTCAGTTTCCCTCATCGCTGCGTAGAGGCGGGTGCGCCCTAGCCCCGAGATGCAACCCAGCAGGCGGCGGCCTCAGGTGGGGCATGTAGTCCCCTAAATGTGGGGGTCCTGAGTGTCAGTTTTTTCGCCAGGTCACCAGCACCATCGGGTCTCAGTTTCCCCGCATTTCCTCTCCTGCGCGAGGGCAGGCTGGAGACCTCAGATTCCCATTTCTTTCTAGTAAACTGAACCGCTACTGCGCCCAGGGCTCAAGGTTGCAACCTGGTAGTTGGTGGCCTCTTTAGCCCCTGAAGGCAGTGTCCTGGGTCTGAGTCCCTCGTCCAGATCTCCCACAACCTCCCGCCTCAGTTTTTCCAACAGCCCCGGAGCCCTCCAGCTCCAACCGGAGCACAAACCAGGGGCTTGGTGTCTCCTCCACCCCTCAGTGGGCCAAACCTCTCCGCCCCCGGTGACCAATGGGCTGCGGCGTCTCCGCGCGGGGCGGAGCCCGGTTACCCGGAGGAGGTTGTGCCGAGACAGGGCAGCCATGGCAGGTAGGACGCTCTGTGCGGGCGGGGACAGGTCAGAGGGGTGCGATCTCTGCAGCCCGTCGCTGTCTCGTTGCAGCTCCCGAGCCTCTGTCCCCTGTGGCCGTGGCCGATGAAGCGCCGGAAGAGGATGAGGACGACGCGGAGGCCGAGGACCCCGAGCGCGGGGCGGGGAGCGGAGCGCGCAGCGGCAGCCTCAGTGGCATTGGAGGCAGCACGGTTGGGCCTGGGCTGAGCCTGGGGGGCGCGCTTACGAGGCGCGCGGTCACACTGCGGGTGCTGCTCAAAGACGAACTGCTGGAGCCCGGCGAAGGGGTGCTATCTATCTACTACCTGGTGAGCGACCCTCAGAGACCGTTCATGTCCTCCACTGCTCATGCGTAAGGGGAAACTGAAGCCCAGAGCCTGATTCTAACAATGCCGTAACCGTAACCACAGCCATCTGGGTGTGTGAATAACCAATTGTGTGATAGCAGCTTCCCCATCAGTAAAATGAGGTCTTCCTTCCCAGGCCCTCTATGAGTACTGTTTAAAACGATCACGCTAAAAACTTTCTTTGTGGTGCCAAAAATGAAACCTGAGCCACGCCCCCCGCCCTTCACTCAGGGATTCTAGGTGGGAGCTCCACCCTCTGACCACGCCCCTAGTCCATCATTAGGGGATTCTAGGTAGGGGTTCTACTTCTGAGTAGAAGTGTATTATAAAGTGTTCCTGGAAGGCTTTGTACTTGTGGTCTTTCAGCCTCCCCAGTATCTGGGCTGACAGTCGTGCCTTGCTATGTCAGGTCTGGCTGCTGTTTAAGTTCAAAGCTGGGTGTTGAGTGCCGGGATGCGGTACTGGTGTGACAGATGGCGTTTCTAGGAAAATGCCTCTTGTGAGCCCTAGAAGAACATGGACGCCAAGCCTCAGGGAGCATAGAGTCAGGAATCTCTGGGAGTGGGCGTGTCCCAGCCTTCTCTGTCCCTGCAGGGCAGGAAGTTCATTGGGGACCTGCAGCCGGATGGCAGGATCCTGTGGCAGGAAACTGGACAAGTCTTCAACTCACCCAGCGCCTGGGCGACACACTGTAAGAAGCTCGTCAACCCGGCCAAGAAGTCCGGCTGTGGCTGGGCGTCGGTCAAGTACAAGGGCCAGAAACTTGACAAGTACAAGGCTACCTGGCTCCGCCGACACCAGCTGCATATGCCAGTAGCTGCTGCTGATGAGGTGACTACAAGCCTTTACCTGTGGTGCATTGCGGGAGGAGGTGTGCAAAGGCCCTGAGGTAGGCCTTGCGTGTTGCAGAAAGGTGGCTTGAGAGGCTGAAGCAGAAAGCGCAAGGAAGGAGGGAGGCAGGGAAGGACAGACAGGGCCAGCAGGGCCTCCTCAGCTGGAGGAAGGACTTCAACTTTGACCCTAAAGGGGGTGGGAGCCATGAAGTGCTACGGGCAGAGGGAGCTGCGCCTTGGGCACATCTGCTCACCATCACCCTCTGGTGGTCACTCAAGGCAATGACATCTCGCGCTCAGGCCTGGGCTCCAGAGAGTATGATGAGGCGCTCCCCTATCTTACTGCCGCTCTACCTCCACTCCACCAGAGTCCCACCAGTGAAGGGGAGGAGGAGGAGCTGCTACTGGAGGAGGACGAAGAAGATGTGCTGGCGGGGGTCTCAGCAGAGGACAAAGGCCGCAGACCGCCTGGGAAGGTTTCTGAGCCAGGTGAGGGGCCAGAGAGGCGCGGACTGTGATGCCGGAAGCTGGCTTTGATGTTTCTTAGGCCTGGTTTCACTCTGCTTGGCTGGCCTGGAACTCACAGAGATGTCTGCTTCCTGAGAGCTGGGGTCAAGGGTATGTGTTAGAGGACACCTTTCAGGACTTGGGTCCCTTCTACCATGTGGGTTCTGGTGATCAAACCTAGGTCATCAGGCCTGGTTGTAAGACCCACTGAGCCATCTTGCTGGCCCCACTTCCTCTTATTTCTTGGGTATCCTTGCTTCTTTGCAAAGAGAACAGAAGCGGGGGGGGGGGGGGGGGGGGGGGGGGGGGGGGGGAAGGGTGTTCACACTGACTTCTCTCTCATCCCTCTCCCCAGAGGCCACAACCCTGGGCAAGCGTGTGGACAAGGTCCAGGTGCCAGTGCGTTACTGCATGCTGGGCAGTCGTGACTCTGCCAGGTCAGTTGCCCCCGCTGCCCTGGTCCTGGCTTCCCTGGTGCCTTTGGTTGGTTTGGTCACAGAGGCAAGGATCTAGCAGGGCCTCAGGAGGCGATAGGGTTGGGAAGAGCCTGAGTTCTTGAAGCCCTGGCACCCTTTCCACCACTCCAGGAACCCCCACACTCTGGTAGAAGTCACATCCTTTGCTGCCATCAACAAGTTCCAGCCATTCAACGTGGCCGTTTCCAGTAACGTGCTGTTCCTCTTGGTAAGTGACCAAAGTCACTTTGCCTGGTCATCCTCCATGTCAGGGGAGAAGGACCTCGCCGGCCTGGGTGGGGGCACGGGAGGAGTCGGGGATATGATATACAACAGGTACTCCTTCAGTACTTGCTATTAGAAAGTGATCGGAGCTTCTTTTCCCTTTGGTGCTGGGAACGGACACCAGTGCCTTTCACACGCTAGGTGCAGGCACTGCACGCTCATCAGGCAGTGACTTCCCTAGCATAGTGGTAGGTGCTCGCTAAGAGCTGAGCTGGCTCTTACACTGACACAGGAAGTGCAGTCTGTTCTCCCCCTTCTTCCCCAGGACTTCCACTGTCACCTGACTCGGAGTGAGGTCGTGGGCTACCTTGGTGGTCGCTGGGACATCAACAATCAGAGTGCGTACTCGGACGGGGCGGATGAGGGCACGCCTGGGGCAGGACTGACGGCTTCTTGTTCGGTACCCCACAGTGCTGACCGTGCTGAGAGCCTTCCCCTGCAGGAGTCGGCTGGGGGACACTGATACGGCGGCCACTGTTGAAGAGGAGGTGAGGGCTTGTTGGGAGGGGGCTAGTTGTCTGGTGGCCAAGGACAGTGGCCATGCTCTGCAAATATGGGAGTGTGGGTGCCCACGTATGAGGTGGAAATGCTGGCTTGGTGCTTTACATGACAAGGGCTTTTGCTGTGTAGCCCAGGCTGGTCTAGACTGAGGCATCCTCCTGCTGTACCTTTTGAGTACTGGGAGGATAGGTCTGTTGCTATGTTTAAATGGAATTTTTTTTTCTTGTTTTTGAGACAAGGTTCAATTCCCAGCACAGGCTGTCCTGCAATTTGCTCTGTAGAATAGGCTGGCCTCGAACTCAGAGATTAGCTTGCTTCTGCCTCCCGAGTGAGTGCTGGGATTAAAGGTGTGCAATCACCACCACCCAGCCAGCTAGATGCACTATTTAAATTAGAAAAAAACAAAAGCCGGGTGGTGGTGGCACACGCCTTTAATCTCAGCACCCGGGAGGCAGAGGCAGGAGGATCTCTGTGAGTTCGAGGCCAACCTGGTCTACAAGAGCTAGTTTCAGGACAGGCTCCAAAGCTACAGAGAGACCATGTCTGGAAAAACCAAGAAAAAAAAAGTGTGTGTATGTAGTGAGGCCAGAAGAGGGCATCTGATTCTTGGAACCAGAGTTACAGGGTTTGTGAGCAGCCTGTGCTGGGAATTGAACTGTGGTCCCCTGCAAATGCAGCCACCACTCTTACTCACTGAGCTGTCTCTCCTGGGGGGGGAGGGCACTTAACTGCCTTTGTGTGAGACTCGGGGTGGTCCCCACCCCCAACCCTAGCTTCTCTGCCTCCAGATCCACCAGGTGCTGTTCCTTCGAGGCCTGTCCCTGGTGGGTTGGTACCACAGTCACCCACACAGCCCCGCAGTGCCCTCCCTGCAGGACATCGACGCACAGATGGAGTACCAGCTGAGACTGCAAGGCTCCAGTAATGGCTTCCAGCCTTGCCTGGCCCTGCTGTGCTGTGAGGCCCCAGCTGGGCACCAGGTTGGGGGATTCACCCTGCCAGGACCACTGGGTCCCCAGCCTCAACCTGTCTTTGTCCCCACAGCCCCCTACTATTCTGGCAACCCAGGCCCTGAGTCCAAGATCTGCCCTTTCTGGGTGATGCCTCCCCCAGAGGTGGGTAAGCTGGAAGACGACAAATTGAGGGGTGTGGATGTGAGTGGGTACAGCAGGGTCGAATCTGGGCAGATGTTTGGGGGCTGGAGAATGTGCTGTGTCTTAGGCAGGGAATCCAGTTCGGGGCTGTATTGAGCAGCTATGCTTCAGTAGTATTTCAGTGGCTACTCTTACGCCCTTCTGGGTAACGCCCTGGCTTCCCACATCCCTTAACTTCAGACCCTAGACGCCCCTGGCACAGGCAAGGCCTCTCTGACTGGTCCCACTCCTCCTAGCAGCAAAGGCCCAGTGATTATGGCATCCCTATGGACGTAGAGATGGCGTATGTCCAGGACAGCTTCCTGACCAGTGATGTCCTTCAAGAGATGGTGAGCCATCTTTCTGTGGCTGTGGGCCACTTGTTTTACTTGAGATATGGCCTTCCTATGTAGCCCAAGCTTACGATCATTCTTTCAGCTTTCTCAGTGCTGAGATGACAGGTGTGCCTGCAGCACACCTGCGTGTGGCTTATTTTTTAACGACTTTGTCATCCCTGAGGGATCATGGATGTGACTTCTTGGGAGGAGCCTGCACTGTGGTGACATGGAACCTAGCCCCTCCTGGCAACTGAGGGAGCTGCATAGCCAAGAATGGACAGGCCAGATGTGTTGCCCTTGCCCTGTAGGTGCTGCTGGCGGAGTTCTACAAGGGCGCTCCTGACCTCGTGAGGTTCCAAGAGGCCTGGAGCCCAGAGCATACCTACCTGGACAAGCTCAAGGTGAGACTGTGCAACCCTGCAGCCTGGGTCCTGTCGGGAGCACAAACCACTTCCCAGAGTCTCAACAAGACTTCCCCAGAGACTAGGGGAAGGGAGGTCACAGGATCTGGGTGGCCAGGTAAACCCTCTTGCCAACTACTGACTCCTGCATGTGGCCTGAGGTCCCCCCCCTTTTGTGTGGAGTTCACCCAGGAAGGTGCTCTGCACTGTATGTCGCTCAGATTGTGAGGCTCAGTGGGGCACACACTGTCAACCAGCACCCAAAGGCATGTACATGTGTGTGTGTGTGGGGGGGGGGTGTCTTTTTCTAGGTTGGCCTGGGCTACAGAGTCAAGACCCTGCTTCCAAATCCTAACCAAAGAAATTTCTTACAGAACCAAAGTCTTGGTAGCCCAGGCCTATCGGGTGCTGTACCCATTCACCCTGGGCCTTACTAGGGGGTAGGGGATACCTGTCCAGGGCAGAGCCTGACCCCACTCCTGCTGTTGCAGATGTCCTTGGCCAGCAGGACCCCAAAGGATCAGGGCATGTGCCATGTGCTGGAGCAGGTCTGCAGCATGCTCAAGCAGGAGCGCTGAGGCCATGCAGGCCCTGCTGTCCTGGACCAGACTGGGCAATAAAGTACCCACGCACGGACCTGTGGCTGGGGTAGGACGGCAGGCGGACCCTTGGGCTGGATAATAAAGACTAAGAACCCACAGCATGAGCCTGTGGCTGGGGGGGAAGTTAGGCTCTGTGGGGTCCTTGGGCTGGGGTGGGGTGGTAGGGCTGTGTGGGCCCTTGCAAGGGAACAGGTTCACACTGAGTTAAGATGGGGCAATGGCTGTAGAAAGAGACATTTAATACTTTTTAAAAAATCAGGAGTAGAGTTCACTTCAGCCCGGGCTGGAGCGGGACATTGTTGCCCACTGGAGATGTGGAGTGTGGCCCCACATGCCAGGGTTGAGCCATAGGTTGTGGGAACACTGTAGAGAGGAATGTGACTGAGCCCAGGCTGGAGGCCTCACTTGCTGGCACCTGGCAGGGTATGATGCAGAGCTGGGGCTGCAGCAGGTCTGCTGGTCGGAGAAGGGACCTGCCAGCTGCCTGTGGTAGTCTACAGGTGCAGGGTCACATGGACAGGTACCAATGGAGCTGTCTCCAAGGAAAGTGCCAGGGACCTGGGAATGTCCTCTCTTCGGGGCCTTTGTGCTTGGCCTTTGGCAGGGCTGAGGCTGGTTCTGTGGTCCCGTGGGAGGTGTGCACATGTGTGCTGTGTGTACTTCTGCATGTATAGCTGGTGCTAAGCATTTCTGTGTGTCAAGTTGGGGTACTGGCCAGCCTCAGCTTACAGGATGGGGACTCCAAGGGCCCGCCTGCTTCTGGGAAGCCTGGAGAAGGGGCCAGGGCCCATCGCCAGCAACGGGCTGGGAGGGTTTGAAACAGGTGGGAGCTGCCACCATCAGGAAGGCAATAGGACCTCAGGGTGGGCCTTCCCAAGTCTTAGGATGGGGGGCCCAGGGCTGGGAGAGTGAGGAGGGTCCCCTGGAGGAACGTTAGTGTTTCTAGAGCACCTTGGCGTTAGACTGCTGCCACAATGTGCAAGGAGTCGGTGCAGGCATGGTCACTGAGGCAGGGGCACCAGCACCTGCACATAGCTGAGCGGGAAGAAGCCCGATTGGCCATGCAGCATTCCCTCGTACCAGTTCTCATCGATCTGGTTGGTGAGTGTGATGAGGTCGCCCTCGCGGAAGCCCAGCTCACCGTCATTCTCAGGTTCAAAGTCATATAGTGCCTTGCAGCTTGGCTGATCCA
This sequence comes from Alexandromys fortis, assembly GCF_014885135.2. NCBI lineage: Eukaryota > Metazoa > Chordata > Mammalia > Rodentia > Cricetidae > Alexandromys > Alexandromys fortis. Next base: position 319,010 of record NW_026068121.1, read on the forward strand.
GGGGTGCTGGGATCAGGGTAGGGGTGTCAGGATAGGACAGCAGGTAGGCCAAAGCAGGTGGAGGTTGGCCCTGCTTTGATACTTTGGTGACCCCAAATAAGCAACCTGCAGCAGCTGTGGTAGTGGTGGTGGGGGAATGCAGTCCCCTCTCTCCCTCTCTCACCCCCAAAGACACTTCCACCCCGGGACACTCACGCATACTCCTGCTGGGGGTCCTGGCGGGCTTGTCTGCTGATCTGAATGACGAGGAAGCTGTTTGTGGAGGAGGGTAGGTGTGAGTGGCTGGACAGCCATCTCCAGCCTGGGGAACCTGCTGTGGGGCTTTGTTACCTGTGATCTTGGGTGCTGGGGCGGAGGGGAATCCCCCATTGGGCTGCTCTGGCTCTCCAAGGTCGAAGGGCTCCCGCAGCCGGGGCTTGAACTCCCGCCTGGGGCGTGAGGAGGCTTCCTGCACCCTGCAGGAATGGAAAGCCCAGAGTTCCCACACCCCTCTTCTTCCACCCTATTGTTTCTGCTGCCGCCTCAGGGCAAGAGCTGGCCCTAACCTAAGCCCGGCCCAAGCATGAGCATCGCGGAGACTCAACCGCCTCTGCCCTCAAAGCCACCCTGTTTAGTGAGGATACACAGGGACATCCCTGGCCACCCAGGGAATTGCCACCTGACAAAGCAGGTCAAGAATGTGAACTTGGGCAGCTGACCCAGCTAACTCCCTCGTCTTCTCATTCTCTGGCTCCCGCTACCACTGCCATCTCCCTTCTGGGACCTACTGCTCTAAGGACCCTTCACTGATACAACCCAGCATCAGGCAGGGCACAACTGAAGCCTGTGCCTGGCCTGGCAGGTTGGGTGCACAGCCCATGCTCACCAGCAGAGGGCGCACAGTAGTCACAGGAACTGCTGGGGGCTGGAGGGAAGCCACTACTCACCGACGCTTCAGCTTGTCTGCCAGCTCCTCCAGGATCTGCACTGCCTGCCGATGGTAGTCCAGCTGGGCATCCACCAGGGCTGAGAGCTGACTCACTTGCTCAATCTGTGGACAGGAAGGGGCCAGATGACATGGCCATGCACCCGCCCTGGAGGACGAGCACCCTAGCCTAGGAGGGCAGCCCCCTCATCCTTGTGGAATGGTGTCCTGGGTCCTTGGCCTGCCCAACACGCACATCAGTCTCCAGGAGGTTGTGCATGCTGGTCTCTGCCACCTCCTTGGACTCCTCAAACTTCTCCAGGGCCTGCCGCAGCTCCTCATCAGGGATCTTGCCCTGTCGTTTCTTCTTGTAGTCAAAGTCCAGGCGGCGGCCCTCCAGTTTCTTCAGGTGGTGCTGTGGGTGCAGACACGTGATGGAGCAGCACAGCTGCATGGGGCATCCTCCCCGCCTACCCATGGACCCAGGCATGGGGCGGCACCTGGATCTCCTTCAGGTCCTTGTCACACAGATTCTGTAGCGGGTCGATGAAATTCTGTTTGACTTCGATGTCCAGTGAGTCCTTCACCTCAGCCAGGCGCTTCATGGACTCGCCTGCATCCAGCAGGGCATCACCTGCAGGGAGGGGAGGAGGTCATGGAAGGAGTTCCCCACATGCCAAGGCAGGGCAGAATATTGGACTTGGCTGCCCTCCCTCCTCCCTACCCAACCCCTCAGTTGCCCCTCACCAAAATTGGACTCTCCACCCAGCTCCTTGCCGTGGCGGACCATGCATTCACCCAGCAGCCCCTCTGACTGTGGGTAGCCAGGGTTCTTCACTTGACCCCGGATCTTCGATACAGTGTTCAGCATCGTCAGCTTAGCCCGTGAGGCTGCAAGGGAAGACGGCCCAGGTGGGACACCCACAGGCTCCTCTCCCCTGGACCAGGACCACATATCCTGCGCTGGCCAGTGGGCCAAGTGACAGGAATGTCTTCTCATGCCCTCCCAGGGGTTTGGCAACTCAATGAAGAAGGGACCAATCCCACATGTCCCTTCCCTAAGGCCTCCTCAAGAAGTGTTGTGGAGACTAGAGGCCATGGTCATGGTACTGCGGTCTGCTCCATGGCCCTGGACTCCACCTCCTCCCATCTCCAACCTGTGCCCCTGGGAAGATCTGGCCCCATTGCACACCGGCCCAGCAAGTCAGCAGAAGGGACCCTTGTATGTGGTGGCAAGGAGAAGAGAGATCAGGAGGGCCATGGTCACCACTTCTGGGTGACCTACCTGGGTTGGGCTGCAGGTACTCGATGGTTCTGACCAGCACCTCTGCCACGGCCTTGCTGGTAACATCCACCTTCTGCGAAGAGAGCCAGTGTTGGAACATCGGACACTGAGGCAGAATGGTGCAGGCCCCTTTGTCCTCCAGAAGTGTGGCCTGTGCCTGGGACCCCTACCTTTTCCATCTCTTTGAAGTCATCGTCCAGCTTGGTGCCCTCAGCCCCGCCAACCTTCTCGCTGACCAGCTGTTGGGTAGAAGGAAGGAGGCATGTGAGGGCACAGGAGGGGACCGTTATCTGAATGTGGAACAGTGTCTATTGCCCCTCTGGGGCACAAGACCTCATGTTCCCCCAGCCTGTCCACCACAGCCATCCTCACTCATCATACCCAACCTCTGGGACAAGCAGGGCAGCATTGCCTGGTCACCCCACATGGGGTATGCACACCCCATATGTAGAACAGCAGACTGGCCTCCCCAGAGAAGGATGCCAGTGAGGCTTTCATGGGCCATGGCCTTGGTGCCCCCGACTCTGACCCTGATATGGGCAAGGGTTTTGCAAAGGCCATGTGGTGCCTCATACCACAGGCAGGGGCAGTAAGGAGGACTGTGTAGAATGCCCTGGGAGGAAGTGACCAAAGACATCAGGAAGTGACCTCCCAGCCCTGTGCCTGTGAGTAGCCACCCACCGTGCTCTGAAGAAGGCCTTCAGGCTCTCTGGTCTGCCCATCGAACAGGGCTGCTTCTGGGGTTCCCCAGAGCCTCTCTCAGAGAGGACAGGGCTTGGGGTAGTGAAAGACAGGAAGAGAGCAGGGGCCCCCACAGCCCCTGTAGCTATAGTTCTCCCTGAGCAGGCCCTACAGGCTACCTCCTTTGGGTATTCCCAGGGAGCCCCATTGGCTTTTACAGGCCGGTTTTGCTTCTCCAGGCTGAGCAGAGGCAGGATGTCGCCCACCACAAGGCCTGGCTCTTCTGGTAAAAGCAGAGAAGTGAGGCAGGACCACAGCTTCCAGGGGACAGCACCTGGGCCTGGGGACCCTGAGTCTCAGGTAGAGCAATGAGGCAGGAAGAGGGGAGCCTGGAGCATACCTGTGATTTGGGAATCCAGTCTCCCCAAGGCCCAAGAGCTCCACCGGGGCCCCCATCCCTGCCACCATACACGTCACAAGCAAGCTGCACCCTCACACTCTGGGCTCCTTTGTAGAAGGACCAACAGTACCCTCCACAGCTCCTGGGCATGGAGGGAAAGCGGGAGAACAGACAGGGTGCAGGTCCATTTACAAATCTGAAGGGACCATCGCAGCTGCCCACAGCACAGCAGGGGTTGCATGGTGGCAATGCAAACATCTAGGTTCTCAGCAGAGAGTGCCAGCTCTGTGGGAGGCCACATTCCTGCTAAGAGTTGCCTTGCTGCAGGCATCATGGGGGGCAAACTGGGTAGTGGTCAGCTAAGCCCAACACCACCAGGAACCTTAGCTCAAGGCAACATGCCCCAAGACTGCCCAATCCTCTGGCCAGCCTGTTTCCACAGATTTGTCCCCTCTTAGAGGACAGGAGCTGGTGGGTCGGCCACACCTGCTGGGTCTGCCTGGCACAGCCTCTGTTCACAATGTCACCTGTAAACCAGGCATCTGGGGTGGGGGTACGCAAAACAGAGATGGGTCTCCCAACGGGATCAGAGACTGAGGTGCCGCCAATGGGTTAGAGATATGCCCCGAGCATGAGACCCCCAGATCTGCTCCAGCGTGGCCAGACTAAATATGGCAGGGGGAATGCTGTGGCTGCCCAGTGCAGAGGAGCCATGAGGGAGGGGACAGAGAAGCTAGGCAGAGTGAGGATTCTGCAAGAAACATGGGAGCTGACACCCTGCCCTGCCTGGCCACCACCCTTGGACGGTCATGGACCTTTATCATAGTAAGGAAAGGTGATTAGTGGCCATGGGAGATTCAGTCTGAGCAACAAAGATAGTGACGCTAAAGGGGGTGGGGTGGGCAAAGGGTGGCTCCACGCTGCATTTCGTCACAGTGACCCAGTGGGTCAAACTGGGGCCTAATGTCCAATACCACAGTGCATGAGAAATGTCTATGGATGGCCATGCTGTCTGGTGGACCCAAGCCTCATGCACAGCAGCTCACTGCCTGTTCCTGAAGGGACCTGGCCCACAAGCGAGAGTATGGGGCAGGCTGACATAGGTGAGGGCCGTCCTGTAGGGCACGAGGACACTGAAGGACCCAACGGTGTAGGCAGAGGCTCACCCGCTTCAGTTTAGCAGTGGCAGCATCACGGCAGGCACGGCATTCACAGGATACTGCGACCATCCGCAGGACACTGGGAGCCCGTGTTGGCCCCGAGAGCACAGGCGCGGGGGGCGGGGTGTGGCGACATGGACAGGACATAGGGTAGAGAGGCTATGAGGGCAGGGAGGTGCATGGGTACCATGCCAGGCCCCTAGTGGTCACCAGTTTATAGAGAGCCTTCTGTCCTGCTATACGCAGCCTCTGTGTCCCCACATGGGGACCTCAGGGCAGGAGTAGCCTGAGCCTAGGGAGTCACAGCCACCCCTCTTTCTCAGTTTCCACCCCATACCTTCCTGCTGAGCGGAGCCATGGAGCCCCACACACCCAAGCCTGACCTACCCCATGCCTATGCCTGGCTCTAGGTGGGGAGCAATCAAGGATAGAGCAGGCCCACTTGAACTCTCCAGAAAGGGGGTATTGTTGACAGAGACCCAACTCAAGTGTCCTCCCCAGTCAGGTGCCTCCAGTTCCCCAGAGGCACAGAGTGAAGGCCAGAATGCAGACTTTTGGGTAAGGTTCATCTATAAGCTGCTCGAGTCCCCTGCCTACATGCTAACATGGGAAGGGACAGGCTGGAGAGATGACTCAGTGGTTAAGAGCACTGACTGCTCTTCCAAAGGACCTGGATTTAATTTCCAGCACATACATGGAAGCTCATAATTGTCTGTAACTCCAAGATCTGACACCGCACACAGACATACATGAAGGCAAAACACCAGTCTACATAAAATAAAAAATTACAAAAGAAAAATATTTTAAAAAATAAAATAAAATGGGAGGGGACATGCAGGAAGGTGACTGCCCCATGGAGGCTCCTGGTCCCTGGAGCTAATAGCACACCCCAGGGTCAGACACAGGTCTCCATTGCTCAAAACAGCAATACCAGGATGTGGAGAGAGCAGGGTGTCAACAGGAGCCACTGCTGTGTCCAGGAAGGCATCATAGACCCTTATCACACATCACAGGCTCTCATAAATATTTGGAATTTGCTGGTTGTGCAAGCCACTGCCTCCTTTTGTGACAGCAGGCATGAAGGAACTTCCTCTGGCCTACCAGGAAGTCCCACACCTTGTGCCGCCGGGGTGTGGTGATTCCACAGACTGCCTCAGTTAGCATGAGTGGAAGTGGGGCCTGCAATCACTCAGATCTCCTGGTGGGAACCCTAAACAGGTATCCCAATGACCTGAGCAGGCTCCCAGGGGCATACAGGGAGGAGGCAGCCCTTTGTGGTGGGCTAAGGCTCATGTGGGAACTGAGCTTTGGAAGCCATAGACTGTGGGCTCTCAGGTAGAGATCACCAGGACAAGGGCTGCATCAGAATGCTCCAGGCATCCCATGATGCTGCAGACTCTGGGACAAGCCACCTGTGGGAGTCTGGCAGCTGGGGTCAGGTCAGGCCTGACTTTGCCAAGGGCCTCTTTCCTGACATGGCCAAAAGACACCTGAGGCCCTGCTCTGGGCCCTAGACAGTCCCCACTGCCTTCCTAAGACAGTCTGGGGTCTCAGTGTTGGCTGGGACAGTAGGAATCTGCACAAGGCCCCACACAGCCTGGTCCACTGTCTGTCACTTCCTGTTTGTCTCCCAAGTCTTTCCAGAGTACATTCATGGGAAAGAGCTCAGCACACGGTAGTCACCATCTTAGTGGCCTGGCAGGTGTCCCTCACTGCCCCAGGCCTAGCATACAAGGACACCGACAGGCTCTGCTCTTCATGGGCAGAGTGGATGATGACTGCACCCCATAGCCCCTTCCCTTGCTGCCCCGAGAGTTGAGGGCAAGGACCCAAGATCAGCAGAGGTAGCTGACACCACGGAGCCTTAGGCCAGAGGAGGAGGTGGTGGGTGGGCAGGCTCACCCCAGGCAGTAAATGGTCAAAAGGTAGAAAGTAGGGGTGGTCTCAGGAATCCTGCACCCCTTACTCTTCTGAGCTGGGCGGAGCTCCTAACCCTCTGTCCCATAGCAGGAATGGTACTGGCTGGCCCTGTGTGCACTTGGCCTTGGCAGAGGCTGAGAGGAAGTGATGCCTGATGTAACTGCCCTGGGACCCACTACCACTACTTGGCCTGGTCGATTTAGCTTTTCATCTGTCCGGTGAGGCAGGAGGGCTGGGAAAATCAACTTCAGACGAAAACTAAGAAAAAGAAAGAAAAGCCAAACCACAAACAAATGAGGCAGCAGTCACCTGAGGCTGAGGTTGAGCTGCTGCTGCTGATCTGAGGGACGGTCAGCCTGGCTCCACACAAGCTGGGGATGAGGGAGGGGTTCATGGATGCAGGGCTTAACAACAAGGCCCACCTGCCACCTGGAAGGCAGTGCCCGAGGCCACTGCATAGCCCTGGGAGCATAGGCTAGCTCTCAGGTGTGAGTCCCAATAGAAGTCTTAAGTTCCCTCATGTAGGAAAAATGGGGGAGACAGATCTAAGGACCCCGAACCCCTACCCCACCCACCCCTCCAGCTCTGAGGAGTCACAGCCTCAGGCTCCAGGCTGCTTATCACTGGCTTCCCTCAGCTGGAGGGGCTCTGCCCCCTCCCCTATTATTTTCTGTCTGAACAGCCTTCTGTGGGCCATGCCAGGGTTTCTGCAGCTCTTGAAGTCCCAGCCCTGGCTGTCTTGTCTGCTAGAATCCACCCTGCATGTGTTCAGCCCTCTCTTGCTGCACACTGGTGGCCTTGGAAGTAACAGGAGTAAGGGCTGCTGTCCAGTTCCCACAGCAACCTCCCGCACCATGGCAGAAGGTTCTAGAAAGTCTGAGAAAACCAGGAGACTCTTGCTCTGCACCCTAGGGACCTGGATGGTGGGGGTGAGGTGTGGCTGTGTCACAGGACACAAAGGAAGAAATGACAGGTTTCTTTGAAAAAACAAGAGGGATGGCTCAAGCCTTGCTCAGCCTCCCGAGACTACAATTTGCACCAATCACAGCAGACCTGGGTAACAAGGGGCAGACACATGGGCAGGTCGAGAGCCTAGGCTCTGCAGTCCACAGTGACTTGCGGCGAGCTGGGCGGGTGAGGCGGGGACTGGCACCCCCACTGCTGGGGGTCTGCTGACCTGGCTGCAGATGCTGAGTTAGATGCCAGACCAGCAGACCATGGGCACTGCATATTTGTTGAGATTATATTTACTGAGATAATAAACCCTCAGTGTGGCAAGGCTAAGTCACCATAGGTGTGCCCACAAGGTCTGGTGACACACGATAGGGAGAAGACTCTGCTTGGGAGCCTGTCCCTCAGAGCTGGGATGAAAGTCCTGAGCCGGTAAGGACAGCACTCTCCTGGTATCGCAGAGGCCCTGGGGTTCCATCTTCAGTACCCCAAACAAAGACGAAATCCCAGACCCAGTCCTCCTGCTTCAGCTCCCTCAGCTGTAACGTGGGTGGAGCAGCACCTGAGCAGCCACTGCCCCACGGGGGGAGGGAGGGGAGGTGGCAGAGAGACCCTTCTCTAAGCAGGGGCATGATGGGAGCTAGGAGGACCAGGAGTTCAAGGTCATCTTCCCCTACACAGTGAGTTTGAGGCCAGCCTGGTCTACAGAGCGAGTACCAGGACAGCCAGGGGCACACAGAAATCCTATCTTAAAAAAAAAAATAACAAACAAGACAGAACTTGGGACACAGCTCAGTGGCAGAGCAACTGCCTGGCCTGGCCAAGGTTGTGTCTGACCACCAACAGCAAGCGAAAGAGAACTCAAGCATGGGCACGGTGATGCTCTACAGGCACCCAGCCCTTAGCCACACTAGACAAAACAATGAAGAGGGGTAAGCCCCCCCCCCCCCGCCTCAGCTGCACCCAGCCCTGGGTACCAGTGACACCTACCCAAGCTCCTCAGGGTAGGGAGGGGACTGTGCCCTATCAATTGCATCATTGATGGCTGCATGACAACAGGGATAGAGTGAGGGAGGCTGGGAACCCCACATGTCCCCACAGCGGCCAACTCATCCCTGCGTGGCTCACCGCCCCTTAACCCCTGTGCAGTCAGCCTGGTGACCACACCCTTCTAAAGACCCTACCTTTCCCTGCTCTGTCTGGGTAGTTATGTCCCCACCTCAGGTGAGGACATGGCCACCCTCAGGACCCTGAGCAGACTCTGGGCCACAGCTGATGGCCCTTGAGCCTACTCCAGCAGTCACTGGACTCTTCATTTTGAGTTTATGGAGAAAACGCCCACACCCCGAGTCTCCCGACCGCTTCCCTACTGTGTCACACTGCCCAGCCTCAGCCCAGGATGACAGCAGTACCAAGCCTTCCTGCCCTCGGTCCAGCTGCAGGAAGGGACCAGCTGTGCGTGGGGACAAGTACACAGCATGGTAACGCTTGGGTGGCATCTGTGCTTGGTGCCCTCTTCTTCCCACATCTGAATTCTAGTAGGCCATGTGTTCCGTGAGTCACTCAGCCTTCCTACCGGGGCCGCCCATCACTGGCCCTATCAGTCAGACAGCACTGCACACATTGGGGATGCTCGCATGCTGACCCCTAGGTCTGCCCTGTCTAGGTGCTTCTGCTCACATAACTATTTTTTTTTTAAGGTTTTTTGAGACATTTCTCTGTGTAGCCCTGGCTGTCCTGTAACTTGCTCTGTAGACCAGGTTGGACTCAATTTCACAGAGATCTACCTGCCTCTGCCTCTTGCCTCCAAGGGCTAGGATCAAAGGCGTGTGCTACCACCATCTGGCCAACAACTATTATTTTTCTCTGTGAGGTTCAGGAGGGAGAAGCACGCCCCTTCAGCAGGCCATGGGCAGCACTATGTCCGGCTGAGGGCAAGGAGTGGGCAGGTGTGTGGAGGCAGGCAGAGAAGAGGGACACCAAGGGGAGGAGCCCAGTCAGTCCCATTCTGTACAGGGCACCAGGCTCAGAAGTGCTCACCCTTCCACAGCCCCTGTCGCTGCAGGCAAGTGCTGTTGAGGGTTATGGGGTACGGGACACTCTCTGGACTAACCTGGCAAGCTGGGTTTTCTAGACAAACCTGAACACCACCAGCTCCCCAAAGAACCAGGCAGTGGTGCCTGTGACCAATGGCTTCTTTTCAAGTGGGCAGGGGTAAAGTATGCAGAGCTGAAGGTCGGTTCTGCAGAGCATAGGATGAACAGGGACCCTGAGGGACCCCCATTGCCTTCGGTTAGTAATGGGGACAAAGATTCAGGACACTGGCTGTCTTCTCTCACAAGGAACTGACCATTCTAAAGGTCTAGGTACTGGACCTGGTCTTCAGAGCAATGAGTGTGCCCTTGTTGGGGACACAAAAGGCCAATGGGCAGGGACTGGATCTCCCGACTGAGCCAGGACAAGCCTCTCTCAGGCATGTAGTTCAGTGACTAAAGCAGGGTGACCATGGCTCTCAGACCCCACTCAACACATTCCCCTAGCCATCAGCACAGGGCCCTTGGTTTGGGAGGACACTACAGTCCTTCACCCTAATCCATGGCACAAGACCAGCACGGCAAACTAAGTTTCTCTGGTCTGCAAGGCTTACCCACTTCCTCACCCTAGGGACCCGATAATGCAGAGCACTGCGCTAAGGAAGCCACCTAAAAAGCACATACACCGACTGGAGCCCACAGTGTGGAGGCTGCAGTGTCCTTTGGTGGAAGGCTTTGGGAGCTGGGACAAGATAGCATGGCAGTCTCTGGTCCCACTAGGAACACAGGCACAGGTGCCAGCTCAGACCCCAGTCCTGTGTGTGTGCCAATCCTGGGGATGCAGGAGAACTGCACTAGGCAGCTGTGCTGGGAATGCAGAGGCTGGGTGCCAGGGGCTCAAAGTGATGGGCATGGCCAAGCACAGGAGTCCAATGGGTCTCTGTCTTCAATTTATGGTGATCCTCCTGCCTCGGCCTCCTGAGCACTAGGACCCCATGTTCTGGCTGGCAGTCCTAATTCTCAGAGCACAGGGCCAACTGTGTGCCTGGGAGCCTCCTGAGCTGTCTGCAGCTCCCAGGCATGGACGACATGGCAGGGTGGCTAAAATATCACCCTCCACAAGGGCTTAAACACACGGTACCCGTGGCTCTAGGCTTGGATAGGGTCACACCAACGGAATGACTTGGTGATTTCCCAGGCCAGGATCACAGACAGACACAGATACAGTCACAGCAAGCAGGCAGGGCTCCCATAGAAAGTCAGGGCACCTGTGCAAGGGGTCAGCCACATAACAACCACATGCTGCCCCACTGTAAAAACAGCGAGACTCGCTGCACCTTTAATCCCAGGACTCGGGAGGCAGAGGCAGGTGGATCTCTGTATCTATGAGTTCAAGACCAGCCTAGTTCCAAAGCTACAGAGAAATCCTGTCTTGAAAAAATGAAAAAAAAAAAAAAAACAACCAAAAAACAAAACCAAACAAAAACAAAAATCAGTGAGACTCACATGTCTTCCACCTTCGCTAGGACAAAGGCCAGCCAGGACAATGGTGGCTCATGGACAGGTCACACAAACCAGTTTTCCAACCACTGCTTAGCAGACATTGGATCATGATCTGCCATGTCCCGTTGACAGCGCCCCATGCCATCTTGCTGTACCCACCCAACAGAACCCATTCTAGATCTCATTAGAAACATCTGTGTCTTACACTGAGGAAGGGAGATGACCCGTGTCCCACAGGTCTGGGGTGCACAGCCAAGGGACAGTGCAGCTTGCCACCTCACCAGGCTCTGCTACCAGCTGGTATTGTGCATTGGTATAGGCATCGCAAGCACCGCTGGTGAGGGTAGAAAGGACCTCAGAGAGCCTCTCTACTCACTGCTGGGCTGAGCCCTGACAACAATGATATCACATACTGTCCTGCTGAGAGTCAGCGGGGCTGGACTGCGCTTGGCTACTGACATTGTTGGCCATGGTGATGTCTGAACACTTAGTAAGACAGTCGCTAAGAGAAGCCACTGACTACCAACCCGCCCTCCTGGCCCCTGCAACCTTGCTGCCCCCAAGTCCTCCAGTGGCTACCACTTGTCTTCTGACACAGACCTAAACCTGCTAGATCCCAATTTCCCTGAGATCATGGGTGCAGGGTGGGGTTGGACACCGGGAAGTTAGGATGAGGCTGACAAGGGAAGGTGACTGACTCCCAGAGGAGGTATGTGGTGACAACAATATTCCTTCCCATGATGATTCTTTTACAGATACCTAGGGCCAAGAGAAACTTCTGGCATGACTGAGCTTTGCAGAGCTCCCAAACCTGCCACAGACCTGGGCATCCACTGTGGAGCAGAGAATTTGCTCCGCCACTCTCTCCCTGTGTATCTGGAACTATAGCTATCTACTTGCATCAAGCAAAAACATCAAGACTCCCCTCCTGCCGTGGAGCCAGAGCCCCTGCCCAGATAGGGGGTAGGTGGGGCTCCTCCCCAGCCACTCCCCAAGCCCCTCACTGGGAGATTCTAGATGAGGATTCTGCCAAAATGTCACAGCCTGGAAGAGCCTACTAAAGGTGGGCTTAAAACGGAGTTTGCAAGCCGGGCGGTGGTGGCGCACGCCTTTAATCCCAGCACTCGGGAGGCAGAGACAGCCGGATCTCTGTGAGTTCGAGACCAGCCTGGTCTACAGAGCTAGTGCCAGGACAGGCTCCAAAGCCACAGAGAAACCCTCTCTCGAAAAACAAAAAAAAAAAAAAAACAAAAAAAAAAAAAAAAAAGAAAAAAAGAAAAAGAAAAGAAAAAAAAACGGAGTTTGCAGCTGGACTTGGGAAACTGGGACAGGCTGGGTGAAAGTAAGAATGTCTGTGAAGGAAGGAGTTGGGCTGTGGAGTGCGGCCCTGTCGGTGTCCCCGGCAGTGGACTGAGGCCGGAACTGAGGTGTATGGAGACTGGTGTTTCCCAGCCGGGTGACCTGGCCCCTCCAGGCCTGGCTGTCCTCAGCCTGCTCCATCAGCTCCTGCCACCCCACAGTTCCAAAGCTCGGCCTAGTGCAGCCTCTCCCAAGTGCTGGAGGTGCATCCTAAGGCCAGAAGGCTAGAGCCAGGCTAATTCCTCTGAAAGACCAGTCAGACCTGCTCCTGGCCAAGTTTCAAATGACCCAGTTCCCTTAAGTGTCCAACAAGTCAGGCTAGGGACACTGTGGGAGGCCACAGAGAGGAAGCCCCATTCTTAGCTTTGAGCAGGAGGCCAACTTGGTGTTGCCTGTGATCAGCCTGTCAGCTGGCACCACACAGCAGGACACGGGCTTGGCTTGGCCTGCCTGTAGGAGCATGCCACGCAACAGCAGAGCGTATCTGATGACATGAGAGTGGCACCAGAGTGCTAGGGCTGCCCCACTAAGCACTGAGACGCCAGCAGCCAGCCATGTCTGTGACGGGATGGGCGGAGGGTAGAAGACCAGGCAGGGCGAGGTGCACGAGGCACAATGCACAGTTCAGCTTGGCGGGGTGTGGGCAGAGCTGTGCAGACTGGTCCGATGGCACACAGGACACCCGCCTGCCAGAGAATGCTAGGGGACAACACAGACTGGACCCCAGAAGTCCTTTTTGGCCCTTGAGCTGTTACATAGTTACACAGTTCTGGGCACAGTCCCCATGCAGGCCAGGGACCCAGCTCAACGTGGGTACAGTCTCCACTCACAGACTTGGTGACCCAGGCCAACGCAGTAGGGCACCTGTCACCTGTGTCACCCTGAAATGCTGAGTAAACATGCTGGTACTCAGGAGTCAGCCACCCCCCACATATCCCAGGGGGCTAACACTGGGGATCAACCAGAAAGGAAGGAACCCGCCTATGGGAGTCCTTCAGAGAGGTCAGCTGGCAGGTGCTGAGTCAGGGCCATGGAGGAAGCCACAGCTGTATTCCTTCGGTGCTTGGGAAGCTGTCCCATGACCCCAAGGGGCTCAAATCAGCAGGTTTTCTAGGAGCTGAACGGAAAAGGAAGATGAGGCATCCTGCGGACCTGCAGAGGGCAGGAAGAGGGAGCAGAGGGCACCCACCCAGGCAGCTGGGGTGACCCTGTCAGGGAGAGGCTGAGCAGGGCAGCTGCCAGAAGCTGCAGTTCTCTCTCTAGCTTTCCAGGGAGAGCTCAAGAGAGGACCAGACAGCAGAGACCCAGCCATGACCCCAGGACAGGGTGTGAGTGTGTTGTTAGCCTAGGTGATAGACTGAGACCCCATCTCACAAACAAAAGCTCCGAGGAATAAAGTAAGTAAACAGGGGATGAGATGGCTCAGCTGGTACAGTGCCCGCCACTGTGATCTCAGCTCCCGTATGAAGAGCTGGCTGTGATGAAGACTGGCAGTTCCAGTGCTGCTGGACATGGGGACCCTGGCCAGCCACGCTAGTCTTAGGTGAGTCCTAGGTTCTAATAGTGGATGGTACCTCAGGTTGACCCCTGCCCTCCCCCACAAGAAAAAGAAAAAAAGCCCTGGGCTGGAGCTGGGGGTGCCAAGCAGAGAGCCAAACCTGGGCCTGGTTCCCCTCCCCACACAGCTGCCTGCTTTGGCCTCTCAAATCCTACCAGGGAAGTGGGATGTGGAGGAGCAGAGAGGGTGCAGCTGTGTCCCAGGACCCCGACCAATGAAGGCTGTGCCTGGTAGGGGGAATGGACACATATGCACACACAGAGATATATGTATGTGCATTGCATGCATATACACAGAGCAGGGGCCTCTCTAGAAGGGCCCAGGCTGAAGAACAGGGAGGAGGGGAGTGGGCACTAAAAGGTGAAGTGGCACACTAACAGGGACGCTCAGACACCATGTCCCTAACAGGATGATGGGGATGGGACACAGTGGCTGCTGTGATGCTCTGGGCTGGAGCTGCCCGGGCTATCTAAGCATGGTGGGGGTGGCCTACCACACCCAGGTGAACGATAGCTGGGGCGCTGCATTGGGAGCCCAGGGCTCTGACTCAGGTGGACTTTCAGCTCATAGATTAAACGTGGCCTCAAAGTGAGGGCCAGGGTGTCACTGAAAGCCCATCCGCAAGAGGCCTTGTATTCCGCCTCCAATGAGGGGAGAGAGAGAGAGAGAGAGAGAGAGAGAGAGAGAGAGAGAGAGAGAGAGAGAGAATTGGGGGAGAGCCCACACTAGACACAGAAAAAGAGAGAGAGAGAGAGAGAGAGAGAGAGAGAGAGAGAGAGAGAGAGAGGAACATAACAACTCCAAACCCACAGAGTCCCAAGTCTGCAGCCCCTCCTAGCCTTCAGGTCTTATGGGTGAGGGCGGAGGCTCACCAAGCACTTGCCTGGTACCCCACAGCCACACAGATGCCAATTTTCTTCCTAAATCAGACCAACCAATCCTTCTTTACAAACTTTCCCTTTCTCTCAGGCAAAAAGCGAGCTGGGGGCGGGGGGGGGGGGAGAAGTCCGCATTCCAGGTGGCACAAGCACCATATTAGTTATACTTCACCTCCAGCCATCATAGAGTGACCAGGAAACCAGTCAGCTCATAGTGAAGATACCCAAACAAACTTCTGAGCCACTCACAGGCCACTTTCATCTGCACCCAGACTTCCTCAGAACCCTCAGTCCTCCACACTCACACCAGGGTGAGGAGACAGAGGGAGCCACCATCCCTCCACTGCCTCACCTGTAGGAAGTGAAACTCCCAACTTCCCTCAACACCCCAAGCTCATTTTACACATTCACATTTACCTGCAGGCTCAGCTGGGAGATGAGCTAGGGACCTGTGACTTTTGTCAATGGGACCAGAGCCGCAATCTTACCTGCCAGAAGTTGCCTATGCTACCTATCCTGCCTTCCAGCTCCATCCATACCTTGCCTCGACATCCCGAAACTCTATCTATAACCAGTCATTTCTGATTCTTGCCAGCGTGGGCTGAGGATTCTTTTATCTTTTCTGCGACAGGGTCTCATGTAACCCAAGCTGGCCTCAAACATACTATGTAGTTGAACTGATCACCCTACCTCCACCTCTAGATGACAGGAGTGGGCGCCTATACTGGGGGGGGTGGAGTTGGGGATGGAGCCCAGGGCTTCCTTACAAGCTAGGTGAGTGCTCTACACGCTGAGCTCAGTCTTTTGTCCTGCTGGCTCTCACTATGTAGCCCAGGCTGGCTTGGAACCCACAGGGATTGCAGGCAGGCCCTGCCACACCTAGCCTGTAGCTTCTCTAATAAGAAACGATATTCCGGGAACTCAGACCCCGGAGGTGTTATTTAGCAGAAAAAAGAAACACAGGAGAGAGACCCAGCTGAAACAGTGGGATGTTGAGGAACTGGGGAAACTTCTATCCTACAGGAGGCTGGGCTGCGAGCCATCTGTATGCAGCTCTTTAGAGCTGGCTCAGACTCCTGGGCACAGCAGTCATTCTTTGGGACAGGGCCCTGGAATGTCAAAACAGTAAACTGATCCTCAGCTGAGCTGGACTTTCCAGGTTTGTAGGCAGGCTGGATGGTGGCCCACCAAGAGGCAAAGTCTGGTGGTTGCCCCAATGGGTCCCTCTGTCAGTGCCTGCTGGGAATCAGCAGGGGAGGGGCCTCCAGAGACTTCTCCAGCTGAGGGACCTGGAGCCACAGGGATTCAAACAGGAGGACAGCCTCAGGCCCAGGCTGGCATCCCATTCCAAGGATCTCAGGCACAGAGCTTGCCTACTGTACTTCCTGCACGGGTGCAAACCCACTCACCTCCATCTGAGGGCATGCACTGCAACACTCAACATTCCTGCACTTCCTTCTTTAATTCGCCCCCCACCCCCCAGTCTCCCTCCAAGACCCACAGATAGAGCCCAGATGTCTTTATCCATTCCTTTTGGCCCCTGGGGTGAGAGCGAGCACCAGCAGCCTGCTCCCTCTGGCTGGGCCTCTCCAGACCATGGGGAGAGCCCTTCTTGCAGGCACAGCCAAGCAATTCCTCACACTGTTGCTCATCTCTCTGTGGAATCTCCTTGCGCCAGTACCACACCCAGAAGTCTCAGGCTGCACTGCACGGCCACAGGATTAGCACATCTGGGGCTTCTTGGAGCAGAAACCAGGCAATGAACTGCATGTTCACAGGGCTCCCTGCACTGACCCACGGCTTGCAGGCCTCTGAGTGGAGTTTCATTACATACCCCTGAAACTCCCTTTGTAGACCTTCTACTCTAACAAACCAGGGCTTCCTGCATGGTAGGCAAGCACCCTACCAACTGAGCTACACACCTAGACCATCTGCTGCTGTTTTGAGATACAGACAAGTTATTACTCTGTAGCCCGGCTTACAGCTAAACTCAGAGCTAAAATCCTGCCACAACCTATCAGACAGGGGGGCCACACTAAGGCAACAAGGCCAGGCCCTGTTCTGTTCTCTGCATTTTGAGAACTACTTGGGAGTCCTAGAAGGGGAGCGTGGCTGCTCCAACATCCTTGACTGGGACAGGCCTCTGAGCTGAGAGTGGCGCCGGAGGGGATGCACAGTGAAGACAGGCTTAAACAGCCACGCCAGTCCTGACCCTGGGGACCTCGGGTGACAGGCAGGGCAGCCGAGTGTTTCATTTGGAAATAGATCTCCTTAAGTTTCTGGAACCCACTTGGCCATGAACTTTTGATTTTCCTGCTTCAGCCACCTAGGTAACCCCCAGTCTGAGATCTGTCCCACATAAAATACATCATCAAGCAGGGGCCATAGCTCAAGGTAGAGCATTTGCTACTGTGGACAAGGTCCTGGGTTCTCTCCCCAGCATGTGTGTGTGTGCATACACACACACACAGATAGAGATAGACAGTGAGAGTAAGAGAGACACCGACCAACCGACCTGACGGGAGGAAAGACAGAAGAGAAGAAACCCAAAACAGACAACAGAAAACTCAGCTATGAACTTGGCAATCCACTTGTAGAGAATTTATCTTACAAAACTAACCTCATTAGTGAGGCTTGGTACAACTGTTTGTAACCCAGCACCAGGATGCGGAGACAGGGGAGTAATGAACAAGAGGCCACTCCAGCCTGAGACATATGACCAAACCCCAGCACCCAGAGGCTGAGGAAGCAGGCTCACAGTGCCCAGGAGTTCAAGGCAATCTAAGACCTTCAATACATGAAGGCAAGTTTGAACTGTGGCATTCTGTCATCCCAGCACCCCGGAGGCAGAGGCAGGAGGAAATTCTGGGCCAGCCTGGACTACCAAGCAAAACCTTGTCTCAAAAAGCAAACAAAAAAGTTCCAGAGGGCTGTTAGTTACAGGTTGTCAGAAGACATCTGTTGTCAAGATGATCAGAGCTCCTCCCAGGGGGTGAGGCTCCCATTGTTCAGTGAGGCAACAGATGCCCACCTGGAGAGCTAACTCCTGAATGTCAACACAGCAGACAGAATGCAGAATTTCAGTTCAGATTCAAGCTCCAAGAAGCACTGAACCTGAACGATCAAGTACCCAGGAGTCCACAGTCTGGTACAGCCATATCAATGTAACTTTCAAAGAAATACATGTGTTTCGGAATGGGGACACAAAGCCTATGACATTTTGTAACAGAAGCCTGGAAAATTACTTTTCACTGTACGTTATAATTCGGTACAATGTCTACCAACAGATTTTTCTTTTTTATTTCATTTTTGAGACAGGGTCTCCTTATGTAACCCTGGCTGGCCTCAAACTCTGAGATCCCCTTGCCTGCCTCTGCCTCCAGAGCGCTGAGACTAAAGATGTGTACCACCTGGCGAGTGTTTTTGGAAGTTTTTCGTTTGTTTTTGCAACCCATCTTAGAGATACTGAAGAAAAGAGGTGGGACAGATTTTCTAAGCCTTGTGTGGACTTGGTAAATGTATCAAGATTTAAAAAAAAAAAAAAACCTAGACACACATTTTCTATGGCATGAAGTTATGTAGTGAGAGTCCGGATGTACACAGCCTGGAAACCGGGGTTCCCTCCTTCCTCCCTGGGGTCCCAGGAATCGAACTCACGTCATGAGGCTTGGCAAGCCCCTCGCGGTGAAGTCCACTAGCCGGCCCTCCAGGGCTTTTTCAGAGCCGCCTAGATGCGCACACCCCGTGCCCCTGCACAGTCGGAAAACGGGTCTCCTCTTCCCCGCCAGCCCTGGGGGAGCCAGCTCGGCTCGCCCGCGGTCCCCCGAGCCAGGCCCAAGCCCCGATCGCCCGGCCGCGCCTCACCTGGCTCGCCTTGTAGAACTGTTTCTTTAGCCCCGCCACCGACATGCCGCCTCCCTCCGTCGGTCGTCCCGCCCGGACTCAGGTTTCCGCCGGTGCCGCCGAACCGACCTCCTTCCTCCGCGTTGCCTCCGCCAAAGCACTTCGCCAGCTCTACGCGCCCGCCCCGAAGACGCCTCAGCCCGCTAGCGCGCACGCGCGGCCGGAATATTACATGGCAACCACATACTTCCGGTGCCGCCCCCACCTCGTCTCACCCCCTACCCCCGAAATCCGCGCGAGCGCGCTCGGCCTCTCTGTGAGCGCGCGTGCCCCCTGCAGGCTGGAGAACGCATTGCGGCTGGAAGGTAGGCGAAAACCCGCCCACACCAGCGAAAGAGGGGGAGCCTAGAGAGGCCAGAGGCGGCTGGCTACCTCTGCAGCCGAGGAGATGGCTATAAAGTCAAAGTCAGTTTGCGTGCCGTGGAGCCCGTGTGGAGGTCAGAGGACCGCTGCAGTCAGTAGTCGGGTCTCGCCTTCCACCATGTAAATCGCCGGGATCGAACTCATGTCTCCAAGCTCCGCTGCCATCTCGCGGAGCTCCTAAGGAAAGATTCTGTCAAAGTTCACGGCTATCCTGGCCCGCGGGAACTCATAATAAATAAAATAGAGAATAAAATGGAAACAAATCTCTTAGGGGCTAGAGGGATCCATGGCTTGCTGTCCTGGCCGACAACCGGAGTTCGGTTTCCAGCACCCACATCACAATCGCCTGTAACTCCAGCTCCAGGTCCGCCCTCTCCTGGCCGCGAGGATCACAGGTATCCCCGTAACTTAAAAGGCTGGTCTACTAGAGCTGGTTCCAGGACAGGCTCCAAAGAGAACCCCTGTCTCGAAAAAAATAACAAAGAAAGAACATAAAATCATGTTTTAAAGATAAAAATAAAATAACATTAAAAACTCAACCTAGAGAGTCTCCAGTTTAGAAGGCGTCCTCATTTGTCTTTCTGTGACTGAGATTAAATGCTCTGACAACAAAAACAAAATCAAAATGCTTGGTCAAAAGCGACCGAAACAAGGAAGGGTGTCTGCGGCTGGAATGTCACCTCCTTGATGAAACTTCCCCAGACTGACACACGCACCTCCCTCATATCAACTGCACTATAGATTTCAAAACGTATACAGAATATGCCAGGTGTGGCACCTTTAATCCCAGCACTTGAAAGCAGGACGCATGGGTCTTTGAGTGAGTCTGAGGCCGGCTGGGTTACATAACCAGTTACACACCTGTCTAGTAGCTTGTAGATTAATAGTAAATGGGGGTGACGAGTAAATAGATCCTAAGCAGGAACAGGAAGATGTTCAGGGTGAAGCCAAGGAGTTCTGGAAGGTTCCAAATGACTCAACAGAATGCAGTGCAGCAGAGCAAAAGAACACGTATGTGTCATCCTTATTGGGCATGATCAAACGAGCCTTTATAGATAGTTCGGATTATGAGTCGTTTTGTTTTTTTTGAGACAGGGTCCCATATAGCACAAGTTGGTCTTGAACTCCTGATCATCTTGTCTCACCTCCCTGGTGCTGCAATGACAGGCCTATGACAGCATGCCTGATTTCGGGACTGGAGACTGCATCCAGATTCCTAGCATGCCAGCAACCCACAGATCCACACAAGGATGCTCTTTATTTTATATGGGTTGTGAGATGGGGTATCACGGAGCCCAGGCTAGCCTCAAACTTCAGCCTACTTTGGCCTATATTCTGCGTCTTCCTGTCTTCACCTCCCAAGTGCAGGGTTGATAGGTATACAACAGTAGGATCGGCTCCAAAGGATCTACTGCAGCCAAAGATGTGATGAGGTCCAAGCAGTTCATACAATTAGTTTATTAGCCAAATAACCCACTTACTAGCCACAACATCAAGAAAAGAACTGGTGTGGGTTCTGAGCTCTTTCCTGGTAAAGGAGTGAAAGGTTTCTTCCTTCGCTTAAATATTTTAGAAACTGTTGGTGTGTACCAAGCCAGCAAGGCTGCATTGTGATAGCCTGTCTCAAAATAAAATAAAATAAAATAAATAAAAAAGGCAATTAATAATTTTTTGATGCAGTCACTGGCTGGTCTGGAACTGGCTACGCAGACTTGGATGTCTTTGAACTCACAGAGATCCACCTGCCTCTGCCTCCCAAGTACAAGGATTAAAAGCTCCCACCACCATACTCAATGAATAATTTTTTTCAATTAATATATCTTCAAAGTAACTCACACTAAAAAGTAACTCACTGTTTTAAAAAATAATTTATAATTTTACAACGGAAGATTCTACTTAAAAATAAAGCAAATCGTAATTTTTTTCAAAAGCGGCTCATCATTTCAGAAAAGCAACTCACAATTTTAAAAAAGTAGTTTATAGTTGAAAGGGAAGTAATTTATAAGTTAACAATGAAAGAAAGTAATCTCCAATTTTAATCGCAGTAGCTACTTTCAACCAATCACTAATTAGGATACACTCACTTCATGTTCCTGCTTTAATCCGTAATTTCAAGTTGTCACTGGCACCGATCGTGACGTACTGTCCCGCCTTTTTCCAAGAATATTACCCAATAAAAGGGAGGAGTCTTAGATTGACATTTCTTAGGATCAGTAGAAACACGGCTCTCCCCAGCCACTCAAGAACCGCCGGAAAGGAGCCCTCCTCCTTCCACCTCCCGCGGGATTTTCGGGCAAACAAGTCACAGTTCTCGCGAGGACACGCCGAGCGCACCTCTTTTCCTGAGGCAGGGCTGTCACGTGACGTGTTCTTGTCCAATCGGCGCGCGGGCCGCGGAGGTTGCCGCGGTTCCCGCCAAATACGAGCGCGGCGGCACCGACGGCAGCAGTGGCGGCATCTGCGGGAGGCGGAGAGCACAGCGGGGCCGCCTAAGTGAAGCCTGAGCCGCCGCCGCCGCGATGCTGGAGGAGCCGGACGTCGCGACGCCGCGAGCCACTGGTGAGTGAAGCTGGGCCTGAAGGACCGGGTCCGCTCCCGGGTGGTCTGGGGGGCCGAGAGGCGGAGACGGGAGGGCTCCCAAAGGGGAAACTGAGGCCCCAGGGAGGGGAAGAGTCATCTTTGCAAGTTCCCGAAGGCTCTGTGTCGCCCAAATATCTAGGTCCTAGTAGCAGACGAGGAAACAGGCCCTGGTCGTCTTTGATGAGTCCTGAATGCATCTGTGTCCTCTAGTAGCGGGTGGGGAAATTGAGGCCAAGGACGGAGTTGAGTCAGTTGAGCAAGTTATTAAATGCATTTGTGAATTCTCGAGTGAGTCGGACCTTTGCAGTGGATGGGGAAACAGGCCTGTTGTCCCTTGAGCTCTGGACACCAGAGAATCCCGCAGCTGTGCGGGGCAGGGCAAGCCCAGGATGGTGGAGGCTTTGGGTGGCAAGCGTGACCAGGAAGCTCTCTTTTGTGAGTGTGGTATGGCCCTACAGGGTACGTGTTAGGAGTCTTTGTAGCATGCGGCAGGCTTCGCTGAATGTGGGGTGTCCAGTCTCGCTGCCTGACTCTGAATTGTACTTCCAGCGGTTGGCACTGAATCCCACCCTGTGTGGGTTGAAGGACTCGAGGACTGGAAGGGATGGGGGCCGTCCTGATGGACTAAGATTTCACCAGCTGAGCACCACTTGGACATTTTAGGACGGTCCCTTCTAGGACCAGTCTGCCAGTTTGGATGTGTGTGGGGGTGGGTGGGCAGTTTCGGGGATGGAGAGCAGTATCCTCGATCTCTTTCCTCTTCTGGGATAATGCTGGCTCCCTCTACGGTTCTGACCACCAAAGATGTGCACCGTCCCCTCTCCCCAGCCGGGGATCCCAGGAGGGCTAGAACTGTTGCCCTGATTGGCTTGGAATTTTATGAAAACAATTAATATTCATAAAACTACCTGGACTATCATATAGATCATTGCTTTTATTTAACCAAGGCAGAACATTTAAAACCAGCGCTGTTGGTAATAAAGACAATTTGGGTATGGTAGTTTGTATCTGCAGTTCCAGCATCCTAGAAGCTGAGGCAGGAGATGAGTTCCAGATTGACCTGGTTTCTCACCAACTGAATTCTATCGTAGATATGAGAGAATCAATTCCACAAGCCTCCCTCGCAACAAACTAATCAAAATAATAAAAGTTTTTAAGTTTTAAGGGGGGAAATCTATATTTTTTGCTAATAGAAAACAGAGCAATGTTGGTTTTCTTCCATTCAAATAGAAAAAAAGAAACATGATGTTCTGGGTAGGGTCCAAGTCTCTAAGCTGGGATGAACAGGCTGTCTCCACTTGGGACAGCTGAGGTTGTCCAGAGCGGAGTCTGAATTCCATGTAGCATTAGTAAAATGTATGATAATGCTCCCCAAATTACTGGAGGAGATTTTTTTTTGTCCACTTAAAACATACTGCCTAGCAGGTGTGCGTTTCTACACCTGAACTATCTGTTTAAAGGTATTTACCCAAGGACAAGTTCTAAGCTAGGCGAGGTGGTGCACGCCTTTATTCCCAGCCCTTGGGAAGCAGAGGCAGGTGGATCTCTGTGAGCTCTAGGCCAGCCTCGTCTACATATCGAGTTCCAGGACAGCCAGGGCTACATAGAAAACCATTGTCTCATAACAAACAAAAAACAGGTTCTATTTATTGTCCAACATGCATGGATTTTGATGTGTTTAGATATTTCTGAGGGTTTTTTTAATAATTTATTTTTAATTTTATGTGCATTGGTGTTTTGCCTGCATGTATGTCTGTGTGAGGGTGTCAGATCTTGGAGTTACAGACAGTTGTGAGCTGCCATGTAGGTGCTGAGACTTGAATCTGGGTCCTTTAGAAGAACAGTTGGTGCTCTTAACCGCTACCTAGACTTGGAAAACGCCCTAACCCACTGAACCGTCTCACCAGCTCTCACTAGTTTTTTGAGATAGCCTTGGGCAGTTTAGCCATAACTGACTTAGAATTCTGTGTAGACCAGGGTGGCTTTGAAGTTGAGGCAATCTTCCTACCTCTACCTCCTTAGTCCTGGGGTGGCAAGCATCACTCCATGGCTGGCTCTTCCTTATCTGTTCTCTCATGCCCTTGCTTTTTGCTCACTGTTCATCAGTTCCCAGTATATTCAAGTGTTGAGGAGGGCAGTCTGGGTACAGTGTTGATCAGGTCTGGCATCCAGTAGGGGATATAACACAACAGTTTCTGAGCAAGGCCCACAGAGAAACTCAAAAGCAAGGGACCGAGTCTAGGGTAGAATTGGTCAGTGTTAACATTTTGAACCTAGTAAGTCTTTGTTGTGGGGCTGGCCTATTCATTGCAGGCTGTTTAAGGGGAGTGCCTGTGTATCAGCTAGAAGTGAGCAGCACCCCCAAAATCTTACCCCAACCATAAAAACTGTCTCCATGGGCTAATAATGCTAGGGCTTAAGGGTCAGAGTACCTACTGCCAAATTTGACCATTGGGTGCTGTCACGACCACCCACAGGTAGACTGGCCCCCGCGAGGTGTGCTCTGACACACTGTGTGGCAAGGGAGGAGAGATGCTCAGCAGTTACAGGGGACCAGAGTTCAGATCAAGTCCCAGCACTTAAATCCAGTACCTCACAAATGCCTGTAACTCCTCTGAGCTCAGACGCCCATGCACAGATACATGTGCATACATAAATAAGAAAGGTAAATGGCAACTGGGTGTGGTGTAGCCTTCATTACCAGCGTTTGAGAGGCAGGGGCAGGCCATCCATGACTACATACTGAGACCCTAGATGGAAAGCAAACAATTTTTTTTTTTAAGTCTGTAAAAGTAGGCTGTGGTACTTTGTGCCTGGGATTCCAGCACTTGGGAGGCTTGCTGTGAGATCCTGTCTCAAGAAGAGACAGGTCAAATGAAACAGGCAGGGGCATGGGAACCTCAATGGGGGCTGCTTGTGTGTGACTGCTGTGGTCATTCGCTGGCCAGTGACCCTCACCCTTAGTAACTGCTGCTCTTCTTTTACCCACAGCTATGGATTGCAAAGACAGACCGGGGTTCCCATTGAAGAGGTTGATACAAGGTAAATCTGATTCCTGACTTTTCTCCTTTGGCTGCAGTGGGGTCCTAAGTAGCCTATTAAGGAGCTGAGAGGAGGGCAGCAGGTGCTCACTAACCTTTGGAGGTCTCGGGGGGTTCTTACATCTTACCTCTTGAGTTTTGATGCTGGAACCCAACCCAGGGCCTCATATAACAGCCAAACTCTGCACCACTGGGCTGCACCCACCCCAGACTTGTCTTTGGGATATGTGTATATATGGTGAGCCTAGGTGTGCGTGGGGCTCACTGTGAGTTTAGAATTGAATTCGTTCCATGGATATTGTATGTACATGAGCTGAAGGTAATTGTGTTTTCATTTAAGAGAAAATTTGTTGCTTGTTTATTTATTATGAGACAAGGTCTCACTATGTAGCCCAGGCTGGTCTAGAACTCCAAGAGAGCCATCTGCCTTTCTATGCTGGAATTAAAGGTATATGCCACCATGCCCAGCTTCCAGTTTTAATTTTTTTATTGATTTATTTTTATCTGTCTCTCTGAATGTTTGGCCCTGTATTTTAATGTGCCGTCTGTATGCAGTGCCCACTGCAGGTGGAAGGTCCTTGCTACAGATGGTTGTGAGCCACCAAATGGGTACAAGATCCATCAAATTTTCTTTAATTAGGTGTATATCTGTGGGTGATGTGTGCACCACTTGCTTGCAGAGGCCATGGGTAGTCAGATTCCAGGGAACAGGATTTATGGGCAGCTGTGAGCCACCTCGTGTGCTGGGAGACCCAGCTTTACAAGAGTAGGAAGTGCTCTCAAGCCTTGAGCCACTTCTCAAGCTGCTGGGCTTTGGTTTTGAGATGGGGTCCTACTCTTTAGCCCAGCTTACCTACAGCTACAAAGTCCAGACTGGACCGGGAGGCAGAGCTGCACCCCGGGGCAGGGTTACCATTTGATTTGTGTACAAATAAATCAAATAGTGATTCATCTGTGCGTGTGTTGGATGTGTGTGTTCTGAGGTGTGCATGTGGCAACCAGAAGACTGCTTGTGCAAGTCTTTCCTCCTCCTCATGTGGGTCTTTGCATCAGGCTTGGCAGCAAATGCCTTCTTTATTCACTGAACCATCTTTCTGATGCTTTGGTGGTCTCTGTACTGGGGAGGCGTGCTCTGCTAGCTGTCTCTGACACGCTGGCCCCTTCCCAGTAAGTGCCAACAGCTGCCTCCAAAGCTGCTGGGCAGCACGAGTGTCTTTTATTCCCTACCTTCACAAGCCATGCCCTTGCCCTTGGCCCCAGTGACAGTGGGATTGTGTCTAGGATCAAGGCTCCCATTGAAGAGCCCAACTGTCCATCTGGTTGGCCCCTAGCAGTTCCCTCTTCCCTTAGGACTCCCTAGCAGACTAACTTTGGCGAGATGTGTCCCAGGTGGGAGGAATTGCAGAGCCTGAAACCTCAGGGCAGCTGTGTTTCATGAGCCGACCAAACGTAGGGAAAAGGTTGGTTTGGGTTTTTGCTTATGTAGAATTAACCGGTGATACTTGACATTCAAATGTATAGAGTGGGGAGTGAGCCCTGGAGGTCAGGTAAAAGTGCCGGCTGCCATTTGATCTCCAGCCTCCAGCTGTGCCTACCCCTTTTAAAATTTTCTGAGTATGGGTGTTTTGCCTGCATGTATGTTGGTGCATCATGTGCATGTCTGGCCTTCGAGGTCAGAAGGAGGTGTCACATCCCTGGAACAGGTGGTTGTGAGCCACCACGTGGGTGTTGGGAATTGATCTCAGGTCCTCTGTAAGAGCAGTCATTGTTCTTTATAGCCGAAGCTGTCTCTCCAACCCACAACAGCTCCATGTTTAGGCTTGAAATTTTCACCACAGACTTCCTGGCCATTAATGCCCAGGCACTCAGGTTTTGAACACGGGTTTATGGTCTCCCTCTGCTGTCACTAAAGATGTTGTTTTTCTTCATTTCAGCCCGCCTGCCCTTCAAACCCCTGAACCTTGTTCCCAAGGAGAAAGCCGAGGACACATCACCGAAAGTGTCTGTGGAAGATAAAGTTCCGGATCTACAATTGTCCTTGGACACTTTGGAAAACCGCTGTCACACAGGTTCTCATGTAGGCTTGAGTCCGAAGCTGGTCAGTGGCCGAGGCCCCATTGATAGCTTCTTGAGGGCCACAATAAAGCCAGGGCCAAGTGTGGTCATCATCGACCTGACTGAGAACTCCAGTGACATTCCAGACAACCCTGATGCCCCAGCAGAAGGAGCCGACAAGCAGCAGGGACCCTCCACAGTGGAGCAGTGTCTCCCAGAGACCCCTGCAGACATTCCTTGCCTTGTGGAGGAGGAGCCTGGGAGCCCAGGAGGCCCAGAGAGGACGGGTGACTGTCAGGCTGGCTTATTACAGAGCTGTCCTGAGCTGACCACGGGTTCCAGGACATCCCCCATAAAGGAGCCATCAGGCTGGAGCAAGGCAGGGGGTCTCCTTTTTATAGAAAAGGTGCCCATGGTGGTGCTTGAGGACATTCTGGCCACTAAGCCTCTCCACACCTCTCTTCCCACGATGTCCCTGGACAGGAGTGTCACTTCAGAGAGTGAGGTGCTGGAGTCCTGCCCTGAGGATGACTCCACACTGAGCCACTCCTCAACCAGCTCTTCTCCAACCAGCTCTCCTGAGGGACCATCTGAACCCCCAGCACAGCTTAGTAGGACCAGCCCCCCCTCCACACCCATCTGCAGAGTGAGTATCCACCTCACATAATCCCAGGGTATTGACAGGGCCTTGCAGTGGATAGAGCACTGGTCCTGCATGCTTGGCACCTCAGAAACTTATTATCTCAGCACTGGGGAGGTAGAGACAGGAGGTCAGGGTCAGCCTCAGCTAAATAGTGAATTTGAGGCCAACCTAGGCTACATGAATACATGAGAGTCTCTCTCAGGCTAATCATAAAACCGTTATTTGGCTGACTGGTGACATGCACACCTTAATCCCAGCAACTCGGGAGGCAGAGGCAGGTGGACCTTCTCAGTTGAAGTCCACATAGTGAGCTCTAGGACAGCCGGGGCTGCATAGTGAGAACCTGTCTAGAAAAAAAAAATGGTTCACAGAATGGAAATTGATTATTTGGTTTTGGGGCCCCTCTGCATCTCAGATGACAAACATTCGCAACAGATGCTCCTGAGCATTTGGGACAAGGAGTGCTGAAGCATGTTGTGACCAGGCTCACCATTGCCCTTGTCTTTGAAGCTGAGCCTTCCCACACCTGCCACCTTCCTGCTTTGTTCATTATTAGAGAGTAGTCGTCTGTCCAGGGGTACCTTCCCTGATGGAGCCCAGATGGACCACGAGAACCTGGCAGTAACTTAGAGCCGGGCTACCTGCCTTACACAAAGAAACTTGGGACCCTCACACATGCTAGGCAAGCACTTTACCACTGAGCTATATCCCCAGCTGTCTTCATATCTGGTCCTGGCTGGCCCTGAATGCAAAATCGTCTTGCCTCAGCCTCCCAAACATTCTGATTATATATAATGGGTTTTGATTGTCGTGTGCTTGTGTGTCAGGGTTTTTTGTTTTGTTTTCAAGACGGTTTCTCTATGTAGCCTTGGCTGGCCTGGAACTTGCTCTGTAGACCAGGCTGGCCACAAACACAGAGATCCACCTACCTCTACCTCCCTAGTGCTGGGTTTAAAGGCATGTGCCACCACACCCGGCTATGAACCTCCTTTTAAACCTGATAAGCCTCCTTCATTCAGCTGTTTGTGTACCCTCAGACAGAGCCGAAGTCAACTCTGGGGTATTGGTGGCAGCTGTCAGGAGAGTGAGGTCGGGTATGGGATTTTGTACTGGTGATCGTGTCTTGGTGTTCAGGGGGTCTTGTGTTTGGGAGGACTTGGCATTTCAAATGTCATGGGTGTCTCACTTTGTTGGCTTTAAATCTGCACAGTGACAGATGTATCAATTCTCAGCTGTCCTTAAGATCTCAGATAAAACTGTATAAAAATTCATCCAAACCAGACATGATAGCACATGCCTATAATCCCAGCGTTTGGGGTAAGGCAAGAGGATTGTCATGAGTGAGGCCATCTGGAGTGTATAGTTGGACAAGAAGCCTTTAACAGTCAGAATCCCAAGATACTGTGGTCGTGTGGTACTTTCCGTTTGTTCCCATTAGATCTTGGTTTGGTGTGGACGCTTGGCGTGGGTGGTTTGTTCATCCCTTCTGTAAGGTCTGTTCTATCACCAGTTTGGGTGGCCTGCTGCCTTTGTGACTTTTGATGTGTGGAATTACTTCATTTACTGAGAGCACAGTCATCCTAAGAGATGTGGTGACCTGCTGGCTTGACAAACAACTTGGAGCTGCTGTCTGCTCCTCCAGCCTCATTGGCCATCCTGTCTGTGCATCCCACCTCCTGAGTCCAGCTTCATCTTCAGTTTGTAGAATCTCCTTATCCCGTGATGCATCGAGGTGTTTGCCGTGTCCATTAATCTTGTTTTTTCTGCCCCAGCTGAATCATAGCTCTACCTTGTGAAGTTTGACTTGATTCCTGATCCCAGTAAATCTAGAACTCAAGACTGGTTTTGACATGGGGTCTTGCTGTATAGACCAGACTGACTGGAAGCCAGGTGATGGTCAATACAGCTGATCAGCTAGGTGTGGCTCCTGCCCCTGTAACTTCTTAATCCCTACTTGGTCCCTAATGCCTGAATGTCTCAGTGCTTTGGAAGTCACTGTAGGATCCTCTGCTTTCACAGCCAGCCTGCCCTCTCCTGATAGGGGATAGCCATTTTCTCAGCTTTTAAGACAGTTCTTGTCTTTGTTCATTTTGTTTTTTGAGGGTCTCCTTGTAACCCTGGCTGTCCTAGAACTTGCTGTGTAAATCAGGCTGACCTCGAACTCACAAAGATCCACCTGCCTGTGCTTCCCAAGTGCTGGTACCTTGTCTGTTTTGTGTTTGAGAATTCTATACATACTTAGGACGTGTTTAGATCAAATAAATTTCTTTCCATTTCCCTCCAAACAAATTCTTCTCTCCCCCTCAAATTCATGAGTTTTTTGTTTTTGGTTTTTTTTGGAGGGGAGGATTTGAGACAGGGTTTCTCTGTGTAGTCCTGGCTATCTTGGAACTTACTCTGTAGACCAGGTTGGCCTCAAACTCACAGAAATCCACCTGCCTTTGTGTTGGGATTAAAGGCATGCATCACCATTCCCAGCCTTATGAGCTTTTATTTTTAAAAAATATATTTTTAATTAAAATGGGATTGTATCACTTCTCCCTCTAATCCCTGCCATGTCTTACATTCTCAAATTGGTAGCCTCTTTATTTGTGTGTGTGTGTGTGTGTGTGTGTGTGTGTGTGTGTGAGAGAGAGAGAGAGAGAGAGAGAGAGAGAGGTGCATATGCACAAAGATATGTATGAATACGTCCTGTGGATTTTTGTTGTTTGTGTGGATGATCTCAGGTCTGACCACTCTGCACTGGACAACAATAAGAGGGCTCATTTCTGGGAGAGGCTAATTCTCTTTCTCTCGGCTGTCACTATTTGCCTGTAGCTGTTTGTCTAGGGGTAGAGCCCCCTTGAGATTTTCCACGTTCTGTGTTAGCCTGTCCATTGGTGCTGCTGTTGTACGGGTCTTGTTTATGCAGCTTTTTCTAGGAGACACCGTCACAGCGACTATCTGATCCTCTGCCTCTTACCGTCTTTCCGCCCACTCTCCTGCTGTGTTCCCTGAGCCATAGATGCAGGGGCTGCGTTGTAGATTATCCCAGGCTGGGATCCCCGTGATCTGATGTCTGTGTTGTGCCCAGTTGTGGTTGCTGTGAGAATTGGCATCTTTGAGGAGAGGTGGCTATCCAGGAAAGAAGGCTTATACACAGAAAGACTTGGCATCTAGGGGTTTGGAACTAGGTCTGTGGGGTTTCAGGTGGCAAAAGGTTGCCTGCTTTTGTTTTTTAAATCTACTGAGTCCAGTTAGTGCTCCTGTACGTGCACCACAGGGACCATCTACTGGCCTTAAGTGACCTCTCGGACCACATCCCTTAGAAGGTTGATCTTCCCCTTCCCGGCAGCCACCCTTTCTCAGTAACTCCTAAACTACAGGTGGAGATTCATGACTGTTCCCCATCTGTGCTGGAATTTTGTGTGGCTTGATCTGTGTGGGTCTTGTGCTTGCAGTCACAGCTGCTGTGCGTTCACGTGCACGACAGTGTTTCACTGCAGGTGTCTTCCCTGAGATCCCTGCGCCTTGATGGCAGGAGGTGATATAACCATCCCACGTGGAGCTGAGTGCCTCTCTGTCTTGCATGTAGAGGTTGTGAGGCTATCTGGCGGTATCTCAAAAAAGAAGCCTCTGGGGTGAGAGCTGACTTGTTTGTGGGTGTAAAGATAAGGACACAGCACACTGAAGGCTCAGGCCTGGAGACTACTTGCTCCTTCAGAGGATACAAGGCACATACATGGTGACAGACACATGAAGACAAAACTTTCAAGTATAAACTTGTCTTTAAAAGAAGAACCTGAGGGGAATTAATTACCACAGCCAATTAGGGCAGCTCCATTTAAATCCCGTGTTTGCAAGGGCTAGGATGCTTCTGTATCACGTAGTCAAAGGCCATGAGTGTTATTTACCACACCCCATTTAACCCTCCTCTTGGTCCGTATCCCTTCCTTTCCTGCCTTCTGTGAGTGTTCCAGTGTGGGCCTACCAGGAATGGCATTCACAGATGGGAGACTGTGGTGGCATTTGTCTTTCTGGGTCTGGTTTCTCACCCAGGATGAATTTCCTGCAAATTGCATAACTTCATATTTTTTTTTTCTTTTTCAGTTTTCCCAGGCTGGCCTGGAACTCACAGAGATCTACCTGTCTCTGAGTACTGAGAAATTATGATGCTACTAGTGCCCAACATCATAGTTTCATTTTTCTTAACAGCTGAATAATACTTCATTATGTCAATGAACTGCATTTTCATGATCCATTCAGCAGTTAATGAAGAGCTAAGCTGATTGCATTTCCTTCTGGTATCCTAACCCAGGGTGCAGCTGGATCACACACAGCAAGGCAGAATAGCAAATGTTAGAGGCCCCAGGTGGGTGAGAACACCTCAGCCACGTGCTGCGTCTTTTACCCTCCTTCTCAAGAGGCCTGCTCACTGTTTCCTATGTAACACTTTTTAATTTTGTGTGTGTGTGGGAGAGAGAGAGAGAGAGAGAGAGAGAGAGAGAGAGAGAGAGAGAGAGAGAGAGAGAGCGCGCACGTCAGGGTGACATCAGGGAGTTACCTTGAACGAACTCTGATGTTAGGCTTGCTCACAAGCACTTTGACATGCTGAGCTGACTCCTTGGCCTTTATTTTGTTTTAAGACTGGCTCTCACTGTATAACCCCAGCCTTCCTTGAACTCACAGAGATCCTCCTGCTTCTCTGGCCCAGGTGCTGGGATTTCTACTCATCCTGACAAGGCACGATTAGACCATCTGGCATCTTCTGCATCAGGGAAGGTTCTTAGCATAGTTTCTCCACTGGCAGAGGTCAGGTTTCTATGCTGTGAGACCAAGGTCTGGGCAGGGAAAATTCCAGAAGAAAACTTGGATCTGGAAGCATCACATGTTGGCTGTGAACATGTCCAAGCAGCTTCCCTTGTCATTCTGCCCAGAGCAGGAAGTGGTGCCCATCATGGAATGTGTCTGCAGGAGGGCACGCCAGGTGCTGTGTAGAGCTGCTGAGCTGTGTGTTCAGGGAAGCAGGGTTGCTCTGCTGCACTTGCACTGGTGCTGAGATACTGAGGCAGAAGGATGGAGGATCTTTTGAATCCAGGACTCGAGCCCAGTATGGAAGCACAGGTGATTTTACCTCACACAAGTGCTTCAGAGCTCACCCAGAGCAGAAAGCCCTGGTGGGTTCCATCCCCAGCACCATGGAAACCAGGCCCCTTGCTGGTAATGTTTCCCTGTAGCTACAAGGTCCCAATGAGCCTGACCTTGTAGGAAAGACTGGATTCCAGGCCAGCTCCAGTGAACACAGTGGGGTGGGGTGGGATTGGGAGCAGTTGGCTTCCTGCTTAGTGCTGCCCACTGCTGGCTTCTCTCTGTTCACTGACATCTTACCTGTGTCCGACTTATCTGAATAAGGCCTTTGTATGCTGGTCCTGTTGTAACCTTTACTACTGTTGCTAGAAAAGACATTTGGGGGGGGGGGTTGATTTTTGGGTTTTTGGTTTGGTTTGGTTTTTCGAAACAGGGTTACTCTAGCTTTGGAGCCTGTTCTGGAACTAGCTCTGTGGACCAGACTGGCCTTGAACTCACAGAGATCTTCCTGCCTCCTGAGTGCTGGGATTAAAGGCATGTACCACCACTGCCCTGTCTTCAATAGTATTTCTGTTTCTGCTGTGTCTCAATAATACAGAATGGGGGCATTCCACCCCTGAGCCACGCCCCCAACTCCTCACTGGAGGATTCAGTGGGGGCTCCACCTCTGACTACACTCTCAGCTTTTCTGGGTGATTGTACCTATGAACTATATCATCCTTGGCAAACAGCCTTTGTGGGTTGGTTCCTGTGTGAGAGTGGAGGCCAGAAGACAACCTTCATCATTGATCATCAGGCACTATTCATCCTTTGTAGGGAGCAGGGCACGGGGTCTCACTTTGTCTCCCTGGCTGGCCTGGGTCTTGCCATATACACCACGCTGGCTGGCTGCTTCTGCCTCTCCAGTGCTGACACTAAAGGCATGGCCACCACACTGAATATCTTGTCCCCTTTTCATTCTATGTCTACCACTTGGGCCTGGGCCAGTTAATTGAGGTAGGGATCCTCATGTCTTTTGGTCCCTGGTGCAAGGGTTAAAAGTGTCTGTCATTGCACCTGGCTCTTTCTGTGTTTGTGCTTAATCAGGTCCTTGTGCTTCAAAAAAAAGTCAACTGCTAATCACTTGGCTCTCCTGGGGCTTATATACGGCACCCACGATGTTCCCTGCAGGCTCCAAGTCCTGTTGCCCTTCCCAGGGGGTGGGATGGAGTCCCTTGGGAATACGATCTAAGTTCTGTCTTTCTTTTCAGGATAACAAGAAACTCATCAGAGGCTCCATGGAGAAGGGCAGGAGCAAACTGCACAGAGTAAGGCCCTCCTGGCTCTCTGAGCTTTGTGCTTCTGTACTCTGCTGCTTGTGCTGTGCTGCCACTGCACTGACAGTGGTGATGGTCTGGGTGTCCTGAGTGTGCAGGCCTTGCTTGGGCCTCTGCTAGCGCAATGTGGGTAGTGGGCATTGAGTTCAAGTGCTGCCAGGGCTATATACTGAGTCAAAAAAAATCAAAAAAACAGAATCAAGCAAAATCCCTTTGTCATAGTCTCATTCTCCTTGGAAGGGTGTAAGTTAGGTTCACACGGAAGTGGCCCCAGACAGTGCAGAGGTGACAGCTGCTTATGGCTTTTCGATTTCTGGGTCATCATGTGGCCCATGGGGGAAGGGGATACTAATATGGAAAAGTTTAGGCCCTGCTATGCCAGCTGGTACTCCGTAGGCATTTGGTATTGGAGGGTTAGTATGGGAAAGGCAGGCTGTTTGCATGCTGAATGTGCTGGGCTTCTGAGGTACACCCCAGTCCCATCTGTCGTATCTCTCAGAGGCTCGCTGTGTAACCCAGGCTAGCCCCGGTCTCCCAGTGACAGATGGCATGCCTGCAGCGCTAGGTATAATTCAGCCTTTGTGACAGCACACATGAAGGTGTAACAGCCAGACTGAGTCTCCAGGGCTTCTGTCTCCTTAATAATGGCCAGGAACAGACCAGTCCCCACAGTGCGGTCAGGCCTGCACTCCTACCTAGTCCAGACTGCCTCTTTTGGCCAGAAAGTAGAACTTGAGGACTATGGCTCAGCACACGATTGCAAAATATGCTGGAGTCCCTGGTACCACGAACCCACATAACATAGACCTGCTGCAGCAGCTGCCCCCATCCACAGGCTTCAGTACAGGAAGGCTTAAAGTCCCTTTCCCCAAGTTGGACACTGAGAGCTCAGGCTCCAGTGTGGAGAGACCTGCTGGACTAGAGCTTAATTCCAGAAGGATCTCTGCTGGACATTAGGGTCCAACCCAGGACTCTGTTTAATACTCGTCCACCGGGCTCCTGTTGAAATCCAGCCATGCTTGAGTGTATGTAGGGAATCTGAATCAACTTGGGCTATGTGGAGCACTGTCATCTGGCAGCCACCAGATGTCTTTGGTGTTGAACTGAACCCTGGACTCTGGCAGTTCTTGCCACAGGTCACCTGTGGGACATCTTTGCCACTATCTTCACAGGACAGAGAACAGCAGAGGGAGGAGAAGGAGAAGCTAAGAGAAGAGACACGACGAGCCAAGGAAGAGGCTCGGAGGAGGAAGGAGGAGGAGAAGGAGCTGAAGGAGAAAGAGCGGAGGGAGAAGCGGGAGAAGGATGAGAAGGAGAAGGCAGAGAAGCAGCGGCTCAAGGAGGAACGACGCAAGGAGCGGCAGGAGGCTCTGGAGTGAGTGGTGGGGGCCCCCAGAGGCTCTCCCCAACAGTATTCCATGCCGAATCCTTTCTGTCTGTCTCACTGGAGCCTTACTGGAGAGGGTGCAGTTGACCTGTGTTCTTTCTGTGTGGCTGCAGGCTTTGTCTGGCAATGGTTCCCAGATTTCTGGGGGTTTTGGTTTTAGATGCTCTGGTCCCATCAGGATTTCTTACTCGGTTTCCTAGCTGGGCTGTTGCTTCAGTTGATGACTACTGCATCCTATGAGGGTTTGACACGGAAAGCTCACGGCGCTCTTGTGCTGTGAGACATTTCTTTCGTGCTAGCATTGTTTTGTTCTGTGTTTTTGAGACAGGGTTTCTCTGTGTAGCCCTGGCTGTCTTGGAACTCACTCTGTAGACCAGGTCTGTCTCTGCCTCCCGAGTGCTGGGGTTAAAAGATGAGGGCCTCCATGCCTGCCCACTAGAAATCATTCTTTGATTTCTCACTAGGTGGTTGAGACTAATAAATGGCAAGTGAGTCATGTTGCCGAGGATGACCTTGGGGTTTTGATTCTCCTGCCTCTACCTAGTGCTGGGATGGTCAGCAGGCACCACCACATCTGGCTTTTGACTTGTTGAGGCTGGAACCCAGGGCCTCATCGTGGCAAGCTTTCACTCTACCTCCTGAGCCCCCAAACTGTCAAGAATTTTATATTGATGGGAGGATGCAGTGCAGCCTTTAATCTGTACTCATGCTGGGGGATCAGCAGATCGGTTTATCTTTATAGTGAGACCCTATCTCAAAATAATTTCTTAAAAAGATTTATTTCTTATGTACACAGTGTTCTTCCTGTATGTACACCTGCATGCCAGAGAGGACAGCAGATCTCATAGGTGGTTGTGAGCCACCATGTGATTGCTGGGAATTGAACTCAGGACCTCTGGAAGAGCAAGCAGTGCTCTTAACCATCTGATAAGCCCCTCAAAATAATAATTTTATATGGAAATTTGGGATACCTGTAATGTTAGCACCTAGTCTGAGGCAGAGGGATTGCAGTTGCCAAGCTAGGGTTGCCTAGGAAGACTGTCTCAGAAGCAAAGGGAAGAATTTTGTGATGCTGTGCATTTTGCTTTGTTGGTACCGGGGCCATAGGCTTGTCACAGCACAACAGGAAGGTGGGCGGCTGACTTCTGGCTTACACAGCTTGTGTGTCCTGTCTCCCAGGGCTAAACTGGAGGAGAAGAGGAAGAAAGAGGAGGAGAAGAGGTTACGAGAAGAAGAGAAGGTAGCCTGGCTGCCTCCCCTGCCCCTCTGGACACTGAGGCATCAGGGTGCTTTCTGTGTCTCAGTGTTGGGGCAGCGGGCCCCAAGAGGACTTGCTTTCTTGACTGCTGTCAGCACCGGTTCCTCACTGGGCGGATGTCTCATGGGTTGGGGTTTGGAGAACCTGAAGCATAGTACTCCTTTTCCAGAGTGCCCTGGAGTAACTGCTGTCGCGTTCTCTCCATACCACAGCGCATCAAGGCAGAGAAGGCAGAGATCACTAGGTTCTTCCAGAAGCCAAAGACCCCGCAGGCCCCCAAGGTGAGCACCACCTCAGCTCTAAGGACAGCTGACTGTGTGTGTGCGCGTGTGTGTGAGCCAGGTGCTGGTTTCTTCTGTTGTTCTCCACTTTATTTTCAAATTTATTTTATTTCTAATTATGTAAATTGGTCACCATTCGCTTTTTTTGAGACCATCTCTTGGAACCTGTCGCCTAATTACCTAGATTGGTTGGAACTAATCTGTGGCTGGCATCAAGTCCCTAAGTACAGAGAGGATCGGGGTGCTGGAGAATTGGGTGGCCTAATGCCGACCTTTCACCTAGCCAGCTCCCCTCACTACCCACTCTCATGTCCCCTCTCCTGACACACTGTGGCATCTACTGCTCAAGCACTCGTCTCAGAGGCTTGGGTGGCTTGGGTGTTTGAAGCCCTGGCCCTGGCATGTTAAGATCTAGTTGAGTGTCATTTCCCAGGCCATGCTAGAGTTGGCTGTGTAGGCTGAGCTAGGCTTGAGCTCACCATCCTCAGCCTCTGGCTGCTGGGATCGTAGGACTGAGCACGTGCCAGGGGGCTGAGCCTGGTCTTACATTTGCATGCAATGTGTCATCTTGGTCATCTGGCCGGCATGAGACCACACAGTGCTGCAGGTTGCGTGGCAATTCCCTGAGGCTACTTGGAAATGGCCTTGCTTATTGGGAAAGCTGTGGTGACCCTGACCAGCACATGTGGGAACTGAGGCTGAAGGCGGCCCCCTCCCACCCTTCCAGGTATGGCAGCCGCTCTATTACCTTAGCCTGTGAGTAACAGACATGTTATGACCTTGTCAGCTCATTGGAGCATCCTGTGTCCAGATGTGAATCTGCTTTTGTCCTTACATCAAGTCCACAGCTAGTTAACCTGTAAATCGGGAGGCTTGCCTCAGCTGCAGCTTGTTGGCCTGTGGCTAGAGCCAGTGATAAAACTCACTTTATGATAGAAAGTAAGACCCTCGCTGTGTTAGTGTCTTGCCATCTCCTCTATGCTTTGTCCCTTCCTGTTTTGCTGACTGTTGTTTTGATTTTTGCTTGGAAAGTCTTGTGTTCTGTGGTTTCGAGCTATGTGTTGTGGCATCCAAACTCAGGTCCTCTGTAAAGCAAACATACACATTTAACCCATGAGCCATTTCCTCTGACCTTGGTTTATGATTTCCAGGGTGCAGATGTGAGTGCGCACACATCACACACGTGGAGCTAAGAACACAATTTAAAGGGATTAGTTCTCCCCTGTGTGTGTCCTGGGGATTAAACTTGGGTTTCTTTATTATTGTATATGTGTGTGCACGGACAGAAGTCAGAGGACAATTTTCTGTAGTTTTCCTCCTCCCATCATGGAGAGGTTCTCAGTCTCAAACTCTGGTCACCAGGCAGGGGTGATGAGCTTTTAACCTGTTGAGCCAACCTGCCAGCCCTTCTTAGTATATTAGATCTGCATTCTGCCCAGTGGCCCAGCCCTCAGCTTGGTTGAGCACTTGGATCACTGGTTTCCTGTCTTCTTTTGCTGCATGAGGCTCCTGGCCCTAGAGGAAAGGCTGTTGGTTCTCTGCCCCAAGGCTTTGGGAAGTCTCAGGGACCACTGGGACAACACGCTGGGGCCTGGCTGCCCTCTAAGGTCCCAAGGCCGAGCTTGGGTGGCATGTTTTTTAGGGATTCTAGGGCTCTCCACCAGCTAGGCAGACTGGCCCTGGTGTGGGCTGACAGTGGCGTTCAGAGAACTTGAATTCACAGCAATGGCGGGATGACCAGTCTAGCCATCAGGTCACATGGCTGGATGTGGACCCTGTTGGGGACTCTTGTGCTTTCATTTTTGTTTGTTTGTTGTTTTGGTGTTTTAGTTTTGTTTTCAAGACAGGGTTTCTCTGTGAGTGCCCTAGCTGTCCTGGAACTCAGTCTAGACCAGGCTGGCCTCGAACTCACAGAGATCCATCTGCCTCTGCCTCCCCAGTGCTGGGATGAAAGGTGTGCGCCACCACTGCCCAGCTGACTCTTGTGTTTTCAATGTCAGACTCTTTTGTATTTCTGGGGGTAGAGGGTGAGTCAGGGTTTCCCTGTGTAAAAGTCCTGTCTGTCTTGGAACTCACTTTGTAGACAAGGCTGGCCTTAAACTCACAGAGACCCGCCTGCCTTTGCCTCCTGAGTGCTGGGATTAAAGGCAAACACACCACTGTGGGGCGTTGTGACACCAGCCCACAGTCCCTGTCCCCAGCGTTTTCAGAAGGAGGTGGCTCTGAGCTCTGCCATGTGCTCCTCTCCCCCCAAGCCCGAGCCACTGCTTGTCTATGGTCTCATTCATTCATCCTGGTCATCCAGGTTCACACATTAAAGTGGTTTTTTGGGACTGGAGAGAAGGCTCAGAAGTTAAGAGCACTAGTTACTCTTCCAGAGGTCCTGGTTCACAACCATCTTACAGGATCTGATGCCCTCTTCTGATATGCAGAGCACTCATAATAAAATATAAATAAATAAAGCAAACACTGGTTTTCCAGAACTCAGTGACTTTTGACAGAAGTTGGGGGCCAAAAGGCCCTCACCATGACTAAGATCTGAAAGCTAGGATTGGGGGAGGCAGCTTGCGTGACATGTAGAAACTCACATAACAAAATGACTGGAGACTTTGTGTGGATTTTTGTTTTGTGTGTGTGGATGTTTTGCCTGCATGTATGCCTATGCAACACATGCATGCAGTACCCACAGAGAACACAAGGACAGCATCCTCTGGAACTAGGATTTCAGACAGTTGTAAGCTACCATGTTGGTACTGAGATTTGAATCTGAGTCCTCTGAAAGAGCAGCCAGTGGTCTTAACTACTAAGCCCTCTCTCTAGCCCCTAAATAAATAAAAGAGATTATGGAAGCCAGGTGTGTCTCCACAGGTGGGGTTGAAGTGCCCACAGGGTAGAGGTAACTCAAGTGGGCTTCTGAGATCCAGCCCCATCACTGAAGACCCAGAGTCTTCCAGCACCCAAGTAGCTCCCTTTGGCCACTCTAGCCCTGTGGCCACCAAGCAGCAGTGCCCATAGCCGTGTACTGAGCACCCAGACTTTCCACGGTGCACTCACCTGCCAGCATTGCATTGGATTGCTCCTGTTGCAGACCCTGGCCGGCTCCTGTGGTAAGTTTGCACCCTTTGAAATCAAAGAACACATGGTGCTGGCTCCACGGTGCCGGGCTGCCTTGGACCAGGACCTGTGCAATCGGCTGGACCAACTCCTACAGCAGCAGACTGGAAACAGCTCCTTCCTCAGCGACCTGAAAGATCGGTTGCCCCTGAAGTCGGGACCCACCCAGGTCTGCAGCCGCAACACCAACATAATGGACAGGTGAGACCTGGCATGCCAGGCCACAGGACCTGGAAAGTGGTTCCATGCTGCCCATTGCTGTCCCCTAGAGTCACCATCTCCCTGGGTGTCTTTCTTGGTTGCTAGAGTATGTTACAAGGGGCCTCTGGGGCACAGCATGGCACCTCCTATGCCCTGGGTGCAACAGGAAGAGCAGTCAGTCCTGAGCAGTTCCTGGACAGGCAGGACCCATGGTGACCAGCCATGAGCACAGTACCAAGAACAGTCTGACCACCACCCAGGGACATGGTCATTGTGGAGAACAAGGTGGACGGTGTACCTGAAAGGAGGAAGTTTGGCCGCATGAAGCTCCTGCAGTTCTCAGAGAACCACCGGCCAGCATACTGGGGGACATGGAACAAGAAGACGACAGTCATCCGCCCCCGTGACCCCTGGGCCCAGGACAAGGTGAGCCCTGGGGTTGTCGTGCCCATCCCTGGAGTTGGGGTGGGGGTGTGGCTCTGTGCTAGCTACTTTTGTGCCATGATGCTCATGTGCATTCTCCCTCCAGAACCTTCTTGACTATGAGGTGGACAGTGATGATGAATGGGAAGAGGAGGAACCTGGGGAGTCTTTGTCCCACAGCGAGGGGGTGAGTAACTCTGGTGGGGATGTGCGGCCTCTGCACCAACTGCGGGAGCCACTGTGCAGTTGGCTGATGATGATGACAGACTGGGGGATCTGAAGTTTTGGTTTTGCGTAGACTAGTAAGTGCTTGTTCGCCTAGCTTCCCCAGTCACATGGACAAACTATTGGAGCCACACTGGGTGGGCCCTACCAATCCCTTCCTGGCTGCCCAGCCTCCTGTGACTTAATAGGGTTCTGACACTGACAGTTTTGCCCATATGTATTGTGGTGCCAGAGATACGCTAGGGCCTGTGAAAGGCCAGGGCTGGCCCCTAGGCAGGCTCTGTAAACCCCTTAGTTCCTGCATGGGTACATGTATGTGAGACCAGGCTGTGTTTTATGTGCGTGAGCTCTTCTTTCTCTTCAAGGACGAGGATGATGACATGGGGGAAGATGAAGATGAGGACGACGGCTTCTTTGTGCCCCATGGGTACCTGTCTGAGGATGAAGGCGTGACTGAGGTGAGGGCTCCTGCCCAGGCTGGCTGTGGGGTATTGGGGTGATCAGCTGCTGTGGCTTGGGCTGTAGTGAGCAGGCATAGAACTTTCTCTGCTGTAGAGTGATTGACATGCAGCCCACCCTATAATTCCCACCTTCACCTAGAGTTCTAACAAACTCCCCAAAGAAAGCACAGATTGCCCCACAGCTCCAGAAGGTCCCTATGCCCCTGCACGCCCTCCCATAAGAGGCCATGTTGAGTTTGAGTGGTGTCCTTAGGCCCTGAACACCAGGTTGTGGTTTTAGTAAGCCTGAACAGGGTGCCTGGGGTCAGGCTGGCTGTGCCTTCTCGTGGTGATTTGGTCACCTGTTTACCACATCATAGAAGCCGTGAGGCTAGACAAGCAAAGCCACTGGAATATCCTGACTCATCATACAGCTCAGGGTGTGAACTGATCCCTCTGGTGTTGCTCTCAAAAGCTCAGTGCCAGTGCTGGGTCACCAGAGAGCATGAACATTAAACAAGGTCTGCTCCTTGTCCTGCTAGGAGTGTGCAGACCCCGAGAACCACAAAGTGCGCCAGAAGCTGAAGGCCAAGGAGTGGGATGAGCTCCTAGCCAAGGGCAAGCGTTTCCGCGTACTGCAGCCTGTACAGGTGGGATGCGTGTGGGCAGCTGAGGCAGCCAACTGCGCAGGCTCTGACTTGAAGCTGCTGCAGCAGTTCACCGCATGCCTGCTGGATGCAGCACCCCCTGAAGAGCCAGAGCCAAAGGCCTCCAGGCGGGAGAAGAGGGACCAGCATAGTAAGTGGGGTGCCAGTACATCGGGCCACGGTGCTTGTCAGTGTCCTTGTGGAGGTCACACGTTGACAGACTGATAGGTTGTCTGCATGTACAGCAGGGCCTTCTCATCTATGTAGCAGCTCATTGCCCTTTTTAAGTTTTGCTACTGGGTACCAAACCCAGGATTCGCATGTGCCTACCAAGTGCTCACCACTGAGCCACACCCCAGTCCTGTTGTCCGTGACTATTTTAACTTTTAAAAATTTTGTGTCAGTGTCTTGAGTTGTAACCCAGACAGGTTATGAAGTTATCAAGTGGCTTACAGTGTTCTTGTTTCCACCCCCTGAGAGTTTGGATTTGCAGCCAAGACCTGCCTAGTTCCTTGGTGATTATAAAAGTAGAGCCCACAGCAGAATTGAGACCTGGACCGGAGTGCTGTGCCACTCCCTCTATGCTAAACCCCGGGATACTGATGATGCAGAGAGCAGTAGCTTCTCAGGAGGAATGTGAGGGCACACAAGCTGAGCACATGGCATTGCTCAGTGCCTCTAGGGAGCAGGAGTGTGGCGTGGCTTTCTTTGAAGCATGCCTTGGATGGGGCTCTGGGTGCTTATTCTCTAACCCCTGTCTCATCCCACAGTCCTGGCCCAGCTGCTTCCACTGCTGCATGGCAATGTGAATGGGAGCAAGGTCATCATCCGCGAATTCCAAGAGCGATGCCGCCGCGGTCTGCTGAGCCCCCCAAGCCCCACTCCACACCCACATGTACCCAACTCGGAGGATGCTGTGGTCGTGCCATCCAAGGCCAGGCTGAAGCGCCTCATCTCTGAGAACTCGGCCTATGAGAAGCGGCCTGACTTCCGTATGTGCTGGTATGTGCACCCACAGGTGCTCAGGAGCTTCGGCCAGGAGTGCCTGCCTGTGCCCTGCCAGTGGACCTACGTCACCGCCATGCCCTCAACACCTAGGGAAGACACTGGCAACACATCCGAGGGGCCTGACCAGGGCACACCCATGCCAATCAAGCGGAAGCCAGCAGCCACCATGTGCATTACGCAGTTCATGAAGAAAAGGCGGTATGATGGACAGGTGAGCCGCAGAGGGCATGGGCCTTGCTCACCTGTGCCTATAACAGACTCTGCACCTGCACATAGCTTGTGCCAGGTTAGAGGACCGCTTTGTGGCACTGGTTCCCTCCCTCCATCACATGGGATTTTGGGGTGGAACTCAAGTTGCCAGGTTTGTGCCGCAATCACCTTTACCCACTGGGCCATCTCACTGCCTTGCTACAACAGTTATGATCGCAGTAGCGAGTGGGTGCATCTGTATGCACAGCTGTATCTCAACTCCTTGTGCTGATGTCGCCCAGAGGCCACTGTTGGCTAAGGATCTGGTTCTTAGTGACCCAGCTTTTGTGAGTGCCATCACAGTTACCTGGAGTTGCTTCCTTCCCCAAAAGCCCATGCCCCACCTGCCCCCTCCTACACTAGCAGCCATGTGTTTGTTCATGTCCCTGAATGTCATAATCAGGGTCACACCGCAAGTAATCCCTCAGCCTTCTACTGCTTAGTTCATCCTTGCTTGATAGCCCCTTCTAACTCCAAACGGTACTTTGTGCACATGAACAGCCAAAGCACTGTCTACTGGGCTGCATGGACACAAGTGTGTGGCAGCATCAGAGCCCCGTGTAGCCCTGCCCTCTGAGGCAGTGTCAGCATTTTTTTTCTTTGAGATGTCCTTTCTGTCACTGGGCGTCCAGCTCGCTTCCACGTGTTGCCATTTCAGAT
The DNA here is from genome assembly GCF_014885135.2 of Alexandromys fortis. Classification (NCBI taxonomy): domain Eukaryota; kingdom Metazoa; phylum Chordata; class Mammalia; order Rodentia; family Cricetidae; genus Alexandromys; species Alexandromys fortis. The sequence goes on from NW_026068121.1 coordinate 362,503, forward strand.
TCTCTTCTGCAACTTTAGAGGGCTCTAAGTGTTCTGGCGCTGGCATCACTGTGGATAGACACAGGGCTTGGTATCCATGGCCCTGCCCCAGACCACAGCAGGGAGCCCTGAGAACATTGCGTCTGGAGTCATTGATGGGATTATTCCCCTGTGGCCCCTAATGTCACTGTCATTGATGGCACAGGTCCCCTCAACCTGAGATGTGGTTTAGTGTCATGGGGATGTGCCTAAGAGCATTGTGTTCCCGCAAGTCAAACTACTCTGCTGCTTTTCCTGTCCCCTCCTAATAATCTTTGCTTTACCTTACATGAGCAGGGAGCGAGGCTCAAAGGCACACTTTGCTGTCAGCCTTAGCCCTGAGGAACCCCATGTGCTCACAGTGGTAGGTTTTTGGATTTCATGGCTGGAGGTGCTGCCTCCAGAAGACACAGGCCTAGATGGTGCTCACACAGCACCTGAGACAGCCTGGGTGTGTTCCTTAGCAGCCCTGCAGCCCAGTGTTCCATCAGACATAGAACTGCTATGAGGAGCAGGGGCTAGGTCCAGCCTTCCCAGGTGTCTGTGCCCCACCCCCCTCGGGGAGGGCCAGCTGTGCTCTTGATTGTTCTGTATTCATCTAGAGTGCAGCGTAGTTTAAACTTGAGCTAGAGCTGTGGCCACACCAGACCACACTGCATCACTAGCCCAGCATGCTCCAGTCTTTTGAGACTTGGTTTTCCTTGTTATAAGGGTTTTTCATGCTGGGCAGTGGTGGCACACGCCTTTAATTCCAGCACTTGGGAGGCAGAGGCAGGTGGATCTCTGTGAGTTCGAGACCAGCCTGGTCTACAAGAGCTAGTTCCAGGACAGGCTCCAAAGCCACAGAGAAACCCTGTCTTGAAAAACCAAGAAAAAAAAAAAAGAAAAAAGGATTTTTCATGTTTTATGGGTGTGTGCACATGTAAGCATGGTACCCATGGAATCTCTCAGCAGCTGGGGTTAAAAAAAAAGCATGTGTGAGCAGCCATAATGGGTGCTGGGAACCAATTCTGGTCTCTTGATAGAGCAGCCAGGGCTCTTAACCATAAAACAACCCAGGCTGCCTTCAATTCTTGATCCTCCTGCGTCAGCTTCTGAAGCCACCATGCATGGATGTAGGCAAACATCTGCATAAGAGGCATTCAGACTTGTGGAGAAGCAGCTGCCTTCCCTGGGTCAAAGGCCAGTTAGCTATTTCCTCATCATGTGGGGTTACCTCAGGCTGCATCTATCTGGGATCATCATGTCTTCAGGAGCCACCAACTCTAGACACCAGTAAAAAGAAATGCCAAGAAAGTGGGTGCTCGGTTGGTTCTTTGAAACCAAAGTTGAGAAGCCACTCGGTCCAGGTGTGAATGGCACACACCTTTAATTCCAGCACTCGGGAAGCAGAGGCAGAAGCAGGCCAGACTTGGTCTACACAGTGAGTTCCAGGATAACCAAAGATACACAGAAAAGCCCTGTCTTGAAAAGAAGCAAAAGAAGCCACTCAGGTTGTAGTGGGGTGCTGCTGTTGCAGTTTTTAGATGGGCGTGTAGCTCATCTTAGCACAGGGATTGTAGCCATTGACCCGTGTGGACACTGTCACTGAGAATTGTCCAGGACTATGTGTGTTAGGAGTGCGTGGGTCAAGACGCTGACAGGCTTTATTCTGTGCAGGTTGGCTCTGGGGACATGGATGGCTTCCAGGCAGACACAGAAGAGGATGAGGAGGACGACACAGACTGTATGATCGTGGATGTGCCAGGTGTTGTGGGTGACGTGTCAGAGGCTCCTGTGCCTGCGCCCACGCTTTGCAAATGATGGGTGTCAAGTTCAAAGACCCAGGGACTCCTGGATAAAAGCAACCTGTGCTGCAGGGAGTGGAGTGTAAGCCATGACCTGGGCAGTGGTGGCCGCACTTCCCTCAGCCTTGTAGAGCTGCTGAAGGAAATGGGGATGGGCACCTGAGCAGCTGCCACCGGACTTGAGCTTCCTGCCGACTCCCATGTAAAGAGCACTTTGTCCCACACCCCAGGGTGTGGAGTCTAGAGGAGGCCAGAGCAGTTATTCTAAACTGTAAAGCCCCCAGGGCTGTGTGCTGATCTACCCTTCTTAGTTAAGCATTATTGACAGCTGATTGACAGGTGCCTAATGTGGTCAAATACTTGCTAATGAATTGTGCCAGGGATGCTGAAGCTGCTCTGCAGGCCCTGAGCAAACATGGACATGTATAAACGCACTCTACCTGAGCCTGTCTGTCTTCTGTCACAACTACCATGTGCACTGGTGTGTGTCCTACCTGTCACCTGCAAAGGTGGATGTCTCCCTCAAAAAGGAGCCCCTAGGCCCAGACTGCCCCAGTGTCATCTCCAAGGGAAGTGCTATTGCTGACCTGTTCCACCAGTGCCTTGAGAGGCTGCTTAGCCTGGACCTGGGTGGCTACAGGGTTTTCCACTGCCACGGTATTGCCTTGTGTGGCTTTGATGAAACACAGGGAGGCTGGGTTTAAATAGTATGTTTATTCAGGCTCATTACTTAGGAATTACAACTCCAGGCACCTGCCCCCTACCGTTGTCTCCAGCCCAGGTATGGAGCAGGTGGGCTCCCAGGGGCTCCACACTCCTCAGGCAGATGTAAGCCTGTCCCTGCAGCCCAGGGGATTCAACTCTTGAGGTGGGACCCTGTTCCCAACTCTACTGTCACTAGTGTCTCCTATTGCCAGGGGCTCAGAAAGGAATGGGTTTGGGAACATGGGCATGAGACAGCCACACTGGGTCAAGTCTGCTTTTATTCAGGAGAGCTGCTCCATGGCTGCGAGCAGCTCAGGCCTCAAGACAGATGTGGGGGGTTCCGCTCCTGCAGCCCTCATGTCCTCCAACACAGAAGCATCCCAGGAGAAGGTCAGCAGGGCAGACGGTACCTGCACACAGGCAAAATGTCACCCATCCATCCCCACACCACTTTCTCCATAGGATCCCTGCAGTCCGCTCTTTAGAGGTACCCTCCCCCGCACTGAGAGGCCCTGGCAGTAGGAAAGTGATCCAAAATGCTAAAACCTGTGAAGTACACCCCAGCTCACCAGCCCACATTCATTCAGGGCCAGGGCTTGGTCTTCCACCAGCCTGTGTCCTCCTGAGGCCCGCAGCTCAAAAGGCAACCAGTCGTTCTGCAGTGCCTCGCGCACGAACTGGAAGAGCACAGGCAGCCGCTCCCTGGCGTAGAAGGTCCCTGTAGGGTACAGAGCATGAGCTAAATAGTACTGCCAACATGCCGCCTGCCCTGAGCCAGCCCCAGGCCACACACCCTGCAGCAGGAAGCCATCCGGCAGGCGCACGCGCAGTAGAGCATAGGTGTATTTGCGCAGCTCCCGCTGCTCCTCTTTCTCCCGCATGGCCTTGGTCCTCAGCGAGCTCAGCCGCTCCACGGCCTCGGTTCTGTGTGGAGTCAAGCATGGTCAGGCTGCCACCTCGGGAATTGCACCCCTTTTTCCCCTCCTGACATGGGCCTACCTGAGCCTCTGTTCGCGCTTTACCTCCTCGGCAGTGAGGCTAAAGAAGTCGGCAGGGAGCTCGAAGTGTGAGGCCAGGGCCGAGGGACGGAAGACGCGGCGCTGCCGGTCCAGCGTAGCACGCACTGGCTCCGCATTCAGCAGCTGCCGCTTATGCTGCTCCAGGCTCTCCGGCTGCGCCCGTGCGGCCTCACCCAGCACATAGAACTCTTCGGAGCCCTCTGCAGAGGGTCACAGCTGTCCCCGTGTTCTGAGCACCACCCTTGTCCCCTCCCGCCTGCCTGGCTGCCCACTCACCCTGATCTGGAACCGGCAGTGTCACCTTCCTGAAGCCAATGGCTTCAAAGAACTCATGGGTGCCCTCCAAGCAGTTGATGCGCTCCTGGGGACAAGGCACTTATGTCAACCTGGCCGCAGGGCCGGGACCCCCTGAACCGCTGTAATTGATACCAAGCAGCTCCCATTGGCACCCATAGCTGGTGAAGGGTGGGTAGCTCTTGGCTTTATGGCTGCATTTAAGACACTGCTATGGGCACTGGCTGGGATGGCTGCACCTATAAGCCTCACATGTGCATTTGTAGGACAAGTATTCAGTTGAGAGAGGCTGCTCCAGGGAGACAGGTCCCCAACCCCAGGGACTCTCGATCATAGAACCTACATCCCAGGACACATGTGGTGGAAGGAGAGAGCCAGCTCCCGCAGTTCTTTTTGCTCCACACTCGTGCTATGACTCATGTACCCATACGTAAATTAAATACATGTATGAGAAGAAAAATGGTGGTGTACTGCATGCCTGTATCCTAACACTTTAGAAGCTGAGGCAGGAACATTTCCCCTAGTAGGTTAGGTTGGACTGCATACTGACATCTGATAATCAACAAAAGTAAAATGACCACAGACAAAACCGAGCAACACTGCCAACTCTAAGATGCCTACCCCAAGCCCAGTGACCCTGGGACAGCCTGTGGCTATAGCGCACCTGGAACACCTTGTTCTGCAGTTTGATTTTCTGGTACCTTTTCTCCTCTGGATGCAAATGGATGTTGTCCAGGTACCTGTGAGGGGCAGAGGTATACACAAGTCATACCTCACGCTCCTTCTACCCCTGGGCCTCACACTGAGTGAGCCTGGTACCCACAACACAGGGAGGACCACCCCCAATGCTCAGACCCCGTGGGTAAAACTGAGACTCACTTGGCAATGGTATCCACTCCCAGCTTCACCCGGTCCCGGTCTCTGTTAAATGTATGTATCTTCATGATAGAGGCAGCCACAGGGTCTGTGGAGAAGTGCTGGGGGAGGGGAGGACATGCTGAGAGCCCCACAACACTGCAGGGGAATGGGCAGAGGGGCAGCAACTGCAGTTCATTGGTTCTCAGGTCACTGCAGTGTAAACTGAGGCCAGCTGTGAGTGCTTGATAGACGGCAAGGAGCATGCCTTCAGTGGAGGCCACTGTGCCTTTTACAATGATGAAAAAGCCAAGCAGGAAGAGGAGAGACAACATGTCCCTTGTGGCCATACAGCTGTGTCTTGTGAACCATAATGGTACCTAGTAGAAGTTCCCATAGCTGCCAATCATGTAACTCCCAGATGCCGGACCTGTAACTCTGAGAAGCCAGGACCATGGTGGCTACAGTGGATGTCAGGTAGCAGAGAGGGACACGAGCCTGCCATTAACACCAGCAAATCCAAGAGGCCGGTATGATGGTGGAACCCAGGTATACACTGTGGTGGGCTGTGGGGTAAGGCAGTATTGGGGTTGCTAATCATGAAGACCCAGAAATGAGGGAAGTCAGACAGCTGCCAGGAAGAGAAAGCCACAAGCTAAGGATGAGAAACCTCTAGTTGCTGGGGAAGGCAAATCTGGAGCCTTCCCAACCTGGGTTTACCCCAGCCAAGTCTGCTGGACTCCTGACACAACAGTTCAGGACACAAATGCACACTGAAGCTACCAGATACTGTCAAAGCTGGTTGCAGGTATGTGGATGTCCCCTTATTCCCAGGTTTTTTTTTTTATTTACTTATTGTGCGTGTGTGTTTATGTGTGTGTGTGTGTGTTGCACAGGGCGACCCAAAATTCACAATCCTCCTGCCTCAGCCTCCTGAGTCATAGGACAACAGGAATGTATCACCACATCTGACTTCCCTCTATTTTCTGAGTCTTCTATACTCTATGCCTCATGTGTGGAGGCAAAAACATGGGGTCAGATCATTGGCCCTCACAGCACTCTCCAGGTGCAGTACTTAGAATAAGAACAGCCACCACAGGCACGTATATTTGAAGGCTTAGTCACCAGGGAGCAGTGCTATCTGAAAGGATTAGAAGGATGCAGAGGTATGTCACTGGGGGTGAGTGTGGAGGCATAAAAAGCCCTTTACAGAGCTGGTGGTGCACACCTTCAATCCCAGCACTCAGGAGGCAGAGGCAGGTAGATCTCTGAGTTGGAGTCCAGCCTGGTCTACAGAGTGAGTTCCAAGAATACACAGATAAACTCTGGAAAACAACAACAAAAATAGCTCACGGCAGGCCCTGTCTCTGTCTCTTCTTGCATATCAGGACGTGCAGTGCTCAGCTACTTCTCAAGCACTATGCCTGCCGCCATGCTCCCTGCCATACTGTGAACAGACTGAGCCTCTGGAACTGTAAGCCAGCCCCAGTTAAATGCTTTCCTTTTTAAAAGTGGCCTTGGCCACTGTGTCTCTTAAGACACCAGGCTTGATGGGTACCATGTGGTACCATGTGTCCAGGGGTTCAGGCCACTCACCGACAGGATAGCCTCCTTGATATGCGCATCTCGCTGGTCCCTCTTTAAGGTGACGCCTGTGAGTGGGCAGATGAAATACACACCAGGCACTGCCAGGTGGGGAGAGATTTCCTCTTTGGGTTCAGGTACCTGAAGACAGACAGGATAGGGGGCTCTCGCAGCTGACTATATAGACCCACGGCAGTCACCTCCTTCCAAGGGTCCTTCGCCCCGCTGCCACAAGGGCTGCTCATGCCAGGCTCTACAAGAGGCTCTCCCTCCCCAGGCAGTACCTGCCTCCACACTGCCCCAGATAATCCCCAACAGATGACATACCACATTGGTCCCGGGAGCCCCTGGGCTGTTGCTGGAGGTGGCTTCGGCCTGAAGTTCCTTTCTCACTGGGAGTTGGAGGGAGTGGGAGTTGTAATGGGACAAATGTGAGAACCCCAACCTGAACCCAGAGGCTGAGCCATACCCATCACCCTCTGGTCTCAGAGCTAGCAGCCCTCTCTGCCAAGGCTAAAGGAGTGCAAATCTAGTCCCTAGTCTCCTCAGTCTTCCTCAAGTCCACTGTATCGCCTGTCTCCGAGGAACCCACTGCTGCCTTTGTGAACCTCTTCCCGTTAACGCACTCTCACCCCTGTAATTCTCACCCTGGTTCCGGATGGAGTCCTGAGATGTGGGCCCGCGGGCCCGAGGCTGCTTCTGTTCCAGCCGGGCCAGGGCAGCAGCGGCTGCCATCTGCGCCTCATCAGTGGGGCCCTGGCGGGGCTGCTGGAGGCCCAGCTGTGGTGACTTTTCTTTGGGATTCTTCTCTCTGGACAGACATGGGGACCCGAAGAGCGTACTGGGACTCCCACCTTGCAAAGAGGTGCATAAATCACAGACACTGGACCTCCAGTCACCATCCCCTCCCCTATCATCAACCTCCATCATGCGAGCTGCCCCACTATTTGTAGCTGGACCTCCCTTCTAGCCCTGGCCTACAGGCCCCTCCTCCTCCCGACCACTAGCCCCTGGTTGTCAAAGGTCCGCCTTCTTTACCACCCTGCACAGCCCTACAGACTTCTTTCTGGTAGCCTAGAGCTGTCTCCAGCCTCAACCCCACCCCTTCTGGGCAGCTCCAGCAGCCCACTTGCCATGCACCCATGCCTCACCTCCCTCTTCAACACGCACAGCTCTCCAGGACCTCCAATGCTCCTGCGAGTACCCCAGCTGCCAGGATCCCCAAAGACATCCCGCCCCTTCCTCCCAGGGCCTTCTAGGTGCATGCACCCCAACCTTACTTATCAACAGTCTGGAGTTCTCTGACCTCCACACTCCTCCAAGACCCTCCAATAACCTCTCCCTCCCCAAAAGCACCCAGAGTAGCACACTAAAGCCCTCCCACACTGCACACCCCCTACAAAGGAGGCAATATCTCACAGTCACCTCCCTTCGGTCCCGCCTAAGCCCCGCCCCCATGGGGGAATCCTTCCACCAAACCCCTGACGTCGCACCGCTCCTCCCCACAAGCCAGGACCAGGAGTCTCCAGGCCCAGACCACCTCCCTTGGCCCACCAGCCCGGCGCACCCCCACTACACCACGCCCCGCCCCTCTCAGGCCACGCCCACGCCCCGGCGCTCCTAGGCCACGCCCATCTCCGAACCTCGCCCTCCCATAGGCTCCCCTGTGCACCGCTTGGAGGGGTCTCGGGCACCCCGCCGGCTCCCCACGGTCCCTTGCCTAAGTTGTTCCCGCCGCCCAGCCGACGTCACGCACCCTGCGGAATCCGTGAGCTTCTGGCCGGGCCCCGCGCTCTTGAATTTGATGTCAGCCTTGATCTCCTGGAAGAACTTCTTCATGGCGGCGGCGGCCCGGCAGCGAGGGCCGCGGGGCGGGGGCGCAGGGCCCGGGTAGGGAGGAGCAGGCGGCCAAGCACCGGAAAGAAAATATCACGGCGCCGGAAGTCCCGCCCGCGCACGTGACAATCGCCTTGCACGCACCTAGCGCAAGGCGCCGCCTACCTGTCTGCCGACGCCGTTGCCAGGGCGACGGACCCGCCTCCCTCAGGACCCCGGCGTACTGCCAGAGAGCGCTAGAGAACATCGCAGCCACCGCGCGGCCTCCAAGTGCCCCTGTGAAAACTAGGCTGCAAGTGATGATTTCAAGGCCAGCCTGGACTGAAGAGAAAACAAGCCTGATGGGAGCACGGAATCTCTTTTGGGAGGAACAAGACAGAAAAAAAGGAGTTGACAGAGGGATTGGTACAAGGAAGGTCAGAGCTGGCCCTGGACTACTCTGCTGGGGAGGTAGGTACCTCAGCACTTGCCCAGCATATGTAAAAGCCTGAGTTTAATCTGCAACATTTCCAGTATTCAGTGGTGGGTACACTGAACAAAAAAGATGGATGCTCTGGGCATACTGACGGTCTGTGATTCTTAACAAAGGAAATGCTAATTGCTTCTAAAGCCTGGGGCCTGCAGGTCTCACTAGGTTAATTTCCTAGCTCCAGAACTTGCCCTGCAGAGGTAATAGAGGTGAATATTTTACTTAACTTGTGAACTTAAGATGGCATAAACAAAATATAGGTCTCAAAATACAGGTCTTTGCTTCCAGCAGAGGATCTCATGTAGCCTAGGCTGGCCTTGAAACTCTGATCCTCCTGCCTCTGCCTCCCAAGGGTTGAGGTGACGGTTTTGTGTCACCTTGACAGGATAAAAGTGTGTGTGTATGTGTGCAGTGTATGCACACATGTGGTATGTGAGGGTGTGCATGTATGTTATCTGTACAGAGACCAGAGGAGGACGATGGGCGACCTCACCCTTCCTTCAGCTTATTCCTGGGAGACAGGGTCTCTCACTGAACCTGGCGCTTGGCTGGCAAAAAGCCACAGCCATCCTCTGGTCGCTGTCTCACACAATCTGGGCAATCCTGAGCACTGGGATGTCAGGCAGAACTGACCCAGCTCTCTGTCAACTTTTTAGGTCCTGAGAGGTCCATGCAGCATAGACAGCCCACAGCTATTAGGCTGTTTTCCTTTGAGATTGTACATAGAACTGTTATGCCCAAATCCGTGGGTCCCCACAAAAGCCAACAAAGGAGACTGAGTCCCATATGTAAAAGCAAAGAGCCTTTATTTTAATCAAGGAGGTCGGGTAATCTCGGCCTGCCAGGCATTGTCTCAGGGTAAATGATTGAGACTCTAGACTCCATTTAAATTCATTGGTGACCAGAGTCCCAGGAGATAATGGTTGGAGAAACTCCCTTTCTGCCCAGACGTAGATTATCATGGCCGACCCTCACAAGAACCTAAATAAACAAAAACAGAAACAGCTTTTTTGTTTTATTTTTTGTTTTCCGAGATAGGGTTTCTCTGTGTAACAACTCCAGCTGTCCTGGAACTAACTTGTAGACCAGGCTGGCGTTGAACTCATACAGATCTGCCTCTCTCTGCCTCCCAAGTACTGGAATTAAAGGCGTGTGCCACCACTGTATGACAGAAACAGTTCTTTATGATGTGAGGATTCTGTCGTGGAGTTCCAGAAATCCCAAGGATCAAACAGTTCAGGATAGGGAAGTCACTAACACTCAAACTCCATGGGATTTTTGCGACAGCAGAGAGCTCGCATTAGGAAATATTCCTAACAGGGACATGTTACATTGCAGACCCTCTTTTACAGCTGGAGAGACTGAGACACTCAGCACAATGTGGTTTTTGTTCATTATGGTATTGCATAGTTCGTGGCATGACATATAGTAGGTGCTCAATTACTGCGTTGTAAATGAAATAAGCCCTGGGATGGGGTTCAACGGGTGGAGCACTCACCAAACATGCAGGACACCTGGGTTCCATCCCCAGCACCGCAAAAGCACTTGGAATAGAGTCAGAAGAGTCAGTTCAAGGTCAGCCTTAGCTAGATAGCTATTCAGAAACTAGCCTGGTCTAAATAAGATCCGATCAAAAAATAAAATCAATGGAGAGCTGGAGAAATGACTCAAAGGTTAAGGACACTGGCTGTTCTTCCAGAAGTCCTGAATTCAATTACCAGCAATCACATGATGGTTCACAACCATCAATAATGAGATCTGGAGCCCTCTTCTGACCTGTAAGCATACATGCAAGAAGAACACTGTACACATAATAAATAAATCTTAATAAAGAAATAAATAGACAATGAATAAAACTAAAATACAGTATGAAGAACTGGAGAGATGGCACAGTGCTTAAGAGCTGCTCTTCCAGAGGACCTGAGTTCAATTCCCACCACGCACACGGCACCTCACAACTGTCTGTGACTCCAATTCCAGGGGATCCAGCTCCCTCTTCTGGCCTCCTCAGGCACCAGACATGTAGGTGCATACATTCAAGCAGAACATCCATACACATAAAAGGATTTTTTTTTTAATTTAAAAAAGGTGGGTGGAGAGATGGCTCAGCGGTTAAGAGCACTGACTGCTCTTCCAGAGGACCCGGGTTCAATTCCCAGCACCCACATGGTAGCTCACAACTGTCTGAAGATCCAGTTCCAGGGGATCTGACACCTTCATACTAATGCACATAAAATAAATAAACCATAAGAAATTTTTTTTTAAAAAAGGTACAGTATAAAAGAAAATAGAAACCAGGCGGTGTTGGCCCAGGCCTTTAATCCCAGCACTCAGGAGGCAAGGGCAGGTGGATCCCTATGAGTTTGAGGTCAGCCTGGTCTATATAGCGAGTTCCAGGACAGGCTGCTGGCTCCTCACAGCTATCTTTGGACTTCTACACATGTTTTGCGGCATGTGTTTGCTTGCCCACACATATCACAGGTTTTTTTTAATCTAAGAAATAAAAATAAACTGGGCAGTGGTGGTACACGGTTTTAATCCCAGCACTTGGGAAGCAGAGGCAGGTGGATCTCTGTGAGTTCGAAACCAGCCTGGTTTACAAAGTGAGTTCCAGAACAAGGGCTGTTACACAGAGAAATTCTGTCCCAAAAAAAAAAAGTTACAAAGGTTCCAAGTATAAAGGTTCTATAAATATAAAATAGAAATATGTTGCGTATTATAAACAAAAAATAAACATACAATTTAAAAATAAAGCTAGCATCTGCCCGCCCTTTTGTCAGCCCCGCCCTCTCGCGCTCCGCCCCTTATCCCACCAACTATCGGCGGGAGTTTGCTGCGCACCTTTGAACCTGTTCTCTTGTCAGCCATTGGTCAAGCTGTAGCCAATGGACTTCACTCTGGAAGGACAATAATCCATCTTCTACGCTGACTGCATACATTTCATCTAGTGGCCTCCAATGGCCTGTCCAGTACGGCTGTGCACGTCCCGCCCTCCTAGGCCCCGCCCCATCGCTTCTGGATACTGGTTTCCGTCTTCCTTCAACCTCCAGCCCGCCCAGTGACCCGGAGGCCCCGCCCCCGCTCCCATCGAAGCCCCGCCCGCCTCCGCCTAATTCATATTATCCCCTAAGCCCCGCCCCACACGCTGAACGCGTCCCACCCTAAGCCCCGCCTCATCATTCCTCGCTAGGCTCCGCCCTGTAGCCCCTTAGGCCTCTGGTCCGACAGCCTCCACCCCGCCCACTGGTCCTTAGGCCACGCCCTTAGCTCCTGCTCCGTTATCCAATCCCGTTAGCTAACTCTGTTCCAACCCCTCCCTTTATTGGTCCCCGCGCTTCTCTGTGGGAATGAGGGACAGCATCGGCGGCCCGTGGCGGAGGAAGGGTGGGACTTCCGGCCACACTGAACCCAATAAGTAAGCGCCGGCCGGCGACCCGTGCGGACGCCTCCGCCCCTCAGGCGTCCGACTCCCGCCTCCGGTTTCGTCTTCCAGCCGCCGTGCCGTTGCTGCTTCCCGCGGCCTGGGCCTCCGCAGTCAGCATGCCGCACGCCTTCAAGCCCGGGGACTTGGTGTTCGCCAAGATGAAGGGCTACCCGCACTGGCCGGCCCGGGTGAGGCCGCGCGTGGACGGGCCCGACGGAGTTGGCCGCCCCGAGAAGAGGGGCGGCGGGCGCGCGCGGGGAGGCTGGAATGGAGGCGGAGGGGAGGCTGAGGAGGGGTTGGGACTGCGGGTTGAGGCGGATGCACTGTGGCTCTCTGGGAGCTGAGGACCGCCTTGGTCAGGAGCCACAGCGCCTGCTTTCTGGAGGGTCTTCGGGGCGGTCCCTCAGGGCTGGGGTATGGCAGTGTTTGGTCTGAGTGACCTGCGCCTCAGAGACGCACGGTCCCGCAGGCAACGTTTCGGCTGTGGCCGCTATCTTTGACCTCAGGAACCTGTTTCCCTAGTCTGGGGTCCAAGACCTGAGAGACCAATATACAAGGGTGTAAAAGTGCTTTTAGGGATCCCAAGATCGTGGAGCCTGCGGGGTGTAGTCGGGCTTCGTGGGGCCTGAAGGTGTAGCGAAGTCCAGGGGGTGCATGGGATTGGAATGGAAGGGTCAAATGATGGGAAGAGCCTGTCTCCCAGGAGTTGAAGAGGCTCCGTGTGGTGGTTGGGGAGCAAGGTGCAGCCCCAGAGGAGGGGACTTCATCTCCATTTAGGTCATGGTGAGGGGAATGGGGGCAGAGGTTAGAAGTCTTCTCTGGGGACCTGGAGCCAGGCCCTTCAAGGGATTTGGTGGAATGGCTCACCTGGGAACAGACAGCTTTAGGCTGGGGACAGGGGCTTTAGGGTTTCCTATTAGAGGAAGCTGGGGCCCTGGAGTGTAGGTTGTTTGGGGTTCACGGGTGATAGAATTCTGTCCCTGGCAAGGGAGGGCACATACACAGGGACCCAGCGGCTTCTGTTGCCCCCAGAACTTAGGGCAGGGACCACTCCAAGGCTGCAGTTGGCGTCCATGTGGCAGGACTGAAAGAATTTTGAGTTGTGTAAATGTCGGCTGGTGTTCCAGGCCCTGATGCACAAGTCCAGTTGCGTAAAGACAGAGTTTTGTTGCCTTCAGTTTTTAGTGCAGAAGCCAGTGTTGGCTGTGTCTGCATGGGGTGGGACTTCATGGCGGTGAAAGGCTGGACATCGGAGTTGCCATGGGGATGCCCCAAGATCAAGCTGAATGGAACCAGCTCAGTAGGTGGCCCCCTAATCAGAGGGCTGTTGTTGACTTTCTGAGGTGTGGGACCAGTGGGATAGGCACCCTAGCCAGCCTGGATGCTTGTGCATACGGTATCTTGCATCTAGCCACCAGGGACCAGAAAATGAACTAGTAGGACCAGAGAAGTGAGAGATGATACAGGATGCTGGCCAGGGAGGGAGGACCCAGCAGTCCCCCAGGTGTTAGTTAGATGGGTGGGTGGGTAAAGCATCACCCAGCCCTGGGAATCCCACTGTGTGGGGAGACTGGGGGAGGGGGCAAAACTTTGCAGTGGCCACTGCCCTCTCTAGCTTAGCTCTTTGCGAAGCTCTTGTGCCCTCCCCCTTCCCAGCCTTCTCCCGCACAGAGAGAACATTTCCAAGCACCTGATTGGAAGGGAAGGGGCTGCTAGCCTCCTGTGGGAAAGTGACTGGCAGCTGCCGGAGCCCATGGCTTGCATGAAGAGGGTGGGACTTCCGGGATGCTCTGGATCTGGCTGCTGCAGCCCCCCCCCCCCCCCCCCCCATCTTCAGCATCCCTGGAGCTGCCAGCTCCACATCTGGGGCGAGAGCAAACCTGACCTTTGTGCAGGCGTGTCGGTCGTGGGGGTGTGGAAGAAGCTGAGCCTATTCGCACCCCGTAGGGGTTCCAAGTGGCCATACTGGGCCTGGCTCAGGTTAAGTACCTGTATGGGATCTCAGCTTTCATCTTGGTGTAGAAAGAGAGGCTAGCAGTGGGTATGCACCTTTAATTCCAGTGCCCTCTACTTGGGAGGCAGAGACAAGTCCGAGGCCAGCTTGGTCTCCATAGTACCAGGACAGCAAGGGCTACGTAGTGAGACTGTCTCAAAAAAAAAAAAAAAAAAGCCAAATTAAGGGGCTAAGGAGCAGGCTTAGTGGACTTGATTTGGGCCCTCCAGACTTGCGTTTGGAAGGTGCTATATATCTCCAGAGTGTGCTTTTCCCTAAAGTAACTAGCCCTCACCTGGAGCCCCCTAACCACCCGCCTCTCACTACAGATCGATGACATCGCTGACGGTGCTGTGAAGCCCCCACCCAACAAGTACCCCATCTTTTTCTTTGGAACACACGAAACGTAAGTGTCTATTGCACAGACTGGCTTCTTTCCCAGAGTGCCCTGGCTCACCTGGAACTGGCCTGTGGTTCCTTCCTCCAGGGCCTTCCTGGGACCCAAGGACCTATTCCCCTATGACAAGTGCAAGGACAAGTACGGGAAGCCCAACAAGAGGAAAGGTTTTAATGAGGGACTCTGGGAGATCCAGAACAACCCCCACGCCAGCTACAGCGCACCACCGGTGAGTGCCTGATGCCAGTGGGCAGTGGAGTATTTGAGGGCTCCTGGAGGTGGGCTTCCTCAGAAGCTTCCGGGCTGCTTTCTCATACCCTGCAGCACTGTGGGTGCTGTGGATCGGGTCTTTCTTTGGGGTGGGTGTTCTCGGCTCTCCAGGGTGTGGATCAGCATCCTGGGTCTCTGCTTCCTCTACTTCAGGAGCTCCCAGGTCATTACCACAGGTGTGTCTAAATACTACCCAGTGTTCCCTGGGTGCAGACTCATGCTTGGTGGAGACCACCATCTTGGGATGAGCCTGGAATTCAGAGCAGAGTGTTACAGGTCTAATAGACACTTCTCTGATGTGGAGTGCTTCCTTTGGCTAGCACTCTCCTCTGTCCCCGGACTCCCTTTGTGGATTGAGTAAGGTAAGCCGTAGTTTGTGAATGTGAGAGCTCCTGGTCAGGGAGGAGAGGTAGCGCCAAGAGTCACAGAGACAGCATCTCCGGGCAGTCTGTCTGGAGAGCAGGACTCAGCAGCTGCTCACTGCCAACCTGATGACTGAGTTCCATCCCCACAAAGCGGGGAGGGGGGCTGGTTCCTGCTTGTTACCCTCTGGCCTCCTAAACAAATACAATTTCTCTAAAATTGAAACTTAGAAGTTAAAACCAATAGAAAGCCCCTGTGGAAGACTGGAGCGGGGGGGCCCATGTGGGCATTCTAGAGTAAGATGAGGGGAGAGGGTGTTGCGCTGCCTGGGGTCTGTCACACTGCTGTCTGTTACTGCTGCTTTGGGTTGTTGATGTTGTTTCTATGCACGTGTGTGCATATCTGAGGCCAGAGGTTGACATCAGTGTCTTCCTGATCACTCTCCACCTTACATATTGAGCCACAGCTTCTCATGAGTGCCTAGCTCACTCAGTTGGCTGAATAAGTTCCAGGGATCCCCTGATTGTGTCCTATGCACCTGGGCATACAATTGGGCTGCCTAACATCTCTGGGGATACCGAGAACCTGAATTCCAATGCTTTTGCTTGTACAGTAGGTGCTTTGCTGACTGAGCCATTGCCTCAGCCCCTGCTCTGGAGGTTTCCATGAGAAGTAGCTGGGTAGCGTCAGCTTGAGGAGGCTGGTTGTCTACTTGGGAGGTGGCCAAAGGGAGTGATCACTCAAGCCAAAACTCCTTGTTGGTGAAGAAGGACCACCTGGGTTTGCTGATAGCGTGCAAAGCAGGACTTGATAAGGGTCAATCCCAGCCTTGCATTTGTTGGTAGAAACCCATAGAGTCTGTTGTGGTTGGACCTTGAGATCTTGAGGTGCTCGGGTGCCCCTCCTTCTCTAACTGGCTCATGCTGGAGGGATTCTCCCCAAGGAGTACTGGACGTGGTTGTGTTGATACCTGGCAAGACCAGGATCACACACTAAGTTGGACCGAGTCCTGGCTTCAAGGAGTGCGTAGTCAAAATTGTGGGATTCCCACTGCAGGTGTCTCCTAAGAACTTCTGCCTTGACCAGCTTTGTCGAGGGGCTGGGGACATTTTCTCTTGTGTATGGAGAGTGGAGTCGCTCTTTGTGTGTCCCTCCTGGGCTGTACTTAGGCAGGGGATCTTGAAGTCGATCCTGTCATGATCTCTCCTGGCGCTGGTTAGAGCGTGCTCTAGTTACACATACTGAGCCCGTTGCCTGCTGGTGAATCATCACCGTATTTAATATTTATTGGACACCCATGACTTGCGGTCACCGTGCAGACAGATGCCAGTCCTCGAGGAAACGAAACTTGAACATGAAGTGCTAGGACCGTCCAGTTTTTCACATGCCCCCGAAGCAGAGTAGTTGGAACTCTGAGAACCCCTGGCTGCCCTGTGGTTCCGTGTCCCAGGTGTGCCCACAAGGAGGACATGAGTGTGGAATGTAGGTGCCTATAGGCCTGTCATCCCAGCATTCAGAGATGCTGAGGCAGAAGAATCAAAAGCTTAAGGTTCGTTTGAGTTACAGGGTGAGTACAGGGTTAGCCTGGGCTATACACAGTGATACCTTGAATTAAACAAAAAGAAAAGAAAGGAAGAGTTCTTGAGCCACTCTTGGAGTGGCCCTTCCAGACATTGTTGAGATACTTTTGGCATGACAGTGTGTATACAAGCCTTCAAACAGAAGCGTGATTTTGTTTTTGTTTTGTTTTGTTTTTGAACAGACTTTCTCTGTGTAGCCCTAGCTGCCCTGGAACTAGCTCTGTAGACCAGGCTGGCCTCAAACTCACAGAGATCTGCCTGTCTCTGCCTCCCAAGTGCTGGAATTAAAGGTGTGTGCTACCATCACCCGGCATGATTTTATGGGAAACTGATCTGTCTCTTTTCCCTAAATTAGACAGGAATTCAAACTTGACATTCAAAAAGAACACTGTTCTCTGAGGAGCTGTTCTGCCTCCTCACCTCCGGTTACTTTGTGTTGTTTTTTTTTTCCCAGATAGCCCTGCCGCAGTGCCTTCTTACTTCACAGAAAATCATACAAAGCTTTCTTTTCTCTTCTTAAGATGTCTTTATTTTTATTTTATGTGTATGGGTGTTTGCCTACAAGTATACAAGTGCACTGTGTGCCTGGTCCTTGAGGCGAAAAAAGGCTGCCAGATCCCTGGCACTGGAGTGAACAGACAGCTTATGGGTGCTAGAGGTTTCTTTTTTTTCCTTTCTTTTTTTTTTCTTTTTCCCTCACTTTTCTTTGACACATATTCCCCAATTTCTTCTGGTCAAAGTTCTTTGAGAACATTCCACCAGCTTAGTCAGTCAGAGAGTAGACAGACCTGACTCAGCCGTCGCTGTGATTAGCCCCGCAGATAGCATAGGTTTTAAACTGGCTGTTAAAGCTTCCAGTTACCTTGTCAGTCTCGACCACATTCATCTGGATACATGTGTGGTCCTTGGCACCGATGATGTGTTTGCTTGAGGAGCGTTTCCTTGGAATGTACAGGTCTACGAACTCACTAGCATTGTTCTGTATGTTGAGGTCTCAAGTGCCCATCCAAATCCAGTGAAAGCACAGAATGGAAGTGGCCCATCCCCTGGCAACAGTACTGGGTCAGATGCTGGGGACTGAACCCAGGCCTTCTGCAAGAGCCAGTGCTCATAACCATTTCTTAAGCCCCAGATTGCTTTCTTTCTTTTTTTAAGATTTATTCATTATGTATACAACATTCTGCCTCCATGTATGCCTGCATGCCAGAAGATGGCACCAGATCTTATTATAGATGGTTGTGAGCCACCATGTGGTTGCTGGAAATTGAACTCAGGACCTTTGGAAGAACAGCCAGTGCTCTTAACCTCTGAGCCATCTCCCCAGCCTCCAACTTTTGGGGTAGTTGTTTGTGTGATATATGCACGTATGGAAGCCAGGGCAAGAAGGTGGGGAATCATTCTATGTGACTCTCTGCTATATTGCTCTGAGACAGAGGCTTTCTACACTGGAGGCTGACAGTCTCGACTGGGTTGGCTGCTTGGTGAGCTGGGAGACACCTGTCTCAGCCACAGACCCTCACAGCTGTGGCTTCTTATGCGGACACAGGTCCTCATGGTTACTAAAGGAAAACCTTTTATCCATAGAGCCCTCTGTTTCAAACCATCTTGGGTTTTTTGTTGGTTTTTTTTTGGGGGGGGGGTTGTTGTTGAGATAAGATCTTACCATGTAGCCCAGCCTTACTTCAAACTCACTAAAGAGGATGGCCTTGAACTCCTGATTCTCCTGCCTCCACCTCCTAAGGGCTGAAATGACAGGCGTGTGTCACCATCTTACCCTCAACATTAATCTTGGTCTCTCCCCTCTTCTGGCCAGGGTGCCAGATGGTAGCAGCACACTTAGGACCACAATGCCGTTCAGCCCTGCTGTGGTCCTCAAGTGGGGAGACCTTTGTTTTATGCTTGATACCCAGACAGTTTGCTTGGGCACCAAGAGGGGTCCAGCTGGGTTCTGAGGCCACTCAGACTTAAACAAAACTATTCAACCACAGCGCATCTTTTCCTTTTAGAATTTTTTTGTTGTTTTTGTTTGGTTGGTTGGTTGGTTTTGTTTTTTTCCGAGACAAGGTTTCTCAGTAGCTTTGGTGCCTGTCCTGGAACTAGCTCTTGTAGACTAAGCTGGCCTTGAACTCACAGAGATCTGCATAGTGTTGGGGTTAAAGGCCTGCACCACCACTGCCTGGCTTCCTTTTAGTTTTTAGTTATGCTCATGTATGCCTCGTGGCACTTTTGAAGGTCAGAAACAACTTGTGATAGTTTATGTTCTCCTTCCACGTAAGGGTTCTGGTGATCAAACTCGGGTTGCCAGGCTTGGCAGCAAGCACCTTTATCCACTGAGCCCTTTGACTGGCCCTGACACAGTTTTTCAGGTGGGGCAGATGACTCTCTGGTAGAGTAGACTTTGTATATCAGAAAGGCCCAAGCAGCACCCTGGCCTGAGTTTGTGCCTGTCCTACATCAACCTTGCAAGTACAAGATTACAGGTATGGGACTCATTGTCATTCATGGCTGTGAGCCATTTACCTTAAAGGGGTCCCACTGAGTTGGAGAGACAGCTCATTTGGTAAAGTAGTTGTCGTGAATCAAGAGGACCTGACTCCCAGGCAGGTGTAGGGCTTGTTTGGTCTCAGCACTGGGGAGACAAGCAGTGGGGGCTTTGAGCTCCCACCAGCTGACCTCACCACCTCAGTAAGTTCCAGCCCAGCGCACACAACCTTGCCTCAGAAAGCAAAGCAGCCAGCTCCTACGTAGCAACAGACAAGCTTGGCCCATTCTAGGCACACCTATTTTTCATCGTTCTTGTTTATGTTTTGGCTATGATTTATGTAAACACGCACACACATTGAGGTCAAAGGACAACTTGTAGTGGTTGGTTCTCTCTTTCTACCATGTGGGTCCTGACGATCAACTTCAGAGCATTAGACTTGGTGGCAGGCAGCTTTACACACTGAGCCCTATCACCAGCCCTGTAATATTTTTGTTTTGTTTTGTTTTGTTTTGTTTTGTTTTGTTTTGTTTTGCCATGTAACCCAGGCTGAATTCAATCAGGACTTCTGCTCAGCCTCTCTCGATGATGGGATGAGGAGTAGAAGCCCCAGACCTGGCTTGTCCAGGGCTCTCGAGCTAGTTAGCAACTCAGTGGGCTGGGTGCACAGTGCGGGCTCCTGATGCTAGGCATATTCCTTCCCTGTCAACCGGCACCTGTGCCCACAGGCTGCTGAAAAGGGAGCAGTTGATGTAGAGCCCCACTCCAGAGGCACTCAAGCCCTGGGTCTCTGTACCACACCTACATGCTGTTTGCCTCTCTGTCCTACCTGACCCCCAGGCAGTGAGGGCAGCACTCAGTGAACACTGGGCATAGCTACTGTCTTAGGGTTTCTTTTGCTGTGATGAGATACCATGACCAAAAGCAACTTAGAGACAGAAGGGTTTATTTGGCTTACACTTACATCACTGCTCCTCTTGAAAGAAGTCAAAACAGAAACCCAAACAGATCAGGAACCTGGAGGCAGGTGGATCTCTGTGACTTTGAGGGCAGCCTGGTCTACAGAGTGAGTTCCAGAACAGCTAGATCTGTTACACAGAGAAATCCTGTCTCAAAATACCAAAGCAAAATAAACTAGCTATCACACCATCCTCCAGGGCATGGACTGCCCTGCTGTGGTCACTTCTTAATTCATCCAGGCAAACACTGAACACCGTCTATTTTTATTTTTGAAATTTTGAAACAAGGTCTTATGTAGGCCAAGCTGGCCTGGAACTCATGATTCTGCTGCCAGTCTCTTGAGTACCAGGAAGACAGTTATGTGCCGTGATGCTCAGCTTTGAGGTGCAATGTTTTGGTGTCCTGTTGTTTTGGAGACAGGGTCTTGTGACACCTGCAGCCATTGTGCAAGTGTGAGGTGAGAAGACAGCCTCTGTGTCAGTCCTCTCTGCCTTACTTGAGGTAGGGGTTCTTCTGCAGTGACCAGGCTGTCTGCCAGCTCCCAGGGATTCTCCTGTCTTCATCACAGTAGGAAGGCCTTGATTACAGCTGCACACCACATCCAGCTTTCATGTGTGCTCTGGGGGTTTGAACTCCAGTCCTCACGCTTGTACAGGAAACGCTTTTCTCCCCCACCCATGGCACCTATCCATTGCCCAGGTTTCAAGGCCACAGTGGGCCTGGGCCGCAGGTCTCATACTCACCTTGAGTTGTACAACTGATGCACAGCCTCTCTATGCCCTTGTCTTGCAAGATCAGGACACCCTACACTCCTTGTCATCCATGAACCACAGGCTCTCCATGGTATGATACTGCCCTATCCTTCCATGAGAGTCACTCAGCATTGTCATTTTTGGGAATGAGAGGAAGGGAGAAGATAGAGTCAGTCCCATGCCCTCCATGGGGAAGATGTGTCTCGCAATCCACACAGGCCCTCATTTTCCCTCTCCATGTGTTTGGGTTAGGGTTCACCCTACTTGAGCATCACACAGTTCAAAATGGTTCAGGCAGGGCTGTGTCACAGCACTTTGGCTACATGTGAAGCTCTTTGGCCCTGGGAAGGTAAATGCTCTTTGCATGGAACAGCTCGATCAGGCCAGCACCTGGCTTTCCTTTGCTGGGCTCATTAGCCTGGGCTAGGTCTGTGCTGAGAACTCAACCTCTGCTCTCAGCTGGGGAAGACGGCTGGAGAGCCATTGCAACCCCCCACCCTCACCGCCTCTCCCTCCTTCCTTTGCTTTAACTCCTTTTGTGGCTGAAGGTGACTTTAGGCTGTTGATCTGCCTTTCTTTGCCTCCCACGTACTAAGTGATGAGTCTGACCTGTGTTTCCATGCTATGGTGTGAGTTTCCACATCTGAGCTCATGCTAAAGCACCTGGGAGACCTGAACTACTTTATCTCCCATTCTGGTCACCTGTCTCCAGCTGCAGCTCATTTCTGCTCTCATCTGTGTGTGCCCATCATGGCTCCTGGAGTCTTCTCCATAGCGTTTTCTCTCAGCCTCTGCAAGACTCCATCTGCCATCCCCTGTTCCTCAGGCCCACTGCAGTGCTACAACACTTATGAAGGTCAGGTGACAGACAACTTTTGGAATAGGTTCTCTCCTTCCACCATATGCATCCTGAGGCTCAAACCCAGGTCATAGCAAGTGCCTTTACCAGCTGAGTTTCTCCCTAACCCTAAACCCTAGATTCTTGGATGTATAAGCACTCTGGAAGCAAAGGCAGGTGGATCTCTCAGAGTTCAAGGCCAGCCTGGTATAGATAGTGAATTCCAAGACAGCCAGGCTACATAGTGAAACCCTGTCTCAAAAAAAAAAAAAAAAAAAAAAAAAAAAAAGGATGGTCAGGGTTGTCCATGAGGTCCAGGTCTGCAATCTCGCCCGAGGGTAGCAAGGGCACACCATTTAGCCACCCCTAAAGCATCAAGTAAACTTCCTCTTTAACAGGCTTTCACCACCATGTGACTGCAGTACCCTCCACTCTGCAGCGCTGTGGCACTTACCCTGCCCTTGGCACTTTGTTTTTCCACCCAGATTCACCCACTGTAGACAGAGACCCACACTGCAACACAGTCATCCTGGGTAGCCCAGGCTGACCTGGAACTACAATGTAATTGGGATTTTAGGCCTGCGATGTACACCAGTGGCTTGCTGGCCATACTCACTATCTCTGGCTGTACCACATCTTTCTCATTCCTTACTTGATGCAAATTTGAGTTTTTTCTAGACATGGTTCTAGAAAAATGAACAACTGCCCCCACCCCTACCCTTAGGCAGCAGTTATACAAAATGACAGTGATGGGCTCAAGTGGCTATGCCAGGGGAGGTCCAGTACTGTTACTACTTTTACCTGTTGTCTCCTCTTAGATTGAACTCCCTGAGGTCCAGACCAAGTCTGACTTCTGGCACATAGTAAGTGCCCCAAGTGTATATTGGATGAATGAGTGTGGGCTAAACACAACTGGGGCTCACACATTCTCCCTGTACCCTGAGACTTCTTGTGCCTCCTGACCAATGGTTTCAGAACCTCAGTAAATCCATGCACGAGCTGACCACAGCCTCATCCTCAATCTCTTTGCCATCGGTGCCTTCTGTCTGTACCCTGACATCACAGCCTCTTCCTTTTGCTAAGAGGACCCTCACTCCATCATGCCACTGTGAACTGCATCTTGCCCATCCTGCTCTATCTCTTGATATCACTGAGCGCCCAGTGCAAATCCTTCACTTCTTGGTACTCACAGCTACACAATGTTTCTGTCTTCCTAGTCACTGTTTAGGAGCCTTGTGTGGTCTGCTTGTCCCTAGGTCCTCGGCTCCTTGGTGGGACAGGAGACCAAGCTGCAATCATTGTTCTATACAGAGCCTGTGGTGTAGTTGGCCTGTGGCTGCTGCCTGAGCAGGCATTGTGAGGGTGACAAGTTCAGTAGTGCCCCCGAGGCTGGCTTTCTTCTCACGGTACTAGGGTAGCTTGAAAGAGAGCCAAACCAAGCCTGTTTGGGCAGGTCTCTCATCCCAGCGTAACGTCAGGGCCAGCCCAGGATGAACAGAGTATGTCCCAGGACACAGCCTGGGCTTCTTAGTCCCCTGTCAAACATGGAAAGTAAAAAGTGCCAGGGTTGTAGCTCAATGGGATAGTGCCTAGCATGCATGAAGACCTGTGTTGTGTCCCCAGCGGCACACACACACACACACACACACACACACAAAAACCTACAATTTGTATGATCTCTTGCTGTGGTTTACGCACTACCCTGACTTTATGTGATGGCTCTGTGTTACCTTCAACAGCCTTATGGGGTCAAAGCTGTGATCTCCCTTTCTCAGATGGAAACTGAGGCACAGAGCTAAAGCACTTACACTGCATCCTACCACCTGATTGTCATGTCCACCATAGATGTCTCCATCTTGGCTCTCCTGCCTCAGTTCCCCAACTCATGAGTGAGGTGGCCATACCCTGAACCTGGATTCCCTACATTAGATGCTGTCTACCTAGTTACCAGGGGGCTAGGAAGTCTACCTGGCCCCTTGATGAATGTCTGTCACCCCAATCACAGCCCATGAGCTCCTCTGACAGTGAAGCCCCCGAAGCTGATCTGGGTGGTGGCAGCGACGGCGACAAGGATGAAGAGGCCCGGGGAGTCATGACCGTGACAGCTGTGACCACCACAGCCACCAGTGACAGGATGGAGAGCGACTCTGGCTCTGAGAAGAGCAGTGACCACAGTGGCCTGAAGCGGAAGACACCAATCCTGAAGGTAGTGGGTGGCCACTTGGGGCCTGACCTCTTGTGACCCTTCATCTTCTCCTGCCCCTCACCGTAGCGTTTGTTTTTGTTTTGTTTTGTGGTAAGGTCTCCCTGTATAATAGCCCAGTTGGGCCTGAAACTTGTAATCCTTCTGCCTCAGTACTCATTTTTGACAAGAACTGAGATGAAATTCAGATTTCAGATACCTTGAAATTAATCCCCAGGGAGGCAGGATATGGCTCTCAGTAATGTTCTGGATCTCTGTGTGTGTGATATGTACACATTTCTGTCCCTGTGTCTAGAGAGAGCCCAGCGGTTGGCATCAGGTACCTTCCTCAGTTTCTCTCAGTCTTGTATTTTGAGACAGTCTCTCCCTGCACTGCTCATCATTTCCACTAGGCAGCCAGTGAGCCTGGGGACCTTGTCTCTGTCTCCCCAGGTCTGGATTACAGATGTGGGTTTGCTTTTTTGTTTTTCTTATTTTCTGCATATGGATCTTTTACCTGCATGTCTGTCTGCATACCTCATTTGTGTTTGATGCCTAAAACTAGAGATACTGTTGGATATCCTGGGACAGAGTTATAAATGTTTTGCTTCTTCGAGACAGGGTCTCACTATGTAGCTTTGGCTTCCCTGAAATTCACTATGTAGACTAGGCTGACCTTTAACTCAGAGATTCCCCTGCCTGCCCTGAGTGCTGAATTAGAGGTGGGCATTACCACTCCTAGCTTTGTGGTTACTGATGGCTGTGAGCAGCCTTGTGCATTCTGAGAACCAAGCCTGGGTCCTCTGGAGAGCAACTAGTGATCTTAAGTGCTGAGCCATCGCTCAAGCCACAGCCTCTTTTTTAAAGTCTATTTTTCATCATGTTTGTGATTTGTGCCTTGGCAGAGGGTGCACATGCATGTAGGTGCCTGTGGAGTCCAGCGGTATCTAATCCCCTAGGACTGGATTACAGATGGTTGTGAGCCTCCATGTGGGTGCTGGTCACCAAGCTTGGGGCCTCTGTGAGAGCAGCTGGTGCTCTAACCATGGAGCTCCTGCTCCAGCCAGAAATGGGGCATTTCTGTGTGGGTGCAAGGGATGGACTGAGGTCCTTGGGCTTGCACAGTAGGTGTTGTCGCTGCTGAACTGCCACCCCTGTTCTTTACATACTGTTTGTGTGTGTTGGCGTACTTCTCTCTGCCACAGTGAGCTGCACTACCTCCCCCACAGTTCTTACCGAGAGTCTGCCTCTCCACCACCGTGTGTGTGTGCATGTGATTTTCCTTTTGATACAGAACTTGTGTCTATCCAACCTCATCAGACACTCCTCACCAAGCCCCTGGAACCCACCGTTACACACACACACACAACACACACACTCCTCTCTCTGGTTCTGATAACTGAAGGGATAAGAAGCTCCTAGAAGTGGGACCTGCAATACTGCAATAAGTGTGTCTCTGTATGTGGCTCGCATCACCATCCCAGAATTCAGGAGCACCAAGGCACATAGGAGGGTCCCATCTGGAACCAGGACTGTCCAGCTGTTGACCCAGCCTGGCCCTGCCTTCCAGATGTCAGTCTCTAAACGAGCTCGGAAAGCCTCCAGTGACCTGGATCAGGCCAGCGTGTCCCCATCGGAAGAGGATTCTGAGAGCCCATCTGAGTCAGAGAAGACCAGCGACCAGGTGAGTGGACAATAGCCCCTAGGACAGCCTGGCATGCCAACCAGTACCCCTGACGTTTCTGTCTCTTCACCCAGGACTTTACCCCAGAGAAGAAGACAGTGGCCCGGGCACCACGGCGGGGTCCTCCAGGAGGACGCAAGAAGAAGGTAAGGGTGCTGTGCCTAGGTCCTGAGAAGTCACTAGCAGCCTGAGGGGCCATCTATGGCAGTGGCACCTGGGACCCAGGTATGCAGTGATGCCCCTGGGGCTTGCAGGTCATTGTTGCCCCTCTCAGGGGATCCTACTACCAGGATTGAAAAATCAGGTCCTGTATGCCAGAATGTTGTGGCATCAAAGGTCACATGTGCTATGTGCATGTGGGCGTGTGAGGACTTAGGTTCACAAGGTTGCTCGTGCATGTACAGGTGTGTTCATGTGTCTGTGGCCATGTGTGTGATGTGGACGTTACATGTTGTACTGTGGCATGCATGCTGTGGAAGGACAGCTGGACAGTAGGAGGCAGGGCTGGCCTATGCAGGTTTTCGGTGCACACCTGCAGTTGAAAGCCCCTGGGCTTGGCCCTGATCCTGTTCCCAGGAGCTATCCAGGGTGTCCAGGACCCATGTTCCTTCTGTGGGTGAGGCACAGAACTGTGTCCCTTGAGGACTGGAGCTGCCTCTGCCCCCTTACTCTCACCCTATGCGATTCCCCTCTGGCTCTGCCTGTCCCCAGAAGGTGCCTTCAGCCTCAGATTCAGACTCCAAAGCCGACTCAGATGGGACCAAGGAGGAGCCTGTGGCTGCAGCACGGCCATCCCCATCCTCCTCCTCGTCCTCTTCATCTTCCTCCTCCGACTCAGATGTATCTGTCAAAAAACCCTCTCGAGGCAGAAAGCCAGGTAAGGCCTGAGCCAGCCTCGATGCAGCCCTGTGAGGCCATGGAGAGAAAGTCACCCCTCATTTTTCACAGCCGAGAAGCCACCCCCCAAGCCTCGAGGACGGAGACCAAAGCCAGAACGGCCACCTTCCACGTCCAGCAGTGACAGGTGGGTATCTGCTGGCGATGTGGGGGCTACAGGGTATGCTGGGGTTCTTGCTGATGGACTTTCCATTCTAGTGACAGTGACAGTGGTGAGGTGGACCGCATCAGCGAGTGGAAGCGGCGAGATGAGGAACGGAGGCGCGAACTGGAGGCAAGGAGGCGACGGGAGCAGGAGGAGGAACTCCGGCGACTTCGCGAACAGGAAAGGGAGGAAAAGGAGCGTCGCAAGGAGCGGGCAGAGCATGGGGGCAGCAGTGGGGAAGAGCTGGAGGATGATGAGCCTATGAAGAAACGCAGCCGCAAGGCCCGGGGCCGGGCCACACCATCCTCCTCTGACTCAGAACCCGAGGGGGAGATTGGGAAAGAGGTATGTGGTACCCCCTCTTGACATGAGGCCCCAGGCACCGGCCCTGAACTCCACTCCTTTATTGAGCCCCTATTGTGTATTGGGGCTCATCCAGGGTCTTGTAGATATGTCAGTAACACAGAGCCCAGGGCCCTACCCATGGAAGATAGAGATAGCCATTTGAGTATAAGGCTTGCCTGTCAAATGGAACATTGGATTCCATACATCTATATAAGACCCACATGTGCTGGGTGGGGGTGGGACAGGCTGCTTCTGAAGCAGCAACCCTGTTTTCTGGTTGCTGTAGGGGAAGAAGTTGGCCAAGAAGTCCCAACTGCCAAGCTCAGAATCTGCAAGGAAGTCTGGGCAGAAGGAGAAGAGAGGGCGGCCAGATGAGAAGCCACGAGCCAGGTTAGCACCTGTCTTGAGCCCTGGACTTAGTCCCTCTCCCCTCAGCCTGGCTGTTGAGTTCAACCTTGAAGCCGCATTCATCCGAGGGTCCCAGCTCTTGGGTACACGTCTCCCCTGGGGCCATGTGTGGCCTGACAAGGACCTATAGAGGGTAGAGGCCAGCAGCCTTCAGGGCCCAGAACGTAAAGAGCCATCCAGCCAGTGTCCACAGCACCCAGGGGACACCATGCCCACCACAGTGGCTTTAACTCTGAGAGGTGTAGCGCCTCTCTGCTTTCTAAGTGTCCCAACTATTGCTGATCAGAACTACCCATGGGGATCAGCAGTGTGGCTTGGTGGCCACACAGCACAAGATGTGATATGCTCACTGGGCTTCTCATGGTTAGCCTGGTTCACAGAAGCAGAGAAGGGTCCCAGGCCCCTGGCCTCGCTGTCTGTCCTCACCTTGGGCCTCCCGAGGTGGCCTATCTGACGGGAGCCTCTCCATAGGCCTGTGAAGGTGGAGCGGACGCGGAAGCGCTCAGAGGGCCTCTCACTGGACAGGAAGGGGGAGAAGAAGAAAGGTGAGCACTAACGTGGTGCAGGATTCCATGGCTCTAGTGTGGGCCTGTGGTGGTGGGAGGTGCTGGGTCACCTTGTAGCCAGGGCCATGGCACCCTGTGCAAGCCAGCATCTCTCCTGCCCAGAACCTTCCGTAGAGGAGAGACTGCAGAAGCTGCACAGCGAGATCAAATTTGCACTGAAGGTCGACAACCCAGTAAGATGCCTGCTGCGCAGCCACAGAGTCACAGCCCCACGCTGTCCTGAGATGGGTGCTTTCCTTAGCCACCTCCTTTCAGGCTTCTTGAAAGTCTTGGGAAACTGAGGCAGGGTCCCCCAGATGGGGGAGTGGTTCATAGTGGCCCAGGAGACCCCACCCCCACTCCCATACCCTGCAATCTCCCCTGGGGACAGCAGGCAGCACCCTAGGAGACAGCCAGAGATGCCTCCCCACTCTTCCTGCTCTGCAGGATGTGAGGAGGTGCCTGAGTGCACTGGAAGAGCTGGGGACCCTGCAGGTGACCTCTCAGATCCTTCAGAAGAACACAGATGTAGTAGCCACACTGAAGAAGGTATGGCATGGGGCACCAGAACAGAGTACCTGGAAGGTTGTATTAGTGTCCAGTGGGAGGACTTAGGGGCACAGCCAGCAGCCCAGCTAAGATTGACCTCCTGGTGGCCAGATTCGCCGGTACAAAGCCAACAAGGATGTGATGGCGAAGGCAGCAGAGGTCTACACCCGGCTCAAGTCTCGGGTCCTGGGGCCAAAGGTTGAGGCTCTCCAGAAGGTGAACAAGGCTGGAGCCGAGAAGGAACGGGCTGACGGCGAGAAGGTGGAGGAGCAGCCTGGGGAGCAGGCTCCCAGAGAGCTGGTGGAGGATGAGCCCAATGCTGGTGAGGGCTGCCTGCACCTGGCCAGAGGGATAGGCAGGAACTGTGCCATGTTCGTCCCCCAGTAAGCTTACTAGACCCAACCATATTCTGCGATAGTTGGCATAAGGTTTGCCAGCTCTACTGGGTGCCAACAGTTGGATGTTGGCAGTGCTCTTTAGGCCACACACCTACTACATGTACCTGCACTGCTTGTAACCCTGACTGCAACTGGGCAAGGAGGGTCCTCGTGAGAGGCAAGCAGTGTGCTCATGACGACCCTGTTACCCTAGATCTCTCAGTGCCTGTGAACGGGGAGGCCACATCCCAGAAAGGGGAAAGCACAGAAGACAGAGCACAGGAAGACGGGCAGGACTCAGAGGATGGCCCTCGGGGTGGCTCCTCAGAAGAGCTGCATGAGTGAGTGTCCCTGGGGCATAAGGCACATTCCCTCTCCCCACCCCTGCCATATGCTGGGCTGGCCAACACACTGATTGTGGTCCACATCACGCCACCCCAGGCTTCCAGCCACTGGACTGAGCTACAGTTGGCCACACCAGGCACTTGTGCCAACAGCAAGGGCAGTACCCTTCTTTGGCTGCCCACTCATCCAGTGGCTCTGTGGTAACACCAGGTAACTGCATCCTGATCAACCTTTACTGTGCCCCCAGCAGCCCACGGGAGAGCTCTGACCCCGTCAGGCCTGGGAGTGAGCATCAGGAGCATGAGAGGGTGCAGCTGGCCTCCGAGTCTGCCGATGATGATGATGACAGCTGAGCTCCAGCTGCTGTGGCCATGGTGTCATGTCCGTCCCCAGCCTCCCAGGGAAGTGCTGCGCTGTTTGTATTTGTGGCCTGGGCCTTTCTGCCTAGTTCTGTGATTTCGACTGACATGAAATGGTTATAAAGGGTTTTGTAATGAAAAAGAAACAGTTTTTATTGGCTTGGTGTCCTGATATAAAATGTAGCTGGGCTAAGGCCAGAGCACTATGCCTGACACAGGGCTGAGGTACCAGCCACCGTGAGCAGCATGGGGAGCCAGGCCTGGTACAGGGCAGGGTTCACACTTAGAGGGCAGCAGAGCTCTTCCTACATTGAGTAGCCTGTTCCACCATCATGAGAGTAACAGACACTAAGGACAGGCCAACAGAAGACTGTGCCCTGACTCAACCACCATTCCATTCCCCAGCTATGCAGGGACCCCAGCATAGTGCCTCTGGGGCAGCTCAGCATTTGGGCTGGAGTATTGGAGTCCACACCATCCCAGCGTGCTCTCGCTATGTGGTTTTTCTGCTTTGCTTATGTTCCCTGTGGGCTCAGGTAGGGTACATGCCTCTCGGTGTATCCACCTGCCTCCATGGCCACCATGGAGCATGATGTAGGGAGACTCATCTAGAGGCATAGCTGCAGGCCCTGGGCCCAGTCTAGTGTTGCATCCTGATGCTGAGAGAAAAAGGGAAAGGCTCAGGAAGGCTCCTGTCTTCTCTGTCACGGCCTCTCCGCCATGTCCTCTCCTAGGCCACAGCCCAACCTTAGAACTCAAGGACATTGTTACTTTCTAAGAGTGCACAAAAAAGGGAACAGGAAGATTGGGAGTTGCTAGCACTGCTGGGGTTCAGGTAGAGCTGGACTGTGGCCTTGGATGGCCGGTCCATAGGGGGATTGCCTTGTACCCCATCATCTTCTGTGTTTTTGTCTTGGATGCATAGGACGAGGGAGAAGGGCCATCACCTGCCTGTGTCTCCAGTCAGTACTTCAACCCTAGGCAGGCATATCCTCATGCAGACCACAGTTTCAGCAGTGACAGCCCTGTCAAGTGGTCCCTGTCTCTGTGCGGTGATACATGTGTGACCCTCCTTTCCCAATAGAGCCGGTCAGACTCAGGCCCGCAGCATGCTGGGATATAAGTGTGGCTTTGAGTGGCTCTATACCCCACTATGTATCAGAAGGGGCTGTGGGAGCTTGCCTTAGGGTGGCTGTGCATTCTAGTACATTCTAGTGCTGGGGAACAAGTTGCCTAATATGTTAACTAAGACCTCTGGATACACTGCTCAAGGTGGGACCTGGGGTTGAGTGGCACCACTCATAGCAGAGAGCTATGGGCCCCTGAAGGTAGGGTCAGAGCCCAGAGGCTGGAAGGCTTGTCAGTGAGGATAGCCGAAGGGCTTCCGCTTTGCTCTATCATCGGGACCTGTGTGCTGCTCTCTGAACAGACTTGGTGGCTAGTTTGGAAGAGGAGCTATCAGTTACTGGAAATAGCAAGAGCCATGACTGGTTTCAAATTGACTTTCCAAGGACCCTCTGCTCTCCCTTAATCCAGAACTTTGGGGTTGTGAAGCCCTCAGGTATCTATAGCTGGTCACCAGGCATCAAAGCAAATGGTCCTACCAGCCAGCTGAGTGGGGGGCTCTGCTGCAGCCTGTCCAGCAGCACCTCTAGACCCTGCCATGCCTGTACCACACCAGCACTGCTCTGGGCCAGCTGCTCTGCCTGCAGCTCGCCGCTGCTCTCAGAGGACACAAGACCATACAGTTTGCAGAGGCTGTGCCGTGCCAGCCCTGCCTGCTGCTGCACCTCTGGCAGGCCCTGCAGACTGGCTGCCAGGCCGCTGTAAGCTGCATGGAGCTGGCAGGCTAGTGTACATAGCCTGTCCTGAGCCCTGGAAGCACACACCTGCAGAGGAAGAACAAGGTAAGCAGGGGTGGGACATGTGCTGGGTGCTGGGGAGGGGCCCATGCCACACACACCTCATGGGTACCAGCAGCCTCCGCCTTGGAGCCCAAGCTCTGGTTCCCGCACAGCTGCCCACCTGGAGCCTCCATGGTCATGTCTGTCTGGAAAGAGAGCCACAGGAGAGGTGGTGGCTCTAGTGGAGGTAGGAACACTCAGTGCTATCCCTAGATCTTGAGTCTAAACCTCTTCATACATGGTGCAGCCAAAACACAAATTCCACCTGAGGGCATCTGGAAGGCCAGGTGCTGGTCCCTCTATGTCCACTCATCTCCTACCCCACTGTTCCTTTGCACGCCCACACAGGTTCCCTCTGTCCCCCGGGATCTACCTCCCGTGTATACCTCACCATGCCTGATCTGTCCCTCCCATGTTTCTAGTGTCCACTTAGGAGACGGGGGGGGGGGGGGGGGGGGGGGGGGGGGGTCACGGGGCAGGGAACCCGGTTTGCTTTTGGGGGGGAGGGGGGGGGGGGTGGTGGGGGGGGGGGGGGGGGGGGGGGGGGGGGGGGGGGTGGGGAAGATGACAGGAATGCCACCCAGCCCCCAGAATACCAGCCCTGTGTGTCCATAATGCCCAGCAGAAGCCTGGAGACAGGACTAGGGGTGAAGAACCCTTGCTGGGGCCCTGTCACCCTCACTACCCTCTCGCTGTCTTAGGTTCACAGCCACACACCCAGCTTACTAGATAAAGCTAGTGCATGCTGCAGCTCCCTCTGTATGCAGGTGGCTTGACCCGTGAACAGTTGGAGGTACACAGGGTGGGAAACGGAGATGCTCTTACCACCTGGAAGGCCTCCTGGAGTTGGGCCAGTGTAGCTCTGGCTTGGAACTGCTTGTGCTGTATATGGCTCAGGGCATGTTCAAAAGCCCGCTGGCGGAAGCTGGGGGCCAGGTCACCTAGGCGGACAAAGTAGCTTCCCTGGTCAGCAGAGAACACCCGGGGCCCTGACTCTGAGGCCGCCAGCTGGGCTGGAAGGAAGGCAGTGAGACTTAGTCTGAGAGGTCTAAGAGCTGGGGCTGGGGACCTGCGATGGTGACAGACAGGCACTAACCTTGTTCCTCAGCTGTCATGGGCTGGAAGATGTCCCCGAGCCCTTCCAACTCATCATGAAGTGTAGCAAAGCTTGTCGCAGCCAGCTGACCATACTCCTCCTCAGACTTGGTAGCTGCATGGACAGGTGAAGCCACACTAGACACAAGGCCTTTGGTGGCAGCTATGGGTTCTGTGACAAGCTCCAAGCCACAGGTGTCTGCAAGGCTGCTGATCTCAGAGCACGAGGATTCTGCAGAAGTCAGGGTAACATGTTCCACTCCATGGGTGGTGGCGTGAGAGCCAGAGAGTGAATGTGGGACTGTGTTGACACCTGTGTGGGTGGCGTTGATAGCCACATTATCTGCCTGAGTCCGCATGGCAGACCATGTGTCCTTGGGAGTGTGCAGGCCCTTCTGAAAGACACCTTTGGCCATGTTCATGGCCCCAGTGATCCCAGCACAGACAGTATCCTTTGTACCTGTGAGCATGCTCTTGCTCGTGTCCAGGCCTGTCTTCATTGTCTCAGTGGCCATATTCATGGTGCCTGAGAGGCCAGCCAACATTGTAGTCTTGGTACCTGTAAGGATTGCTTTAGAAGTGTCTATGCCCCCCTGGGCAGCCCCTTTGGCCACATTAATGGCCCCTGTGAGTCCTGTGGTCACCGTGTCCTTGGTGCCCATGACCACGGATTTGGTGGTGTCTAGACCAGTCTGCACTGTCCCTTTGGCCACGTTCACAGCCCCTGTGAGTCCTGTGGTCACCGT